>NC_031772.1:12660941-12739662 GCF_001522545.3 Parus major | reverse complement strand
GTATAAAACTTGGCACTCCAATAGACAGTTTGTGAACTTGGGGAAATCAGTGCGGCAGAGACTGGTTCAGGATTCACCCAGCACCCATCCCGGGCTCGGTGTTGCCTTTAATTGTGGCTGTCCCAAAACTAATTTTTTGCAAATTTATTAATAAAAATTATCATTGATAAAATTTGATTGATTTATTTATAACATATATGAAACAATACATGATATATATGAAACACTACATGATTTATGCTTGGAAATACCACACTGGAATACATCAAAGACTTCAAAACTTGATCAATGGATTTTTTTAGCTAATCATTGCTGAGAGGATAATGTCAGAGGTAAAGGTATATCATACCAGACAAGACTACTTGTGTGAGGGATATGATAAATGTAACTTTGGATAAAAATTCGTGAAAGAATAAATAAGTATATAATTGTATTTGTAACAATGTATATAAAATACAGTGTGGCCTAAGGATTTCTTCCCAAACCCAGCAGTAAATACCCATTCAGGCAGTAACGACCCTAGGCGACGTTTATCAGCCTGAAAGAAAGAGCAGGACATGGACAATCAGGCTAAACAATGAGAGGAGCCAGGCCGAGATGCCCATCGGCTCCGCATGTGACCCGGACACTCCACCCTGAGAGTCCAACCGAAGATACAATCAGGAAGCACTCAGAACCTTTCACATGCGAAAGGAATCTGCCCAGTTGTCTATTGATTCAGTTTGACGGTTCCAGGAAATTCATTCAACCAACCATCTAGACTCTTTGTTGAACAGTGACTGCTTGGAGTTTGGGCTCAGGACACAAAATCCCTATAAAAACCCCGGACAGTCTACTCTCCTTCGTGGATTTGGGTAAATCTGTACCTCTGGGTATAGACCCCTGTCCACCCAGCGCTGCGCTGATTTATTTTATTGTGGTTTTTTTCTCTCATTATTTGTTATTGAAATTGTTTTATAATAAATTGCTTTTATATTAACCCTATTCTGCCATTGCGATTATAACAGGGAGGTGAACATTTAATCTCCTTTTGCTCACTGCTTACTCCTGCTGCTTACTAATGTAAATAATGCTTATTGTAGAAAAATATTTTTCATTACAGAAACTTTTTCTTTTCTGTCATAAGAGACACCAGCTCAATTCCCTTGTGTTTTTCTGGTTCTGATTTTCTAAAGTTTTTGGAATTCCAGACGTAAATTGTTAATAGTAAAAGTGACACCTAAAAGTAATGCATAAAATTATTGTTAAAATTACTGTCTTGTGACTTCTTCTGAAAGTATTTCTTACCTTGTACAAATGCATGGTTCACCCCAAAGAGCCTTTAGGTCAGAGTCAGCTCTTCAGATGGTGTAACTATTTGTTCATAGAGAAGAAATAACTGTCAAAATTAAACTGGATGGAGACTTCTTCAAGAAGACATGGAAAAGCAGAGGTGATATGGTATCTTTGATATAGTTGTTGGTATGATGCTCGTGAACAGGCAGGCGATGATCTTCCCCCAGATGAGCCAGTGCTGGCCCTGTACAGGTGTGAGGGGAACACTGCTGGGTCTGTGAAATCTGCTTAAACTGAGTATGGAGCTCCTAATTGCTCACAAAGCAACTCAAGTTGCTTTTTGTATTATATTTTTTTATTTTTTATTTGATTAGTTCTTCTGTAGTATCCAGTCCTGCAAGCATGGAGGAATTGTCCTTCCACTGATGGGGAATCAAGTTAGGGTCATTCACAACACTGGAGAAGCTGGACACTGCTGTTTTGTAACTCAAAAATATGCTTTATTACATCAAAAAGGTTTGACAATATCGCAAATCCCCTTTTCCTGAGAGGAGAGACCATCAGACCACAGAGAGCACCCTCATCTCCACCCTGCCCTTCAGACATGCATAGCTGTTCCCTAATACAGGGCCAACAGGCCATTTTAATGACAGTTTTTATTTCATTTTAATTTTACATGAATGATACCCCTTCATTTGCATCACCAATTCTTTTACTCCTTTTAGCGTAGTGTTTATTCTTACAGTTTACTCCTTTTATTATATTGGTGTCCAGTGGGCATCCAGAAGCTTTGGGCTGTCTGATCACTCCATCAGTTCGATCCGCTTCACACTGGCTGCACATCCCTTTCCTCCCCTTCCTTTTCTCCGGGTATATCGTTCGAGACCGCTCTGCGGGGCGGGGACAGCGACGGCCACAGCCCCAAGCGCCTCAAGACCCCTCTGAGCTCCCGCCCGCCCCCATAGCCTGAGGGGGCCGCTCCTGCCCCGCCCCTCCGGGGAAGGCCCGACCCCAGCGCGTGACTCTGCGCCGGATCGCCTCTTCTTGAAGCCCCGCCCAACTCCCCACGTCCCTGCCCCGCGGCCGCAGCTCCCGGCAGCCCCCGCGGCGTGGGATGGGCGCCGGCTCGTCACGTGAGCGCCGCGTTCGGGCCCGCGGCGGCAGCGGCGGTCCCGGCGGCGGTGCCACCATCACCACCACCACCACCACCACCACCACCACCGGAAGTGCCGGTGGGTGCCGGTGCGGGGCTGAGGAGTGCCGGTGCGGTACCGCTGTGTGTCGTTGGGGCCCGGGAGTGTCTGGTGCGGGGCTCGGGAGTGTCCGTGCGAGGCCCGGGCGGCGTCCATGGGTCTGGGGAGTGTCGGTGGAGCCCAGCGGCTGGCGGTGCTAGCTTTCCCGGGCTGTTTGTGGCCGCTTGGCTCCGGCTTTTCCTGATTCACAACCCGATGTGCAGCATCCATCCGGGAGTGAGACGTTGCTGAAGTGTGGCTCAGCAGAGACACCTCTGAAGTGTAGTTTTTACCTTTCTTGTTAAATCCTCTCCTGTGATGTGAAAATATCCCGAGTGCTCTTGATTAGCTTTCAGACCTTTAAGCCGCTGTACTGTTCATTTCTGACTGGCTTAAATTTTCTGTGACATGCGACTTCTTTCAGTGTTCACTTGTCAGGGGACAAGCTGAAACTTTCCATTCCAGAGCAAACTTCTTAGTTGATTTGAAGCAAGAAATAATTCTTGAAGATGACAGAGTTTTTGCTTGCTGGTTTTTGTGTTGTGGCATTCAGAAGGCATGTTTTCTAATTTGTGTGGTTGGTAGATTTTGGGTTGTTGGTATGGGCTTTTTTCAGATGTACGTGTTTTAAGAAGCATATTATCTTTTTTCACAGAAAACCTCATTTTTCTTAGTGCTATAAAAACAGCATAGGCAAACTCAGTGTTAAAATTTTGAGAATGTTTTGTCATGGGTCTGTAGATTGGCTTGCCACAATAGGCACTGACAAAAACTAAATGTTTAAAATGTAGTTTGGCTCTATGTCACAGCTACTTTTCTGGGGCAGGCATTGTGCCCATTGCTTGCTAGTGGTCATACATTTGTTTATCATTAGCCACATTCAAAGGACCAGGTATCTCGTGGTACATGAATAGTATGATATAAAACTAGAACCTCTTCCTTGCCATAGTTTTCTTTTTAAAGTTAATTTGTGTTTAGGTGTTAAAAAAGTTAGACTACACAATTATTAACAGAGTCTTGACACACAAAACTTCTGGTATTGTATGCGACTTCATTGTGTACCAAGTGTCCCAGGAGATGAGCTGTAGAGCTGTTTTCAATAAAATGTAGAATTTTCCCTTTTTGCACTGTTTTTGCTAGGTCAGAAGGAAACTTGCAGAAAACACGCTTGCCAAAGAGATGGGCATGTAGTATTATCAAGGTTGATCAAACCCTAGTGCTATTGTATTCCTGTATGTAGAGTTACAGAGTTAGTTACCAATAGTTAATTTAGAGTGCACAATTGATTTAATGAGAAGTAACTGTAAAACTGTAGATATTTGTGTGTTGTTTTAAAGGACACAAAATACTAGTTTCCCTAAGAACTTGAATAATGTAGAAATATGTGGGTTTTTTCCCATGGTTTATTGCTTCTGACTTTGCCAAGTTACATAGCTTTTCATATGTGAGGAAAACTGACTTAGAAACATTTTAAAACCTGTTCTTAGAATTTTAGGAAAGTTCTCAGTTCCACCTACTTGATGCTAAATCTCCTGGCATAAGGTAAAATGTAAAATAAGCTCGTACTGTTTGTTTCCTTTCTCCAAAATGCTTCTAATAGCAACTATTCTGTGATTTTGCTTCCTTTCTGAAGTTTTTTTAAGTAATGTCAATTGAAATTTTCTGGCAGTGTTAACAATGTCTTCTTACCTGTTCCATTCCTGTTAGAGGCCAGCTACAGCACAAAAGTCAAATTGCAAAGTTGAAGGAATGAACAGAAGTTTCCTGTCATCTGGCACTGAAGTGGGCATCTATATTTTATACAGCTGAAATGACTGGTTAAATCTGGAGACTACTGAGCAAGAGAAAACAAAAGTAAGTGGCTTTAAGTTGACTGTAGTACACTTTTGTGTAAGATGGAATGTGTTTTTTCCCAACCATATCTAAGTAACTCACGTGCTACATTGTTGCATGTAGTGAGTGGAAAGGCTGTACAGAGATTGCGATGTGACTGGACCCATCAGTGTGGAAAGTATCCAAGTTTCTTTGCCCAAAAAAGTCCCTGCCTATTGCTTCAAAGAGAGCGCCCCCAGAAGTGTGGTGGTACCCTGTGAATGACTTAGGCAGGGTAGTCCCAACATCTCCTTTCTTGGGGATGGAATCAAGCGATGATTTGTAAACAACTTCATCATAGTCTATGAAGTCATAGTATACTTAGTCTACTTTTTTAAGTACAGACTAGCTCAGAATGGTATTTTCTTCTTGGCTTTATGTGTATTCATATAGTGGAAGTTGGAATTAAGCATCAGATGGCAGAGGATGAGTCTAATGGGTTGTACATGTTCTTAAAGAAAAGTTGGGAAGAATGTCTGAGTAGGGGGGTGTAGTTTTAACTGTTACAGTGTCATTTTTTAGTACATAACAGATGCAATTTTCATTTCTCCTGTGGAATCATCAGTTAAATCTTTAGGAACAGAACTACAGTGGCCTAAGGGGATGTCTTTCAAGAAGAATGAGCTGAAAGCAACTGAAGGCTTTCTTAATAGAAAACTGGGAAGCTGTGTTTGCTGTCCCATAGGCTTTCCTGTCAACTGCATCAGCTTTTGACAATGTGGGAGGTATGCAATCCCTGCAGGGGATGCAAAGTAGTGAAAACAGACTGTGTGGGTTTAGAAAGCCATGGATCAGCCTTCAGGCATAGTTTTCCTACAGATGTAATGTTGATTCTAGAGATAATCTGACAAATGTTTCCTTAAAAAACCCACTCCTGTCATTCCACCTAATCTAGGTAGATTTAGCTGTTAGAGGGAAAACGACTGCTTCCTTTGGCCCACTCACAGGACTGAACTTCCAGTTTAGAACTCAGCTACCAGACTGAATATTAAGAAGCAGTCCAGGAAAAAAGATAATCATAGCAAGGGAAAGTTAGTACACATAGAACTAATACAAGATTAATAATAAGCAAGTACAAGTGGACAGATATGGTTGTTAGCATAAATTGCAAGGAATAGAACTCTTGACAATTGCTGGTAAGCAGGCCTTGGGAAATAATTTTATGTATTACTACTAAAGAAGGTGCTGCTTTTATTTGTAATGGTGATATACAGCACAAAAACTATCTATCCAGATCCACGATGGCATGTGTTCTACTCTGTCACTCTGTGACTACTCTGTGAGTGTTCGCTCACTCACAACAAAGAGTTGTGAGAGAACCTGTAATTGTCTTAAAAAAAAGCTTGCCAGGATAAAAGCTAGGCTACCACCCTAAGCTATATTTTCAATATAATACTAAAGGAGGAAGCAATTGGGTTGATAATTAGAAAAGTAACATTACAGACCTTTATGTTAGGTCTTGTTGAAGGTTGTGGTTTACTTTGAAAATAGGATGGGAGTTAAATTCCACATAATGTTAAGACAGTAAAACAAAAAACTTCAAATGCAGACAGGAGGAATATCAATCAAGGCAGAACTGAGAATTTTTTTACTTCCTCTAGCTATTCTTTATTCAGTACCTGCCTTCAATGTGTAAGAGGATTTTCTTTTTAAGAAACTTATGCATAGAAGTGTGTAGGATCTGGTGGCACTGAGAAATTTTCTGACAAACTTTCTGCCAAGTTGTTTTTTTTGCTGCCATTTATACCTTTCCATTGTCAGGACACCAGTGTTTGTTAGTGTGAGGTCTTTCTTCTGATATCTTGAAAACTCCCTACTATACCGAGCCTGTAAAATCTTCGTGGGCAGGCAACTGGCACACTCGTAATTGGTTCAGTGAATTAGCAGTCACTTGACTGTTGTGAATTTTGTTTGTATTTGTTTGTGTTGAATCCTTTGGGGACAATGACTTGACCTGTCAAGTGCAGGGCACATTAGGGAACAAAAGAATGCTTTTTCTAAGGGAGGGAGCATTTCTTACTCTTCAAGACAAATTTAGCAGTCCGTGTTGAGTTGTGCAGGTGCCGTACTAGTCTCTGCTGTGTATTCCAGCAGAGAATTGGCAACAGTTCTGGAGTGCATCTTTCTTAGGGGTGGGGAAGCCTGGTGTAGAATCGGTGCTGAGCAAACAGCTTTGGATTGAGAGGGTTTTTGTGATACTGTTTTTGAAGGATACAGAGTTTTTGCATATTGTGATTATTGATGAATTTGATTTAACTGACTTGACCTCAGAAGGGCAGATAGATTCTACATGGACACTAGTCCATTGAGGCTTGCACTGCTGGCATGCTTTGTGTGTTCTGGTTAAAACTTGAATTGATAAGGCTTGCAGAGAGACTTGAAAGCTCATATGGTTTCCCTGGAAAATGTAGATTTAGTAACTACATGCAAATAGGGAATGTTATTTAGACATTAAGGGAGAAGACCCACTAGTGGCATAATCCAGATCAGCAGAATCATGAGGATCCACTTGTGGAAAGATGAAGACTCTGACCTCCATTACTAAGTGGTTATGCTTGGAAAGATTTTAGACCCTATAAGAGTGATGGTAAAGCAGAAATAGGTGATTCTGTGATCTACTAATTGAGATAAGAGAGCACAAACATCATCATTATGGTTAATGATTCTGGACTGCAGTATCCCTCCTGTGAAGATAGGCTGAGAGTCAGGGATGTTCAGCCTGGAGAAGAGAAGGCTCCAAGAAGACCTTATAGCACTTTCCAGTACCTAAAGGGAGTCTAAGTGAAAGATGAGCACAAACTTTTTATCAGGACCTATTTTGTTAGGAAAAGGATGATGATTTAATGTAAAAGAGGGCCAATTTAGACTTGTTAAAGGAAAAGGCTTTACACAAGGATGTTGAAACATTGTCACAGGTTGTCCATAAGATCTCTCATCCCTAGAAACATTTGAGGTCAGGGCTCTGAGCAACCTGAATTTACTTGAAGATGCCCCTGCTCATTGCAGGGGGATTGGACCAGGTAGTCGTCTGGTCCATAAACCAGATATAGACCATAGAGGTCCCTTCCAGCTCAAGTAGTTTTGCTTCCAAATCTCCCCTGCATTGGTATCTTTCACTATTGCAGGAAATTGTTGTTGGGTTTATATCCTTTGGAAATATTTATCAGTAAATATTTATCCAGTGTGGGATTTCTGTGAGGTTTCAGTTTGCGTATTTTAACTTTTTTTAAACTGGAGTTCTTTGTTTTATGCTACTTCTTTTTTTTTGTAGCATTGTAACTTTGGAGACTTCTGCTACCTTATTGTTGTTTCTGAGTATAGTTCCTTTGTGCTAAAATATAAGGAGTTAAATGAGCTTGAAAGAGATGTATTTCTGTGGACTGGATTAGTTGGTTGTGGCACTGTTGTCTCACTGGTGCTGTTTTGTTAGAGACAGCTGGTGTCTGGAAAACTGTGTTCATTGCCTTAGATCTTTCTTGTGTCTTGTTTTGTACCCCTGTATGTCTTTATATCTTCTCCTAAAATTTTATTAACTTTCAGTAAGATGAATGACTACTCTTGACCATTGGATTAAATACCTATTCACCAGTGTTAAAGATGCTGGTGCTTATTTTGGTGACTCTGATAACTGAGATGCAGCTGTTGGCTTGACACTTCAGGACTGCTGCTTTTCCTTATATATTTTGTAAAGGAGTTATGTTCTTTTCTGCTTAATACTTAGAGTGAAATATTTTTTTTCCTTTTTCCTTTGTGGTTGTCCTAGCTTATTTTTGATACTGTCTTAGAAATTCCTAGAGTTCTGCACTATTCTGTATGTTATTTCTGAAATCCTACATATGATGTATTATCTCTTCTGTGCAGTTGTGGTTCTGACAGATGTGCCTTTGGTTTTAGGACTTTGTATTTTATACTTTTAATTTTATATGGGAAACACAAGGCCGTATGTTCATACTGGCTCTGTATGTTGTTACTATAGCAAGGAAAACTCTACCAGCATACCTTTCAAACATTGCTGTGACTGTCTCCATTCCCATGAATCCTAGGAAGCACAAGTATAAATACCAAGTTTAATGAAAACACAGATTGCAAGTAGTTTAATTGTTATTGTAAGATCACTGGAGCCTCCATTTCTTGATAGTGTTACTATATTAAGTTCTGGTAACTTTAACAAAGCTTTGTTTATCAGCTCAAGTTAAATCCAGTAAAATTGCTTTGCCTCCTTGCTATTCTAGATTCGGGAATGACTGTTCAACTATTGGTATCTGCAGAAACAAAGTTGTCTGATTTAAATTTGCAGAGTAATTATTTTTCTGTTCAGATGCTGACAGGTACAAAGTGTGAGCTTTGTAAGGTTATCAATTTTTGTGCAAGTCTAGAAGTACAAGAGTGATACTGGGGAATAAAATGTGCTTGCAGTGGAAAACTACTTGAAAGATTTCTCCTTGTGTGGAAGGACTACTGCTGCCCCATGATAATGAGAAAGTTGTAGCTATTTTAAGACTGTGGTGGAGTATGTTTTTTTGAATTGCTCGTGGCAGTATTATGTTGGGTGGCTGCCAGAAGCTGCTTCTGTACTTAGGTTAAGAAATAATATTAAAAAAAGGAAATATTTCATGTTAATTTTAAATATTTTTGAAAACTTGTTTTTTCTTGATATAGAGAAATCCATTTCCTTTAGGGTGTGTCTTTGTTTGATGGGTACTTTTAATGCAAACTTAATCTTGTCTATTATCTGAAGATCACAGAAGCATAATCCAGTTGGTAGGGACTTCAGGAGGCCTCCAGTTGAATGCCTTGCTCAAAGCAGGGTCAGACCCAGTTGTTCAGAACTCTTTCCAGCTGGGTGTTAGAAACCTCTGAGGATGAAGACTGCAACTTCCTTGGGGCCTGTTTTCACAGCTTGACTGCCTTACACTGCAAAAGAAGGGGTTTGTTGTTTTGTTTTTTTTTCCCTGAAATCAAGCTGGAATCTAGTTTGTTTTGATTTTTGTTATATCTTGTCACTCACCCCTTTGAAGACTGGCTTTGCCTTCTCAGCAACTACCTCAAACCACCCACTGAAGCTGTCTCTTCTTCAGGCTGAACAACTCCCAGTTCCTTTATCAATGCCTCTCTTGTGATGTGGACACTGTTCTAAATGCTTTCTAACAAGTGCTCTATAATTAATTACTAGGACTTAGTTTACTTTTGAAAGTATGGGTAGTTATAAATATGCTTATCAGTATTTGGGATTTTTAGACATGACTGAATTTCAAAGCAAATTTTTTTTAGCATTAGACTTATTCTTCTACTTGCATACTGATTATTTTAAACTCATATTAAAATTTGTGAAAATGTTTGATGGATTTAAAAAAATACTGCGACAGATAACACCTTATCTTCATTACACGTTTATTCAACTTGATTAGCTCTGAATAAGTCTAGTTGGCATCAGTGAAGTGTTAGAAATGAAACAGAGTAGTTGGTTGTGATTCCATAGTGAAGTTCTCTATAGAAATTGAAGTCAGATAATTAATTTATTCTCACTGTAAAGTATGTTTAAAGAAATGGATCTGGGGAGAGTTGGGGGAATCTTACACAAAGTAAACTTGCATACACAGAAACATAAACATCTGCTTCAAGACCACACACATCTTATTTGCTTAAAATGGCCTGGTGGGGTGGCAGCATGGGGGAAAGGGAAGCACTGTCGTGTATTGTAAGGTTCCTCAAATAGATTTTTTTTAGATTTTTTTAGATTTTTTTTTCTGAGAACCTGACAGGACCTCTGCCTATTTCTTTTAACTTTTCCACATCTCAATGAGAATTATAGTCAGTGTTCTGGATTATTTCAGAATCTTTCCTCATGTAATGCTACACTTCAGCCCAAACTTAGTGAATGTGCAGTAAAAGGAGAAATAATACAGAAAGCAAAGGAGCAAACAGAAGGCTTTTGAAACACTTGGTGCTGTTCCTCTGTGAGCAGCAGGAGTACACTGCAGTTGGAAGGCATAAGGAGTGTCCAAACAAGCCTTTATTTCTCAGCTTTCACAGTGGGCTGGCTCTGAGGTGAGTGTCCAGGGTCCTGGTTGGGTTCCTGTGGCCTCTGCTGAGCTCTTCCTGTGGCTTTGCTGCTGGAGTAGCTGCCCCAGTGCAAGATCAACAGCCAGCTTGGGTGTGCTGGTACCTGCTGCAGTCAGAATTTCCATTTTGCAGCTCAGATCTATTCAGGGCTGTTACATCCTTTAAAAGTAGCTTTTCTAGGGCTTGTGTATGCTCTCTTGTCTCTTGTGGATGGTACAGCCTTAATTTAAATTTACATGAGTTCCTGTTAAAAGTTCCAATTACTTAGTCTCTGCTGACATAGAAAAACTGGGGCTGCTGTGCCTTTGTCTCACCTGTCATTTCTCAGCTAAAATATGAAAAAAAGGACACTTCATATGAATTTTTTTAAAAAAAAATAACTTTCTGAGTAAATATGCCTTTTACCTTTACAAAATCTTGAACTTATGTAAATTGAAGAATCTCTTCTGAACAAGTATTGGATATGAACAAGTTGGCATAGCAATATAGCAAAAGTTGAAGCTACCTTAAGTTTATAGTATGTAAGATTTGCAAGGAAGGAAAAGCTGTGAAAATATCTTCTCTTAATAGTCTGTGGTCAAAATATTAGACTCAGTATTGCAACCATATTTCTGTGGAGGGTAGTTTTGAAAGGATAATGATTTAATTTTGATTGCTAAAAAGCATTGCACTAAAAGTAGTTCTGGGCCCCTGTTTCAATGTTTGGAGAAAGTTAAGATAGCTGGAGACCCAGAAGGGAGGTAGTAACCTCTGTGTTCAGGGTCATACAGGCTCTGTGGCATTCAAAAGCTTTTTTTCTTTTTTTTCAACTGAATGTATGTTCTTTTTTTTTCTTTTTTTTTTTTATTTTGTGGAGGATGTGATTTTTACTGATAAGCTGTATCACTGAATATTGCAGTTTTAAACACAATGTCAAGTTTCCTGTGTTGATAATGAGATTCAAAGGACTTGGGTTACAAACCTGTAGAACCTCAGGATGTGGTTTTCCTCTTTATTCCTGCACATTTGTGTACTGTTAAAGTGATGTCAAAGCATTTTTCCTCTTGTAGTTTAATGTGTCACTGTCACAGGACTGTTGTAGTGTCATTATTACCCCACTGTTACACAGGAGCATGGGCTGCTTTTCATGGTGCAGAGATCTGGCCAAACTTTCCAGTGTTGAGAGTGGAGAGAGTTCTTTTTAAAGACTACAAATTTCTGCAATAGAAACAAAGATTGTGTAGTCTGTAGTTGTCTCCCTCTTTCCACCGCCCGCAAGCAAACAAACAAACAATCTCTTCGAGACTGCTGTGTGTTGTCAGATCAGTTGATGGCAGGAGTGTGAGTAGTAAAAGGGAAGTGCTTTCCCAGTGTTAATTCTAGAATTCCCTTGTGCAATATTGGGAAATTAAGATGATGAATCCTCTGTCACACAAGATTCTATCTTTAATTAATACCATTGGAAAAAAAAAGAAAATATTTTTCCTTTAAATACATGAAGGTTGAACAGACCAGAGGGCCACTCTTTCTTTTGGTGTACTAACCGAAGCTTCAGTTAGGAAATGGGGGATTGTTTTTAAACAGAGAAGTACTGTCAAACTCCTGCTTTTTCTTGTTTTGTTTTTTAAACTTGAACCACTTGCGTGTGTTGACATGCTTGTGACTTCCAAGAGCTATGCAATTATACTCCAAATAGGTAGCATTTCATAATATGTGTAAACAGTTGTTGCAAGGCAGGGATCCTGGGGGCCAGTCTGACCCCCAGCTTCTGCCAGCAACGAGCCCAGATAGCCAGGCTGTCCCAGGGGACAGAGCCGCTGTCAGGGGTTCTGCAGGCAGCCTCCAGCTGTGGGTAACCTTGGGAGCATGGCTCTTTTAGCAGTAATTTCTGCCCTGTGATCAGCTCTGTTCAGCCCAGCCAGCTCCGTTCCAGGGTTCCCCTGCCAACACAGACAAGAGACGGTAGACCACATGATGTTCTACAGAGAGTCCTTTAATGCAGGCTTCTGCGAAGGGGCCCAGTGATGGTCTAACCCTGAATTGGGTAAAAGCTGGGGCTTTTATAGGGAGGGGGAGGATTGGGAAGGGGACCAATGGTCTGAGAGGGGATAAGGTGACCAGTCGTTAGCAGGGAGATAACATGGGGTCCTGAAGCAGGAAGGGATCCCCAGCTTAGTTACGGTAACTAAGTAGTTTTATCTTGTCTTAGGGGATTGATCTCTAGGGAGGATGCCGCAGATGCCTGTCAGAGGACTGGGCCTCCTCCACATACAGTGACTTAAACACTCTAATGTCTGTTTACTGAACTAATACTAGTATTCCAACATCTGAATTCCATTATAGAGCTTGAGTCAGAATGTTCCGTATTATAAGACCCAATAGCAAAGCTAGTAATGAATTTCTTGTTAGGTTTGTATGTTTTTGAATAGTAATCTTCAATTACGAGGGATTGTGTAATTTTTTGAATTACTAGTAGCTTGCAAAACATTCTTTTAAGTTTTTGATGTCTACCTGTGGACCTCAAACATCTAAAATCTCTCCTGGAAATAGTCTGTAGCTCAGGGGGAAGTTTAAGTTTCCAATTTGTGTTTACTTGTCAGATACCTGGCAT
The DNA here is from genome assembly GCF_001522545.3 of Parus major. Taxonomy (NCBI): domain Eukaryota; kingdom Metazoa; phylum Chordata; class Aves; order Passeriformes; family Paridae; genus Parus; species Parus major. The sequence goes on along the minus strand of NC_031772.1, from coordinate 12,726,630 downwards.
GGCCTCATCATCAACACCTAAATATAATTCAAACTCCTTGGAGAATTCCTCAAGTAAACGGGTAAGTGTAACTTTTTCCATGTTTTTATTTTTGTACATCAGATTTCCCAGAGAGCATTGTCTTGCATATTTGGTTAGAAAAATAAGTGTTTAAATGGCTTCTTGTATGTATATACTTATTTTTATTGCTAAAATTCTAATGCAGTTAACTGAGATGATTTAAATATCTTTTGGAGTGGGTGGGCAAAATATTCTCTATCATAGCTAGTGAGAGGCTCCCTAAAGTAAGTTCCAATGTACTTAATCTTATCCTTGCTTTCTACCTTGAAATATTCTGTAGCATTCTTGAAAATTTTTGGCACTTTGTTGCTTTAGATTCTGTATTGCAATTGCTAAGCTATACCTTGTTATGTTTGTCTGACTTAGTTTTAAGCTGTTTATCTGGAGTGAAAAATATATTAAAACAATCTAAATATCTTCCCCCTCTGCTTTCTAATGCTGTGCAGCTGAAGAAAATGTAACCAGGGTGCAAGAAAAGAGAAACTACTTAATGTGGTCACAAAAGAGTAGATTGTGTGTAACAGTTGGGAATACATTGCTTAAGTAATTTCAGTTGAGTTGTTCTTCCAAGCCCGATGTACCTGGAAAATTAACTGCACAAAACTTCCAGAGAATTTACAGTATAGAAGTTTAATTCCAATTTAATGCAAATAACTGACCATTCTTTTAAGAGAAAGATTAAAACCTGCTTATATTTCAGATCTGTTCAACCTTTAAATGTTTCATAGTTGCATTTTAAGATAGTGGTGTGTGTTCCTGTTTTGGAATTCAGTGTGTGAATTCCTACTTTGGCAAGAGCTGTTCTCTCCCATGGAGGAATTACCTTTGATTGTTTTTGTTTTTAATCTGGAATTTGAAATTGTAAATAAACTATGAAATACTGTTTGTACTTCTCTTCTTTAGACTCTAAAAGATGGAGCTAACTGGGAACAAAATGAAGAAATACCTCGTCTGCCAGGAGAGACCAGGGTTACAGGTATGAGGCTTGATAGCTGCCTGATGCAGTGATGTTCAGCAGTCTGGCAGACACTTGTATCTTACTGAATGGTTTTGTAATTTGGACTGGTTTGGGCTGGGGACAAAGGTAAGTCATGCTGAAATGTCATGAATTTTTCAAAGGAATTGTGAAATGTTATGTTTATCAATTTTCACAAATAACTTTTAAGTGTTTAAAATCTTTGTTTCTACATGTGGCAGATCTGCCATGGAAAGAAATTGCAAGTTGTGTCCTAATTGTATCTACAGATTAAGTAGCACATGTTGGGTGATGACAGATCCTCCAAGCTTTGTGGAATCAAGGGAATTCTATGTTCCACCCACTATGCATTGATACCTTGTAGAGTGATGTGGAATCTAAGCCTAAAGATGAATTCCCAAACTACCATCCTATGCTTTCTTGACACAAGAGGGGATGAACAGGGCTTCTTTGTTCTTGTTGCCCTTTACATAAAGAAATGCTGTAGCATGAGGGAGATTAATTTATCTTTATTTTTATATTTTATATATCTTTATTTTTTATATTTTATTTATTAGTTATCTTGATGGAGGCTCTTACTGAAATGGAAGTCTTAGTTGGGGTCTATGTTTTGCTTTTGCAGCTTCTCCTCCCCTATGCCCAGTTTTGTTGGGTGGATTTGTAAACAAGATTGGCTCAGTTGAAAGTAAAGTGGTGATTCAGAGGAAGTAGTTTTATTTTTAATGAAGGTGTGAGGGAGAGGGTGTGGGACTAAGATGGATGTATGATGTGATACTTATGGAAATTGTCTGTGTTTTGGGGCACTGCCCTGGAATAGGGCATTTTTTGTGGAAGGCAGATAAATAGATTGGGCTAAAGAAATGAGGGGAGAGGAAGAAACAAATGGAAGTCTTTAATATCATGGTTGGACTCAATGATCTGAGATATCTTTTCCAGCCTGAACAGTTGTGATTCTGCTTGCATTGCTTCACTTAAATATTTTTGAGTGGTATGTCTTAGTATCTTTCTGTTACTGTCCTTGCTGAAAAACTGCTGATGGACCTACTCTGTCTCAAATTGAAATGTAATGTTTCTCTGCAGCATGATGAGTTCCCTAAACACTACAACTGGAACTACTACTTCAGTAGAAAATTATTTACAGAAGGGTGTAATAGTATGAACAATCTATTTGTTCTGGGATGGTGAATAGATTATGATACAGTAATAACAGTACTCTCTGTTCTATGTCCTGCCCTCTCCTGTGTAGTGCTGAGAAAGAAAACACAACTATAACTAGGGAAGGCTACTGAAATATTTGCATTTAATTTGGACAAGTTTAGTATATGTGTCTTTCACATTTTCCTAATAATTTTAGAAGATAAAACTCAGATGTATTACTTTCTGAATTCATTCACCTCTGAATACAGTTCTCGTTCTATTTTACTGCTACTTAAGTGGTACTGTCCTTAGCTTTCATTTTGTCTTTTCACAATCTGTTAAGAAATACTACATTTCTTACAGACAAGGATGTTATTTATATGTGTCCATTTAATGGCCCCATTAAAGGAAGACTGTACATCACGAACTACAGGTTGTACCTAAGAAGTATGGAAAATGTGAGTAATATGTCACAATTACTTCATGGGATGAGTTGGCTTTAAACTCCCTTCTGTTCACCCCCACTGCCTTTGATTTATCTTGTGACCAGTTCATTTGTTTTAGTTTTGGCATACATATGCTTGTGGAATTGCATGGGAGGCTTTTTGCTTGAAATGGTATGTAATGTTTGTAATTACCCTGTCTAAATTCTGAAATGACTAAATAGTAATTGCTTTTGTGCCACTGAGAAATCTGTATAAAAATATAAGTTTTTTAAAGTTAAGTGTATTATAAAAGTGTGATTTTTGCCTGGTAAAACATCAGTTTAATCACTTACAGTGAACTGATACCTTTATCTTTTGTCTGTCAGAGCTTTTTTGATAGCTGTTCTCTTTACACTTAATCTGTGATAAATCAAGGGCAGCAACTAATGATGTGCAATAGTTCTTAAAATGACTTTCAGTAAACCGAGACTTTGATTGTCCTGGCTGTTAGAAGAGAAAAATGCTTTGAGCAGTAGAACCTTATGTGAGTGATGGGAGTGGTAATGTGTTTGATAAGCAGTGACATGGAAGAGAGTAAAATGTGTTTGTGGTTGCCTTCATAGTATGTTTTTTTAAAAAAATAAGGATTTAGGACTGTTGAACTGAGGTCTTTCTGGCTGTAGCTAACTGTACTAGTAATGTCTTTTTTTCACTTAGTTCTGCTTTTTGCTGTATATCAATAAAGCAGTATTAGCAAGCTGGTACAATCACTATGTTGCAGAAGGCATCTCTTAGGGTATTGCCACCATTTTCCCTGTGTACTGAACAAGGTACGAAATATTTTTCTAGCATGTTAAACTGGAGGATGCTCAAGGCTGTAGAGTGACTGTACAGACTAAATAACATGCTGGGAGAGGAGGCTCAAAGGCAGAAATGTTTTTTTCCTGTATGCATTTCATGTCTGCTTTCTATTCGGGAATGCATAAGAACATTTTGCTTGAGTCTTCTTTTCACATTAATCTTTTCCTTACACAAACTTTTCTTGCAGGATCCAGTTGTGATTTTGAATGTTCCATTGGGTGTAATTTCAAGGATTGAAAAAATGGGAGGAGCTTCAAGCAGAGGAGAAAACTCTTATGGATTAGATATAACCTGTAAAGTAAGACTTTCCAGTAATTCGGGAGGAAATGAAATCTAGAGGGGTTTTTTCTCACTGTTTACCTATTTATAGGACAGGAATAGTATATGCTTATGGATGAATTTAAAAACAGCTTTTTGAAACTGGACAGGGAAATACCGTTTGTATAAGGGGCTGTTTACCTGTCCTCCCTGCACTCAAGCAGAGGGATTGATACTGCTTTTTAATTGACAAGGTTTTGCACATCAGTTGTATTTTAGGGCATTATTCCTGCACCAGTTTATTTTATTTGTTCTAAAAGAAATATTTTTAATAATTCTGATGTCTTTGAAGAGCACTTCAAACAGGGTCTTTGTAAATTATAGAGCCAGTGAAAAGTTTATGTAAAAAATATCTGTAGTCTTACAAAAAATTGTCATCGTGGAAAATTATGGTCATAGGGAAGTTCTCAGTGGATAATTCAGGGTCCTTTACTAGATTAATTGATTGTGTGCACATTTGATTCTTAGCAGTTAATGTGCAGATTGCTTATTTTTAACACCAGTGATGAGAATATAGGAACAATGTATTCTACCCAGATTACTGACAAATCTTTCTTTTAAAAACAGAGTAATTCCCATCCTGCAAACTTCCAATAGCTCGTGAGACTTTTTAGTGAATCAAATAGAGCCATTTCTTGTGGCTTCATGTCAAAGTGCCATTTGCAGCACACAGAGTGTGGTACTGCTTTCTTGATTCAGTTCTTATACTCTGTTCTATTTTATAGGATAAGAAGTAAAACTGAACATTCATAAGGGTTTGAGATATATTACAAGCAGATTCTAAATCATGTTTGGTGTATAATATAGCACTTGTACAGAGAGAAGAATCTTACAGCTTTGGTTCACCTAACAGATAATGGCTTTGTTTTAGGATATGAGGAATTTACGGTTTGCTTTAAAACAAGAAGGGCACAGTAGGAGAGATATATTTGAAGTCCTCACAAAATATGCTTTTCCCCAGTCACATAACTTGGTAAGTTACATAATTTCTATTCATATTTCTGAGTTGTAGTAATGCAGAGTTCTTGCCAATTAACTTTACCTATTTGACCTAGAAATGGTTATATCATAGCTGCTTAAAAAGTATAACCACAAAATCAGGTGTCAGGATAAACTGAGCAGCAGCTTTTGTTTTGTATATTTACAACACTTAAATCTATACATTTTGTAAAATTATGGATATACTCCAGATACACGACTGAGCACCTCTGCTCCATACAGATTTCATTGCTTAGAAACTGCAAGTTATCCTCCCTCATTTGGGAATATAGGGAATATGTATCTTGCTTGATTTCTTGAAAACATTAATTAAGCAAGCAGTCTCCAAGGTGATGATAAATATGAATCACCAAGGGTTTTACTTCAGGAGAAGAAGCAAGGTAAGACAGCACTTGTTTTCTTCATCAAACTAAAGATTTAACAGGAATACATTTATGAATTTGCTCAGATTTATTTCAGGTTAAAAAAGCTTCTTATGGAAGGAATTGAGCAACAATGATGCAAGCTAATCATTATCTTCCGTTTTTTTGAAATCTGTGCATTGTCCTTGGTGTGAGTCATTTGACTTCTCTTTAGTAAATGCTTTGTTTAGTCCATTGTAATATTAAATTTACACTTTATTGGTGTGCTTTATTTGTGTAAGAGTGCTGTTCACAAAGTATTGGAAGGTTCTGCTCTGAATTTTAAGAACTTTGTTCAAAGAATTCAAAGTATACAAGGCTGTAGCAAGAATCTTACTTCTTTGCAGGAATGTGTCAGTCAATGGGCTGGACTCTATAAACATTTAATTCTTTAAAACTTTTCTGCAGAAATTTTCATTCAATATGCAAACTGTGGAGTGAAAGTATAAGAGAAAATAAATGCTTTTGCTTGGAATATTTTGTATTGTTAATGAATAGGCCTTCCAAAATGAAACAGATTTTTACATTTGGGTAGGTGTGAGGAGCTGTAATCACAAAGAAGATGGTTGTTGAAGAAGTGAATATATCAAATTCTACTGTTGCCAGTTTATCCATTTTAAAATGGAGAATGATTGAAAGCATGATAGAATATGTGAACCTTGAAAGTATGATGTGAAAGAAGCTGTATGTGGAAATACCAAGTCATGGAGAGGTTCAGGTCAAACGTGTCTTCTAGACATCACGAGGTTCTGGCTTCTATTGCAAGAGGGTTGTAGATTGGATTATCCAGGGCACAGTAAAGTGTATTGTTGAATATTTCCTGTGTTGTAGATTCCATCATGCCCATGCAATCTCATCCACATTATCATACTGAAGAATTTTTTGGTTTTTTGAAGATTGTATGTAGTGAATATAGGCAAAACAAATTGTAACTGACTTAGGACAGTGCCTTGTGGGATAATCCAGCTATGGGGCGTGAATACCATGTTGATCAGATATGGACTTGTATTAGGTTCATCATTCAAAAAAACCTGGAGATCCTGTCTAGCGGTGGCAGTAATGTGTGGACTTGTCCACTTCCTGCTTTATTTGCTGGACCTGTTGAACCTAATAAAGCTCATCATTATATGGCCTTTGTAAAGGCCACTTGCCAACAGAAGTTTACCTGAATAACAAAAGTCTTGACTGAGGTAGTAGTAATTTGGCCCTTGGATTCAGTAAAGCACAGAAGTTAGAGAGATGTTGACAATGTGGAGAGAGAGTGGCTGTACTTTGTCTCATAACTATGTCTGAGGCAGAGTATACCCATTAGAAATCAGGATTAATTAGGAGGGTAATAAAGTGAGCCTGTGTTACATCTGAAGTTGCAGCTGTCCTTACTTTCTAATGTCACAGTGTGAATGAGCCCTTAACTTTAACATGAACTAAGCAAGCGTGTGATTTTTTGGCAAGCAGTTTAAACTGAACCTGCCAAAGATAAGTGTTTCTGCCTGGTTTTCCATTCCTGCCTTGCTTTTTGCTATGTGAGTTTGAGGCTGCATGATAAGCCAGATAGGGAACTGAAAGCAACTAAAGTTAACAAGGAGATAAAAATAAAAGCTTTACTCTGAGTTGTTTCCTATCTTGTTAGTCCAAAGTGGTAATGGGGTCAAAGCATCTCTGGGTAGATGTGAATGAGGGATGATAGCATTGCTCCTTTCAGTAGCTGGTTTAGAACAAGGTTTCACTGTGTGAATGTGGCAGTGTGTTGGGACTGTGCATGCCTGCCTTTGCTTTGGAGTGCTCTCTTAACACTCTGGCTATGCAGCCAGCTCACTCAGGGAGATGTTCTACAAAGAATGTGCTGTAGTTCTCCATGACAGCTGGGTGGAGATGGAAGCCTGCTGATACTCAAATGCTGAGCTCTTGTTCTTCTCTGGTCTCCTCTCTATGACTGAAAGGTTCAGTCATATGGTTGATTATTCTTCTAATACCAGACTGGTATTTGTGTAATCATTAAGCCAGCATAACTCACTTATCCAGCACAAAATATTCTGGGTAGTCTTGTGTTGCTTTGAACAATTTAGGGAGACTTGGTTAGAAATCAGTGTGCATCAGAACCAGTTCAGGAGTGGACATGTGAATGGAACAGGTAGAAGGCAGGAGAGAAAAGAGGAGGGATGTCCTGTTTTTAGCAATGGTAAAATGTTAGTTAAACTCAGACCATCTTGTGGAATTGCATCCTAGCTGGTTCAGCAGCACTGATGCTTGTACAGCTTTGCAGTAGAAAGAAGATATCATCAGGACAATAAAGTTCTAAAGCTTTACTGTCCTGATTTTTATCTGTATTTTTTATATTTTATATCGGATTTTTATATTACTGATTTTCAGCTGTAGTGGAACTATATCCCAACAGCTGGTCCTAAACAGGAACTGGTAGAGATGCCTTGCTTCTCTTCATGCTGTACCATTCTCATACAAATGGATGGTAAATAAAACCCAAAAGACTATTTTTGAGTGGAGTGTACTTACTGTTCTCAACATTTGTCTCCATCACCGTCTCACAGCAGTGTTTGAGAGTGTATAATAAATGACAGGCCTGATCACAACTCTTCCTCTGTCCCTCAGCATTGTCCTTGGTGCTTACATCCAGAAGCTGATTCTTGTTTGTCTCCAATTTGAGCATAGGTTGGGTTCAGATATCCTTGAATCAGTAGCATAAAGTAAAATCTGATAGTTCATCTGAATGACAGCATAGTTGATGGGCAGCAAGCAGCTGCTGTTGCTAATCCCTTGTTGCATTTGCAAACTTGTGCTAATTAAAAGAAAATTGTTGCTGAAAGTGGTTGTTGTTTTTTTTTGGTTTTATTTAACATTTGGAAAAATGAAACCAAAATAGCCAACCCCCACAAATGAGATGCTTCAGTAAACCACAAAAGATGACATATATTTGGTCTTTCTGGTTTAGTTTCTACATAGCAGCTGTTTCACTTCCTGATCTTACCATGAGACTACACATCATCATTTTTATAAGATTGTTCAGCACCATGGTATCTGCACAATCAGTGTTTGTTCCTAACCCCAGCAGGTCTGTGGGAATGCCCATTTTGATGAAACTGGTGGCTGAGCTGGCTGACTAACTGCTCCTGGTGTCACTGCTTATCCTGGTCATTTAAAATGGTTGAGGGTCTACTCATGCCAGTGTTGCTGTTGGTCTGCAAAGATAACTTTAGTTGGAGCAAGGCTGGTGAAGGGGCTTGTCTGACAGAGCACCTGAATTCGCAAAGAACCCTTTTACTTGAGCCTTCATTCCCCATGACACAGGGCAGCAGTGGTGTGAGTTGACCATGTTCACAAAGGACCAGGGGGGACTTACACCAGCACTGTCTGACCTTAGTTTTTAGATGAGCATGTAAGATATAACTGGCTAGGTTGCAGTAATGGCATACTAAATGCCATTAATAATGGCAAGGATAATGATATATTTATTTTTAGATGCATTGAGAAACTGTCAGCCTTTACCACGAGTAAAAAGCTAGTAATTTATGATATGTAAAAAACATACTTCAGTGAGTTAGAAATAGAAAATGCAATTGATTTTCTTTACAGGTGTGTGGCAGTTTCTTGTTCTAGTTTTACTGCCTTCTTCTTTTACAATGCATAAAGACTGGTCAAATATTTAATAAATTGTGTCTATGGTATATATTCATGTACAAGTATAATATGTGTTAATGTGCTATGATTCCATAAAGAGTAAATGTGTAGTTATTGTATTTATACTGGTGTTTATATATTTATGTTACATTTATACTGCTAAATAGACTGCTTGCTAAACTGCAATTGTCAGATTGTAGGTGCTTTCTCCTTTACCTCACAGAACTATCTTCTGTTTTGAGCAACCAGTGTATTGCATATTATTTTTGTATACTAAATGGGAAGAGGAAATTGAATGTTAAGGACTCTGTCTGTAGGAGGCTTAAAAACAGAGACTGATTGAATTGTGGTTTTACTTTACCTGCAAGTAAACAATTATTTGCACAGTGAAGCATAAAAAGTGATTTACCAAAAATGTTACAAGATTTAGAAGATTTTTCAGCCTTCTGGTTCAAGTGAAGGATCTGCAATGAAATTCCTACTTCCATTTTGTGCAGGGATTTAATTTGGTTTTGGAAAAATCTTAGCTGATGGATGGGGAGTCTTGCTTGGTTTTTGCCAACTATGGGTATTGAAAAGTCACAAACTTTGCATCCAAAAAGTGTTTTGAGTGGTGATTTATTACACTTGATTTCTTACTTGTTTCATGTTTTCTTTGATTTACTCTTTCGGTTTCCCATGGTAGCTGAAAAGAATTTGAAACTGATTTTTAATTAGTTGATCGACTAATCAGAGTTGATGGGCTTCCATCAGGCATGTAGTATTAATCTCCATCAAACTTAGAACAGCTATGATCAGTGCATTGGAAGTAACTGCTGATTATCCTTCCTTGAACTCAAGATGTGAGGTAAATTATCAGTATAACTTGAGATAAATCTGTGTTTTATTTAAGTAGCTTTCAGCTAACCAGTCTCAGTGCTGAGAGAAGGGATGACAACTGAGGCTTGCTCCCGAAATACTGATGTGTTGAGCAGGTAGTCTGCCTGAAACTTGTGCTGTTGTTTGTCCTTAGTAGCTAACCAAACTAATGTCTCAGGTGCACCTGTGCAAACCACAGGTCTGCTTTTTGATTATATGTTCTTGATTTTGAAAAACCTATTTGTGATCTCAAAAAGTCCACAATGAAACACTTCTATTTTACTGCAATATTCTTCTGAACCTGAATATCTCTTATATGTAGGGTTTTGGGGGTTTTTTTGTTTTATTTTTAATTTCCACTCAAATCTGGACACATCTGATGAAGCTGCACTTGATTTAAATCTTGGGAAGATAGACTATATGCAGCAGGACATGCGGAGAAAAGATTTTTGCTGGAGAGGCAGGATTATCTCTGAGAGAAAGGAATGGAATTTTGTGTGTGGAGGGAAGAAAACATGAGTGGAGTTCAGGGTGGTACTGAGTTCTTGAGTACCAAAAATTTTGTTTGGGGAGAAGGAGGATCTAGCAGGGATAGGGATGTACCATAGATTTGAAGGGAAGATGTGTGAAGAAGGCATAGAACTGACCAGCCATTTATTATTCTGGTATTTGAAAGGCTTTCCTGAGTGAATCATGGTGCACTGAGAGAGGCTGGCAGAGCTTTTACACCTTGTGGGGTCACACAATTCTGAGAGCTGCTCATGTCCTTCTCCGACCTTCCTCTGCCCTCTGCATCTAAAGGCTATAGATACACACCCAGCTGGTATGTATTTAGTGCCTGCAGGCAATGGTGTGACCTCCCTGCTTTCATCCCCACATGCAAGTATGTGTGTATGGAGGGGCACTAATATTAAGGAACCTGTATCCACAAAAAGCTAAGACAGGTAATTTTACTAAGATAGCACCTCTCAAATCTTACATCAAGTGATAAAAGAGAACCTATGTATGTTACATTGTGAATGGCATAATTTCTCATTCCTGTTTATTTCTGTTCCGCTTGCCTGCTGCACTGTAGAATTGCATTCAGATTTTGTGCACTGTGAGGCGAAAGATTCAGCAGCATTGAATTAATCATAAATATACAAACATACTGCATTTAATCTATAATCTTGGATTATTCAGGACAAAAGTAGAAATATGTGAGTCGTTAGTGCAGATGTGAAGCTAACCTGAACTATAACAAACTCTTCTGGGATCTAAATACATATTTATCACGTTGTTCACTATAATGTGGTTTATCAGTTTGGTTGAATTACAAAAATAAAATACCCAATTCAACAAAAAATGTTATTCAGTAGAAATTACTTAATATTGCTCATTATCACATTTTGTTTCAAAAAGAAGTAATGTGCAAACATGTGCTAAATAAGGCTTGTACTGACACAGGTCATAAAATGCAACTGTATCCAAGCATATATCTTACGTTAAGTGTATGATTCTTATAATAAAATGGTTATAAATGTGGGTTGCTTGTTACAGTCAATATGGTAAACTGTAGTTAGGAATTAAATAGACCTATATTAATTGAGTGTAACTCTAGACTATTGCATTTGTATATCTCCTACTCTTTTAATGACAATATAAAACAGCAATAATTGTGTATTTGTTTGGGAGAAGTGTGCTTAAGGTAGGGTGGGGACATTACTGTATTTCAGACTCTAGCTATTGGGGGTGGTGGAAACAGAATTCAGATCTTTAATCTTTTGGTACAGCAAGAATTTCAGTAGTCACCAGATTAACTGTGCAGTCTGTACGCAGTGGTATACATCCAAATGTGTGTGTATAAACCTTTTGCTATAATTTAGTCAATGGTTGCAGAAGAAAAATAATTTTTAGTCTTCAGGATTTTAGAGACTAGTCATTTTTAAATACTGTTCTTGTGTAGTATAATGCAGGAGTTTCCTCAGATTTGTTTATACAAAAATCTGAATCCAAATTCTGCTCCGTGTGCCTTTGCATTCATTGTAGTGTTCTGTGATTTATTAAACTCCAGATTTTTGCTGGTTGCTCTATTCTACTAATGAATTTCTTGCTATTGAGAAACATAGGAAGAATTTGTACTACCTGAAATATCAACAAAATTGATGAAGTGTAATTGTCCACTTAAATAATTAAGAGTTGTGTGACTTTAAGCTTTTGTAACATATGTGGTAAAGCTGCTGAAGCCAAGTGTTTGTAAATGAATCATGCTGTACATAGTAGGACATTGTTCTTTCAGAAAGGATTCAATCCATCCCCTCATGCATAATAAATGTAACCCTGTTTTTTAAAAGATGTAAACAAAATACACTTTTCCCTCTAATGTCTTGTGGATTTTTTTTGTGGGTGACATGAGCAGCATAGCTGCCATTTATTTTTAGTTTAATTTTAGTGTAGTTAGGAACAGCATCTTTTTTTATTTTTGTCAGTAAAAATCTGTTCTGTGTAACAGCTATCACAGTGCACTGTAATAAACTCATGAGTTTTACTTACCAGGGCTTCAGATGGGTAATTTTTGCTTTTTCATGAGGAAACTTGCAGTAAGTAGGAATGAAAATAAAAGACTTATTCCTACCTTCAAGATATCTTTTAAGTGGCCTGTTAGGATTCCAGTGCTTCTGTTTCCTATTCTTCTAAGATTCTTCTTTATCTCTGGTTCCTTGCTGAATTCTTAGCATAGTTGCTCTTCAGGATATAGCAAATCCCTTTGGGAGGAGGGGATGGTTCTTGTGTGTAGCTGTTTATTAATAGTTCAGCAAATCAGTTCCATCTACCGCTTCTCAGATAGTGATATTCCCATTTTGCTGTATTCCTTATTTGCAATTAAACAACCTTTTCCAGGTTTTTAAATAACTTTTAATACTTGCATCTACTTTTAATGGAATGGGGTTTCTTTCTGATAGGTTATATGTCCATCTCTTCATCTCTCCCTCTGATAGCAGCTTACTTAGTCAAAAGAATTTGTAATGTTTACTTGCACTGTAGGTCTGCCCCTTTAAAAATGGTAAAGACATTCAGAAAATAAAACCAGGGAATACATTGTTTACTTCTGCAAACTTGCCAATGACTGCACTTGCTCTAAAATAGTGCCTTAATTTGAAATTCCAGTTTGTAAAACTAGTGAGATAAAACATCTTGAGCGAGCAGTAACATGCTTCTAAAATATTTGTTTATTTGAACTACATGAGGAAAAAACTTCTCTTTTTGAGGGGGATTCAGTTTTGTGTTTTGATATGAGCTGTTCAGCATTTAAAGCAGTGTAACGTATTGGGCTGAGCAGAATTGCCCAGAAGCCTTCCTAAGATTCAAAGCCTCCTCTGTGGGGGTGGTGGTGAAGGTTTCAAGCATTGCCTTTTCTCTGGACCTTTGTAGGAGGAATCATGGCACCTTAGACCACAAATTTTTTTCTTGCTTACAGGGTTTTTCTGCATGTGTGAAATGTTCAGTTTATCATTCAGTTTCTCCTTTTAATGTTTTTGAATAGCTAGGAGACTTTCAGCTATTTTGTTACAGATGAGCTATGATGGGCTCTGGAGTGTTTCTGCTCTGTATGCTGTTGCTCAGGTTAGCTCAGGACAACACATCCTCTTTTGTGTTTTCTTTTTTGTTTTTTTGGTTTTTGGTTTTTGTTTGGTTTTTTTTTTTTTATTTGAAACAACTTTGTTTCATGCTTGTTTTGGTATCTGAAGAGTTTGTAGGCCATCAAAATCATTTTCTCAATGAGGAAGATTCTTAACATAAACATTACTTTGCTTTCACCCTAAACTATAGAAAAAAACAAGAGAAGAGAAGGGGGTTAGGTAATACAGCCCACTTGAAATTTGTTGGAAGGCGAAGGAAGGTAAAAGGTATGAGACACTTGCTGGAATGCTGAGTGAGGCTGCTGTGCTGTATAAATGAATTGTGACAGCAAAGTAACAAAGCAAGTAAAAAGTAAGTAATGTAACCAGCTAACTGTTTCATTTTCAACGGCAACTTGTTACTTTCATGGAGTTTTACAGTAATTGGGATTTCTCTTAGTAAGTATCAGTTGGGGAGGGGATGCAGAAACCCGGCTCCTTCCTAATGGCAATGAACAGCAATTAAAACCTTTTTCCACTTAGAATTTAGCATCTTGTTAGCAATGTTGTATCTTGTAATTGAAACTGTGCCTATTGGAGAAATTTGTTGAGAAGACGGTAGTTTATTTAGTGATAATGAGAAATAAACATTTCAACCTCTTGACAGTAAAAAAGAAAAATCCAACCAGTTAACCTTTATAATTTCTATTGTTTTTGTTACCTTTTAACTGTTGTCATATTTTTTATTATTTTCATTACCAGATACATATTTTTTGTTAGTTGTTGCTCTTTGCTTCATAGTCTTGCTCATACCAGATGTAAATGGAGAGAGTGGGGCTGGCATGGAGCAGTCAGTCCTGTTTTGTAGCAAGCATTAGGGTATAACTGATGATGAGCTCTCGTATTTGCTATTTATAGTCTGAGTTTGGTGGAATAAGCTTCTTTTATATCTTACAGCTTTTTTTTGCCTTTGTAAATGAAGAAAAGTTTTCTGAAAATGGATGGATGGTGTACAACCCGATGTCTGAATACAGGAGACAGGTGAGTTACTACAGTTGCCATTGCCTGGTGCTTTCAAACCTCCCAACTTGCACAGAGGAATTACTGTTTGTACATTTCTCTTATCAGCCGGGAGAGGATGAATTGCAACTTGAAGAAAAATAAAGAAAATAAATAAAACACTTGAGCCTTTAAAAAAACCTAGAATGTCACAGGAAGTTAATCTTTGCTCTTTGAAGGAAGTTACTGATGCCTCTTAAAATGTGCCTGCTAAATAAAGCTGCTAAGTGAGCACAGGCAGGTAGAGTGTGCTAAACATGTAACTATAGCGTCCCAAACATAGATTGGATTTGTTCTTCCCATAATGAAGAGGGGAAAAACCAGCTTGTTTTAGAAACAGCATTACTTTATGGAATTTGTGGATGTCTATCAGTATTCCTCCTTGCTCTTTATGTGATCTTGGAAAAATGTCAATGAAAGACATTAATATTTCATTTTAAAATGTCTGTTAGATAATTAAAATATGACATTAAAAAAAAATAAATACCAAACAATAAGAACTTCCTTAATTTTTGTTACCCTCCATAGTTTTTTTGGTTTATGGTTTAGAAGTCTAAGGACCAAAAAAGGTAAGATACAAACACCCACACAAACCCAGCTGTGCGTGTATGGAGGACTTAACAGTATTTCTTCTGGAAACGCCTTACTGGGCAGAGTGCAACTAGGAGTTGTTCTTTCTCAGTAAGAAAGTTACCCTGAATCTTACTTTTAACCTGACAGTAGTATCAGGCTACAGGGAGGAAAGGTTATAGTGAAACTTCCCCACAGTCTCTCTTCACCAGGGAAGGTGGAAAAGCAGAGCGTTAGTGAAGGAGAGAAAAATTTTCTTTCCTCAATCCCACGGTTAAAGATATACATCTCCTAGTTTCAGTCATTGTTTTGAAACTTACTATAAGGCTAGAATTGTGTGCATAAGGGTATTAGATGTCTGTGCAGCTGTTTAAGGCTGTGAATCCATCTCCAATGAATTGGTGTGGTCTTGTAATTGTTTTTGCTTCTATTGCTTTGAAATGGTACTTAGTTAAATTGTTGCCATGTGGCCATAATGTCATGCAAAATTCAGGAGTGGAGTTATTACTTTTTCAACCAAAAATACATTGAAAAACTTCATGTTACATTTTAGGGGCTGCCTAATGAACGGTGGCGAGTGACCTTCATTAACGAGCATTACGGGCTATGTGACACATATCCTGCGCTCTTGGTCGTGCCATACAATGCAACAGATGATGATCTCAAGAAAGTTGCTGCCTTTAGGTCCCGAAATAGAATTCCGGTGAGTATAAGGTGATGGAACTTGCCTGATGGCATAGCTAGTTTTAATTTGCATCCAAACAACTCCTTGCTGAACGCAATGCAGAGGATGCTTTTTTTTTGGAAATGGATATGGCAAAATAATTTTGATTCGCTGGGGGTTTTCACTTCTTGAAGATGGTCTTGGTCAAACCGTATTTCCATTTCTCCTCCATAACTATAACTAATGATAGCTTCATTAGTTTTAACTTGATTTGCCCAGTAACAGTGGCCAGCAGTGCAGTTTCCCTTGATGAGGAATGAGCCTTATACTGCCGTGTGCAGTGGTTACTATTGCTGAATGCACATAAAAGGTAATCAGAAATGTTGTCCTGCAACATATGGCATTTAAATATAATTTCACTTGTCAGTCCTAAAATAAGACCTCATGCATAGTCACTTTAGTGATTCTTGGGCTTTTTAATCTGTAGAATAAGAGAAACCCATTTGGCTTCTTGAGTTTCTGTTATGAAAATTCTATGAGGTAAGAGAATTATTATATATCAGCTTTTTACAGCACTAGAGAAACTAATTTCTATCCCAATACTTGTTTTAACTGCTATTTCCCTTTGGCAAACTTGGAAGATGTGCTGGATTCTTAGACAGTATCGGAAAGCTATCTTGAATCTCAGTTTCAAACAGATGAACAGCTCAATATGACAAATACTTATTAGATATGGTATTTACTGACAGACTAGGTCTATGATTATGAATTTACTATACACACACACACACACACATATATCTGTATAATATGCATACATATGTGTAATCCACAACCTGTGCATATAGTTATAATAGCCTAGCATTGTCATCCCTGTCACCTTTGTGTGACATGTCAAAATTCATGACAGACCTTTTGGTATACCTGTACAGTGAGAGTAAATTCCTTGGTTACAGTAATTTTATTAAAATAGTAATTTTAAATAATAATTTCATTCTTGTCAAGAAATAACCACTCATCCTCACCCCCTCCTCCCCTTATTCCCCCACTGGCAGATATTGTTTCTGATCTACACCTCAGGAATGAACACGTTCTGAGGATTGGATTTTGGGGTTTTTTTGTTTGAACTCTGATCTTCTTTCACTCTGTAACCCACCACTTACAGAGTGGATGAGAATATTGTTTCTTAATATTTTTCAACAATGAATTTGCATTTTTTGCCAGCTTCTTGGGTTTCTTGCTTATCTTTAATCTCTGGCAATGTGTGTGTTCCCTGGGCAGCTCGCTGCCTTTTGTGGCAAGTAGTCTCTGGCTCAGAACAACAAGACAGCATGTACTTCACTCTAGTGCTTCCTCTTTGTAAAGAGTGCTGAGGAACAGAATGCGCTCTAAAGAGAAGAGAAAACATTCAAGATACTGTAGAAAGGTTCAACTTCCCTTTCCCCTCCAAAAAAAGGGAAAAGTTGTTTGTGTAGAACTGGAGCCATTAATCACTGTTTCTACAATGAGTTCATTCTCCAGAGTTGTTTTTTAGTTTCAGCAGAGATGGCTGTGTTTGTCATTAGTTTAGTTTTCAGGATTATTTATGTAACCTAAGACTTGTAGGAAAATATTAAAATACATTGAATTATATAGTTAAGTATGATTTCAGTAAACATTAAATATGAAAGAGAACTCTTTTGAGGATTATTATTACATTTTATGAGACTAGGAGGCAGTTGAGGTGTCAAGGGATTGTATTTTGAAGAAATGAAAGGTGTTCATTTTCATACTGCGTATTTTAAAGAATATAGCTTTAAGATTTAAGTTATGATATTTTTACTAAAATAAGGGTTTTTTGCTGTGTGTTTGCCATGTGACCAGGTTCTCTCATGGATTCATCCAGAGACACAAGCTGTAATCATGCGCTGCAGTCAGCCCCTGGTTGGAATGAGTGGCAAGCGGAATAAAGATGATGAAAGATACCTTGATACCATCAGGGAGGCCAATGGACAGATCTCCAAATTGACCATCTATGATGCAAGGCCCAATGTCAATGCAGTAGCAAACAAGGTAAACAGATGCTTCTAATGTCTTATTTAATGTCTTATGAAGGGAATGAGAAAGATACTTACTTTGTAGTTTTCCCTTCACAGGAAACCTCACAGAATAGTAGTAATCTTAATATAGATAGATTTACATAATCAACCGCTGAGGCCCAAGGTCGTGAAAGGACATGAGTGCCTAAGGTAGATCCCTAAGCAGAGTTTCAAGACCATATGTGGATTTCCAGACACACTTTTCTGTGTCTGTTCTTAGCCAAGTGCAGATCTTAGCATGGGACTGAAGTCAGGCATGACTCCACTCTGCACTGTGAGGTAGCTGTAGGCTGGGCTGTAGAGCATATCCCCTGTTGGAATGACAGGCCACTTCTGAGCAACCTGCAGATCCTCTGGGAAAATTCCATCCTAAAAAGGATGTGTGCATAAAGCCAAGCCCACTGACAGGCATCCTTTTTTTGGGTCTTCCTAACCATTATATGGACTACTTCAGACTTATCCTGGCATCCAGCAAATAAAGAGAAAATGATAAATAAATTAGTTTGGGTACTTGCACTCTAAACAGTAGTCTGGGTATGATCTTGGATACTTTGGTACCTTTTGTTCTTCCCCAGGTGATTGTAGTTGCTAAGTACAAAAACATTGTTTTCATTGGGTAAGGTGACTGTTTCTTTGTTATCTGTGATCAAAACCCAAATGGGATCAGAATCATATACCAGCCCAGGCTAGAACAGATCTTGAAAAATCCTCTAACCTTTCAGGAAGAAAATGTGTGCCTGTGGATTGATTCCTCTGTTTCCCTGTCGACTCTGTTTAGGATTAGATTATTTAGGCAAGCTCACATAATGCCTGTACACTCTGTCAGTGTTGTTTTTGACACGGAGCATAGTATACATGGATGTGCTCCACCTGTTTTTGCAAAAACCATGTTAGGGAATGGTGGTGAAGGAGACAAGTTTAATGCTTTTGTCATAAGAGGATGTGTCACACCTGGTTGTAGTCACTTAGTCATGGACCTTCAAACAAATGAGGGGGACATGCTCTTCAGTACTTACTAGTGGAGGTGTGTGTCTGCACAGCAAGGAGCATGAGAGCTGAGCTCAAGAGGGTTTGAGACCTGAGTGAAATGATAAATGTGCTTATCTGGAGAGAAAGAATTCTAGCTTCTGAATAGTTTTGTGGAACAAAACAAACACCAGATTAGTGAAATGAGCCCTCTTCAGAGTTTGTGCTGAAAGGAATATGAAATGGCAAAACATGTTTGCATCTAAGAGGTTTATGTGTAACCAGTGTTAAGTTGCTTTCAAGAATAACAGTAGTAATTCAAGGGGGACAATAATACTGATGGTTTGCTCTGTGCAATTAGGTGCATGTGTTTGTACCTGTAGAGTTTTCTCTGTAATACACAATGTAGTTTGTTAAGCTTTGTTACTATGTTTGTGTGTATAGCACACATTCTTTCAGAGACTATCCTAGGGGCAGTTTTAACCTGATGGTTTGCATTTTAAAGTTTTGTATCTGCCTCAGTTGTTTGCATTTGATAGTACAAATCCCAGTATCCTCTGCACACTGAATTTTTATGGGTGAACAAAACATGTAATATTTTTGTTTGCCTTGTGGAAAGATTGTCAGTTAGGTCTTTGAAACAGATGGGGTAAAAAATTGAGTTTGTCCAAGAGCTGCAGAAAAATGTAAGGTAATATCTTAGAGACATTGATATATACATGTTTTAATTAACTCCTCATATCTCTAAATATGAAATGCTCAATAAACAGTAGACACAGTAGGGTGCGTTTCCGGGTGTAAGGGAGAATGACATAAAAAGTGCAAATCGGTGTTGATCAGAATTGAAAATATTTTGTGAACAGCTGTGAAGATTTTGCCTAAGCAAAATCTTGGGCTGTGCTACTTATGCATTGCTGTGTTCCTTGTACATAGGTCAAGACACAGTCTAGAGCTGCAGCAGCCCTAATGCTGAAATTACAATCATTCCTCACAAAGACTTCATAACACTCCAAGGAAAGAGAAAAATACATTCATTGCTTCTTACACTGCAGAGCCTGGAAGCTCTGATAATAACCCTACATCTCAGTAAAGAGAGTGCACAGGACAGATACTGTGCTGCTGTACAGCATTGTAGGTGGCACTAATGGGGAAAAGCTTTAGGCTCTTGTCTGATGTATAGCTGATGGCTGCAATAGCATATAAAGGAAAGATTTATTTATCCAAATTTATGGCATGTTTTTGTTGTCTGCAGGATATGCTGCAATTTTGCAGCTCTCTGAGCTTGTGGGAGCTGGTAATGCTTAGTGTGAAGTAAAGGAGGCTCAGGGGGAACCTTATCACTTTATACAACTGCCTGGAAGAAGGTTGTAGCCAGGTGGAGGTCAATGTCTTCTCCCAAGTAACAAGTGATGGGGCAAGAGGAAGTGGCTTCAAGTTGCATCCGGGGATGTTTAAATTGGATATTGGGAAAAAAATTTTGTGGAAGTGGTTGCATCACTGTCCCTGGAAGTATTGAAAAGATGTAGCACTTGAGGGCATGGTTTAATGGTAGTCTTGGCACTGCTGAATTAATGGTTCAACTCAATGATCTTAAAGGTCTTCTCCAATCCAAACAATTTAATGTTTATCTTTGGAAAGTCTCCTTTTTAGTGGCATTGTGCCCTAAAATGTGTGTGGGTTTTCTGCTTCCTTTTGTAACCAGGCACATCCTCTGCGGTGGTGGTGTGAAATGTTTTGAAGGAGCAGCAGCAGAACTGGCTTTTTATTTATGTGGCTCTTTAGTATTTTAACAGTCTAAATACATGTTTAGCCTTCAGCACTAAAATTTAGTTTTAGAAAAAGTAGTTTGCTGTAAACTTTAATGTTATTGCTAATTTACCTCTTAAAGAAAGAATCTAAGATTCTTGAACATAATTTTAAAATTCAAGGTATCTTATTCTTAAATGAACTCTTAAATTTATTTGGTCAAACATTTTATCACTTTTGTCTATTTCCATGTCAAATGACATTCATTTCTTTCTTGCTCTGTTGAAAAGAGTGTTTATATGACTAAAGTTAATTTCAGATTTCTTGTTTGTAGGCAACTGGGGGAGGATATGAAGGTGAAGATTCATATCCCAATGCAGAACTTTTCTTTTTGGATATTCATAATATTCATGTCATGCGGGAATCTTTGAAGAAGCTGAAGGACATTGTTTATCCCAATGTGGAAGAATCACACTGGTTGTCAAGTCTGGAATCAACCCACTGGTTAGAACATATAAAGGTAAGTTTTCCTAGATTGTTTGAAAAATGTTTGTCAAAATATGTCATATCATACTTGGTTTTTTTGCTAAACTTTGAAATTGTCCTGGAACATATCAAACTATTTGGACTACAAAAAAAACATCAGTGAGTGCTGGCTTTTTTTGCCAACTAATCTTAGAGTATGTTATGAAACTCATAACTAAGCAACAGTAGGTGAATTGAATGTTTGTTGTCTGCCTCAAGTTAAGAGTTTCTAGCAGAAGAATGCATTCTTAGACTGATTCGCTTTACATGCATGAGAACTGATTTACTTTGGTTTCTTGCAATACAGGCCTGCAGATGACTGTCATTGTGAAATATTAGTAAATACTTCAGTTATCAATGTGTATGTGATTTTATTTTGTGAAATATGGTTTTGTAAATAAATAAATGTTGTACATTTATTTGTAAATTTTGTAATTTTCATCTGGTAGAAAAAATAAAATACTTAAAGCTGGTAATTCACCAGTGTTCTTACTAGTTGACCTTTGAATTTTTTGCCTCAAGTACAGCTGTACAAAAGTAATCAGTGAAACTTTTTTCACTCAGACTCCAACAATAGAGTATTATGTAATGAATCCTGCTTAATAAAACTTTTATCTTAATATTTGAAAAATAAGTATATTAGAAGGGCGCAAGCTTCTTTTTCGAGAGGCTGAGATAATTCAGTAAATTTAGTTAAAAGAAAGGAGTCAAATGAAATAACACTGAATTTTTAGAAAGTATATCCTATGGTAAATCCCTTCTTTCTTTGAAAAAGAAGCTTATGTTCTTTGGTCTATCAAGGTTACTGTTTTCTGCCATGTTTTTTAAGAATTTGCTGTGAGATGAATTTGGTCTTACTAAGGGATTAGGGAAGCTATCTCTTTCTCTATTTTTATGCAAGAAATTCACTTGCTCTCCTAGAAAATTTTTTTCCAATTAACTACACTGCTCTTTTCAGGTCTTTTAATGGAAATAAAATTAATTCAGATAAAAAGAAATAAACTTATTGTTATCATTTGAGCAGAAATAAACTGTGTTGTTTGTTTGGTATGTGTTGCTCATCACCAGCTCGTGCTGACAGGAGCCATTCAGGTGGCAGACAAGGTGTCATCAGGCAGGAGCTCAGTGCTGGTTCACTGCAGTGATGGCTGGGACCGCACGACTCAACTCACCTCCCTGGCCATGCTCATGCTGGACAGCTACTACAGAACCATTGAAGGTTTTGAAGTTCTGGTGCAAAAAGAGTGGATAAGCTTTGGACACAAGTTTGCATCGGTAAGAGTTAGAAGATAATTGCAAAGACTATGCAGAATTAACTTCTTGAAAAGCTTGCAGTGTTTAACTGCTTACTTTGCATCAGGGTTTGATAATTCCTGTCATTATTTTTGAATTTAGATTTAAAACATTTCCAGGTAAACTGAGCAGAACTTTTGGGTTTGGACCTGTTTGATCAATATTTTTCCTGCTATTCTATCTCTGAAAACTCATATTTTGTCTTTTCCGTCCTTTTAGAAGCATAGAATTACTAGGGTCATTGTGGTTATGGAGCAAAGAAAATGAGGCAGAAAAATTGTATCCTCTCAAATTCTTCAGCTGAAGATCAGATAAAGCTGGGACATGAGGTTTTCCATCACTCTTTCTTTGGACTATTTTGACTGTCACAAGAAGCAGATGAATGAGTCTGGCCAGCGTCTTCTAAGTGAGATTTTGTGTGCTGATTCTCAAATATTCTAAATTTGTCATAATAGCTCCCAAGAAGCTGTCACTGGTAATGTTGGCTCTACTTCAGTTGTCTTCTGGACAGGAGGTTAGAAGCTTAGAAGGTTAAGTAGTTGCTTCCATAGCAAGTCCTTAATGTTTCACAGGTATGTGAATCATTTTCAGAGAAAATTCACAGAATATTCTGAGTTGGAAGGGACCCTGTTAGTTCTGTTTGTGTTAGAAAGCTTTTCAAAGTCCTAGTGGAACTTCTTCTAAATGTGGCTGCTAACCACTTAACCAGGAAATCTATATAAGGAACCTGGAGTAGTAGATTAGGTAGCTGTGTAGACTGCTGTTACTTACTATAAACATTACAACAGTGTTGGCTGTTGGTGCTGAACCTTGTCATTCACAATAAGAAGTTTCTACAACTTAAGTAGAACTTACTTGCATGAATATTTTGCCTAATGGATATGTGCCTAATGGAATATTTTAAACATCTGAATATTGCTAAAATTCAGAAAATAGGCAATCTGGAAAAAAATCAAGAAATGGAAAAATATACCTATGTGTGTGTTTCATACCCATATTACATTTGCAAATGTGTAAGAGTGTTGCAGTCATTTGGAAACACATGTATATCTCTGCATAAATCACCTCATCATTTACATGTGCTTATAGGCTGTGGCAGTTTTTGATCTGACATTCTAAAGGTGCTTTGAGGCTTAGGAGGTTTGGGTGTCGGGAGTGATAGCTGATGTAGTCTCATTTTTTGTGTACTTACTTATGGTCTTTTAGCAGTGATATGTTTTATAAACCTTTCAGTAGTCTGTCTTGGTACAGCCCCAGGAAAATATGATGCCAGTGGCTTGACTTTTTATTCTCATTTTATTTTGTACTTAAAAAAAAGTTAGCAGTCAGGATGGAAAGAAAATTAGATGGTATAACTAATTGACTTGTAGTCAAGCATGTGTTTAACACACATCTTAACAAGATCTGTGTGTTCTTCATAATTTTTAATAAATTCAAATAATCTATGTTTATTTTTGTTAAATCATTCATTTTAGTTGGGTAATCAAAGGATTTTGTTCTCCCTCAACTGATGTTTTTTTTCCAAATAGTGAGGCAGGACTTGGCATCCCTTTCAGATGATGCACTCAGTCCATTGGTTCGTGTCTGACAATGTAGCAGCAATAAGAATGATTTAAGTAGTTGCTTTTTCTTAAATTGCTATTTTCCCAACTTGCTCAGTCAAGTAGCAATCTTTGGAAACAGTTGAAGCCACTCTTTAGCCATCTGCTGTAATCCAAGAGTACTGTAAAATTTTGAGGGGTTATTTAGTTTATAGTGAAGGTCAGTCTTGCCTGCAGTGTTCTGTAGAAGTGGTGAGGATTTAAAAGATGTGATGTGTTGACTGGGGGGCATGGCTTAGTGGTGGACTTGCCAGTGCTGGCTTAACAGTTGGACTCTATGATCTCAAAGGTCTTTTCTAACCTCAACTACTCTATGATAAAAAATTATAATGCAAGCAGAAAATATTTTGATCATTCATATTCTGTTTTAACTTGGTAATTGATAGAATTGTGACTTTGAATAGTGAGAACTAGACACTTAGTGCAGTTAGAGCAATTCCTGAACCTCATCTCTGAAACCATTTTCATTTTCCCTTTAGTAGGGAGTTGAAGAGTAGAGTGCTACTTACATTGTCTGGGTTGGCACAAGCTTCATGTTTTTATGATACCAGGGTTGCAGTTTGGATTATTTAATATAATTATTATTTAATACCAAATAGTAGGCTACTTATTAGTTCGTCTCTATATTTTATATTAAATGAGGTGAGCAATAAGTTTTCTTGTTGAAAATGAATTCCCTACCCCAACTTTTCTATATGTGGTGAATTTAGTTCACTCTCCAGATGATAAATTTGCTTATGTTGAATTTAATTCTAATTATGCATTAAAATATGAGATATAATTATAGATGGAAGATAGTCAGACATCCTGAAACTGCTAACTACAGTGGAAGTGGACAGACTTTCACTCCTTTATTAAACCATATATATGACTCTTAATGGATAACAAATATTTCAAACAATGAAAACTGAAGAGCAAGGAAGCCAATTTGATTTTCTTCTTTATAGCCCTTTTTTAATAATTTGTTACTGTTGGTTGAGTTCAGCTGCAATCTGTCATCTCCCTCTATTTCCTCCCATTCAATGCTATTATTTTAAACTATCTTGCAAGCCATTGTACAGAGTAGTGTACTGCTCTTAGGATTTGAGCATGTCCTTGAGGCATTAAGCTTGCTATTTTACAGGCAGATAGACATCATCTTAGGTCAACATACCTACATACATTTTTCCCTCCAGCAAGTATATTCAAACAGAATTATGGAATTAATTGAAACTCTTTTCCCCTGAATCTCTTACCTGTTCTCAGATATCAAATGCAAAAAGGAAGTAAACAGCTTTTACCAAATCCCTTTTTTGTCTGTGGAGCAAATGCCTTTGATTGTTACTTTGGGCACCTCATAATAAGGGGCTCACCCAAACTTTAACAATCTGTTAATTTTCTGTCAAGAACATGAACGTTTTTTTGGTCTTCTTCATGTTTGCCTGCTCTATCAGGGTGAATGTTAAAGTTCAAGTGTGGAGGAGAAAGAGAAGGTTACATATGGGTAATTTGATGATCTAGCTCCTGCAGTGGCTTAAAACAAAAAGGAGGACGAAGTATGCAACTTGGTTTTTGACAGACTTGCCATGTAAATATAGTTCAGAATATGTCTTCATTATTTGTTAAGTAATGGATGCTTCAACAGTTCTGCTTGTCTAATAATCAGCAGGTTTTTATAACAGGACCAGTTATCAGTTTGGATTTTTTTTTCAGACTTATTTGGAACATGTTTGCAGTATTTCTTTTTATCTGAATCTCTCCTCCTTGGTGCAGTAACTAATTTTGAAATTATAACAGTGGGTTGCTTTATTTCAAAAGAGTTAATGCTCTAATACGAAATAATTTCTGTTGGCATAGAACAGCATGTTTCAGTTAAGAGGAGGCTTCTTTGTTTCATTTCAGAGAATAGGCCACGGTGATAAAAATCATGCTGATGCAGACAGATCACCCATCTTTCTCCAGTTTATTGATTGCGTGTGGCAGATGTCTAAACAGGTAACTTTTGTTGTTCTTAAGAAGGTAACAGTTTGAAGAGATTACTGAATTAAAACCCTACATCTTTATCTTTTGATAAAAGAATAAGACGACAGCATACCCCTCTGCTCTGACCTGTAGTAAAAAAGAGTGTATTTACTTCTGTGAAAGTGATATTCAGGCTGTGGTTATGTTGCTGGACATGGCACTGGCTGTGCAGGCATGGCTGGTATTCCTGGATACGTGATTCTCAGACCCATACTGAGGGATGTTTCATACCCAGCAGAAAGCTTTAACAGGAATTGCACCCAACTGTCTTAATGGCATCTGTTGTTTTATTTGACCATTTTGTGAAACTGTCCCTAGAACTGCATGGACACATGCTGTTTTGTCAATGCTTAAAAAGCTAGGGAGCTTTTGAGTACTGTGATTTAAACATTGTAACGGCAGTAAGTAGTGAAACAAAGCAGTGAACTTAGTCCATTTAGGGCTAAGGATCAGGACCTTTATTTTCCTGCATGGTACTGAACTGTAAGAATGCACTGAAGAGATCTTGCTCTGTCTTGCTAGTAAAAGTGTTATGTGTAACCATTCTGTATTTTATTCTTTTTATAAATTAAAGGTCAGTACAACATTTTGAGAAGAGATTTTTCAGTGGGTAGTTTGAGAAAGTTGAACACCTTGTGTCATTGGAATACTTAGTCTGATATAAAGTACGTGAAAGTATTACCTTAAAAATTATTTGTAGATGTATCCACGCTTCTGAATTCTACCTTTAGCCCTTTAACCAGGGCATGTGCATACCCCCCTGCATTTTCCATGTAAACAGTGATCTTGTCTTTCTGTAAACAGTGATCTTGTCTTTCCTGGTTTAGTTTCCTACGGCCTTTGAATTCAACGAGCAGTTCCTGATTACAATCCTGGATCACCTGTACAGCTGCCGGTTTGGCACTTTCTTGTATAACAGCGAGTTTGTCAGAGAAAAAGAGGTTAGTTAAACCACTGATCGTGTCATTGCATTGCTGTCTTAACTCTAGGTGATCTAGGTGAAAATCAGACAGTGATTTTGAACTTTCTTCTTATAGAGTAGTGCCATGCAGTCTCTAAAATACTTGTAAAGCACTGGGTTTGGAATCTCTCTAATGCATGTATTCTAAGTAATGTATTCTAAGTAAGCCAGAAGTGTACTAATTTCAGAATCTAACAGTGACTTCTATGATGGATTTCTTGATTTTATGCAAATATTTACTGTTCTTATTTCAATTTCATTTTAGAAAGTGACTGAGAAAACGTTGTCGTTATGGTCTTTGATAAACAGTGAAAAATCTAAATACACCAATCCTTTTTATAGTAAAGAGCTAAATCGTGCACTCTATCCGGTAGCCAGCATGCGGCATTTAGAGCTCTGGGTCAATTACTACATAAGATGGAACCCAAGGATTCGGCAGCAAGTAAGTAAATTCTCTGTAACATACCAAAAATGCTGTTAGACGTTGGAAATAAGGATTTTTTGTCCTAACTGACTTGTAGAGCAGTAATCTATTCAGGTTTTTAATGTTATATTTGTAAAGATGGAGAAAAAAAGTGAAAGTAATTATTTTAGTTCTCTCTTAGCTAATTGAATTTATTTCCCTGTTTAGTAGCAAGTCATCCTTGAGCTCTTTTTAGCACTTTTTCTTGGATACATGTCTAAGGGCATTTGATGCTACTGAATCCTGAATGACAATGTTTAGAAATGGGACTTGCTGATCCTTGAAGAGTTGGGGTGTTGGCAACAGAAAAGCATTTGCTTGGTCTTTCTCCATTTGCTGAGAGTGGGTATGAAACAATTTACAAATGAAATGACCTTTTGAATCCTTTCTCTTTCAAAGCTATATGTATTGATGGTAAGATTTAATTTTTTATGTAACATTGATGTCCCAGCATTGTTTATACTGTGGATGAAACCTCTTATTGAAAATTATACAAATGGATCAGATTGGAAGCCCAGAAAAGCTTTTATCAAGTGACACATAGTTCAGTTCTTTGGTTTTAATCCCTGTTTTATCTATACTCAGTGTTTGTTACAGTCTTGCTGTAAATCTCAGCCATGTGGCACATAAAGATTGTGTACAGAGAATTTTTTGTCTTTTTTAACAGCTTGTGGAGATTTGAGTAGGAGAAGATAGAGGAGCAGTTTGTTTGACAGAAGCAGTCTTCACAGTCCAGCCCTTGGAATGAGTCAGTAGTTCTCAAGCAATACACTTCCTTTTCCACAGCTGATCTCTTGTATTATTTACAGCACTTTAGAGGCTTCAGGAAAGCCTGGCAGTTTGCTATGGCTTTTTACAAGTACATTGCCTATTGGAATTGGAAGTTCTGTTTTTAAAGCTTTTGTTGCTTGTTGTGAAAGATGAGGGTGTTTTACAAAAGGTGGATATAAAGATTTATTTTAGGAAGTGAAGGATTTTAAGACATGTAAATTATCTGTAGATCCACTTAAAAATGCAATTTACCATTATTTTGGGTAGCTTTTCAGCAGTTTCTCCTTAGAAATGCAAACCAAAGTGGCAGTATTCCATGCTGCCTCATTTTCACCATTTTTGTACAAAAAACAACTTTTTTTCCTGCACATGAAATTTATGCTTTATCTTTACTTAAGCAACTGAATAATGAACATGTGACCTGAACCACTTTTTTTAATGACCTTTCTTAGTGCCATTCTTTAGAAATATGTTCTGCTAGAAAAACTATTATTCTACATCACCAGTTATCTTATTACCTACATTCAGCATTGATCCAACTTCAACAGTTGCCTCAGCATTCATCAGGATCCTCATGTGGGTGCATAGTGAGTGGTGCACCTCAGAGTGCTGGTTGAACTGGTTTTGAATTGGTGAGGTGTTAACCATTTGCTGCTGCAGCTCCACTGGTGATAAGCTTTGAATTACAGGCAGTTAACTGTGAAACAGCAACAACTTCTAGACAGGTAAATTCAGCTGAATGTAACTTTAGGCTTTCTCTCTGCTTTGGACATTTCTAATAGTTCTTTTCCATTTGTTTCTTTACTCTGAAAAGGAGGTTAAGCTCAAAGTGGAAACAGTTAAGAGGCTCTTTCTGAGTAATCTCCTGAAAGCCAGAGCAGTTGATTTTAAACATGTGGAAGTTTACTTAGAGAACTCACAAATAAAGTTTTTATTTCACTTGTTTATTTACACTAAGTTGCAAATTTACTCTTAAAAAATCAAGTAAATTTCATCAGTGAGAGAAATTATTTAAGCTAAAGACATGGATCTTAATCTGATCAGTGTAATTAAAACAATCTGGCTAAACACTGTGACAGGGAAGATGCTGAAATACTTGGCTTCTGGACTCTAAAACCTTTTCGTTAAAGTCAAGAAAAAATCTTTGGTCAAGGTATACAAGTAACTGTCTTGCACACAATATTAGATAACAAGAAAATAAAATCCATATGCTTCAGGAATTGGTGGCTGATTTTACTGAGTTTGGACAAACTATTTGTGCAAGGATTGACTTTGGGGGAGACAGCTGGAAGGCAGAGGGCTCTCAGGTAAGAGCAATGAGTATTTCTGTTTAGCTATGACTTGCTACACCTGCTGGGAAGCCCCAGATACTTTGAGCAGCATGTGTACAGTTAGTTGGAGTGAAGTGCTAAGACTAACATGGATCTCTTCCTAGCAGCCAAACCTCGTGGAGCAGCGTTACGTGGAACTTCTTGCATTGCGTGATGATTATATCAGGAGACTTGAAGAGCTTCAGATCACAAATAATTCTAAGATATCCAATTCATCAGCCTCATCAACATCTCCCTCACAAATGGTGTCCCAAGTACAAACACATTTTTGAAAGAAATGTTGGCTTCTTTCTATACTGTAATAGCAAGTGGTGCTTAACATAGATCTGTAGCATAAAGAGGAATATTCTAATGCCTTACATTAGACTGTCTTAATACAAATTATTTTAGACTGTCTTCATTTGAAGAGGACTTAAAAAAAACCTCAACTCTTCAATTATGTGCCTTTCAGGACCTGTGGACTGGAAACATTATTAATCAACTCATAGCTATGGTAGGCTTTAAGAATTATTTTGGTAGGCCTGGTACAATTGAAATTAAATTGATTTATTGTTTTCATAAGAATGCTTTAATTTATTACATTTTAGATCATGCTTCTGTAAGGAAATTTATGCTCAGTCTTACATGTCATGAACAGAATATTGGCAGTAGGAATATTTGCATTGTGTAAAATTAGGTATGTCTGTATTCCTATTAGGAATACATTTGTGGAGTTCATGAGAGAAAAATAAATTCTATTGCAAGATGTCAGAGAAAAGTGGTCAAACTTTCTGATTACCTGAGAATTCCAAATTTTCCTTTTTTAAACAGAAATATTAAAGGCATTTCACTGATATGCTTCTAAATAAAAAAATCAAATAGCTCAGTAGATGTCAAAATCAAAGGAACTTTTTTATTGTAAATTGACTTTATTTTTTTTTAAAAAATGAAAGTTGTACTGGATTCTGAGAAGTTTTGTTTGGGCTAGCTGTTCAGCACTAAAGCACAGTACAAATTATTACTGTAGGCAGTATTGGTTCTTTGGATTAATACAGAAATAAATGTTTCCAAAAGAAGGTTTATATAATTAAAAATAGAACCATGGAGACATTGCTTAAATATCCAGCAATTGGCATAGTATTAAAGCTTATTTGTCTTTTAAAAAGAAATGTGCCTGTTTAAAGGAGCTTTTATACCAAAGTAAACAAAAATTCTAAGTTATAAATTATTTTGAAAACTTGTACATTTATACTTTACTATTTAACTCTCCTGTTCAGCAAATTTATTCTAAAGTATTTAAGGGGCTTCACTATCCAAGATTTGCATATAGTGTGTGCACTTATATTGAACATTCAAGTGAGCTCTAGTTTCAAGCCTACCTGTCAGAGGCTTTTTGTAAATCTTTAATTTGTTCCTTTCAGGTATTTTTCAAATAGTTGCAAGCATTTCTAATGACAGCACAAATTTAGCTCTTGATATTTAATTAAAATTTTGCATATTCTCAGAAGTTTAATGATATTCAGGCAGTCCAGGAAATACTGAAAATCAGACTCTGTAAAGGACTCTGATATTGTTATTTTAAAGGAGATACTTTAATGCTTGAGGCTTCTGTCATTGTTAATTATTGTACATGTGGTGAGTTTTGATCTGCAAGATACAATAGGATTATATATAAAGTTTTGTGTAAGTGTATATAATGTAGTTTATTAGAAATTCTGCAAGTTTATAAAGTGTAAATATTTTGCATATGAAAACTAAATTTAAAGGTATGGTTCCATAAAAGAAGTTAAAGTTTAGAGCATATTGAATATTTAAAACGGTATTTTTTCAAAGAAATAAAAATATACCGCCTCTGGATTTAATTTAGTTTATGCACTGAGTTGCACTGTGTTTTCAGGGAAGTTCTGAGCACACAGCATGTGTGTTCTAAATATACAGAATTATATGACTTTCATCCTCTAAATTTCATTCTCCCGTCTATGCTGTCAAGTATGTGTATCCAAAATAACAATGTTGACCCTCAATCTTTACTTGTTATGGTAAGATTCATTACATCAGATAAATGAAGAAGGATACTCAGTTGTTCATGAGGTACTTTACATTTTGAAAGCTATGCATACTCTGGTATATTTGCCTTCTACTTACTTGTGGTTTGTTAAAAAAAAACAACACTATTTTTATCAGAATATTTGAAGTTTCTGTTTTTGCATTTAACATATTGGTGATATCTCTGAGCAGTGTGAAAAAGTTCTGAAAATCTAGTAGTTTTTACTGTGTAAACACTACATGATGATAACCTGTTACATTTGGCATAATGGAAAGGATCTTTTTGCACTTGCTTCATTATGTATTACTTTGTATTACTCTTCAGCTGAATTTGTCTTTGAAGCTCTCTAACATGGCTCTCTATGCAGGCTTGGAGCTTTTCAAGTCAGCAGATAAGTGTTTTAATTATTTTTACATATGAGACCAACGTAGAGGTGATTTTAATCCAATATGTTCTGGAAAATACTACATGTGAATGTAGACATACAAGCGTACCAATGCTAACAGAACATTTCCCTCCTTCCCCTGTAACTGGATGCTCTGGGCTGTCGTTCTGCACAGACCTCCTGTCATCTGTGCACACTGAAGCCTGTTCATTGCCAGAAGCACGCCAGGGGAAGCTTCTGAGGTCGCGTAGATGAGACTTGCAGGCGCCGAGTGCCTTTTCTAGGAGGGGAAAATAGCAGAGCAGGGCTGTCAACATCACTAGCGATGAATGCCGGATATCCCAGTCTTGGAATGCTAGTTTAGGTTTTTTGTATTCTTCCTTCCATGGACATGAAGAGAATTAGCTAGGTTTTGTGCTGGGTTCTGTTACTTAGATTATTTGTTGGATGCTTTCTTTATTTGCTCTTGTCTTACCCTTCCCCTCAGCATCATTGTTCCAGCTGTACCCAAGACATGACTTGTGTGCTACCTCCTTCTGATGTATTGTTAATCTCTGCCTTGAGTTCAGGTGTTTTGTCGCAGCGAGCATTCTGTCATGCATGAGAAAACGTGATCTGTAAATGCGCAGGATCTCCTCACTACTACCGCTTCCTCACTAACCACATCGGCCGCTCTCCTTGGATTACGCGGAACTGCTCTGGAGCCGGGCCCTACGTGTCAGGCGTTGGGTTGGAGGGAGAGCAATGAAAAGCATCCGTTTGCCGTGTATGTGAGGGGAGGGGAAAATAAAGATGTCAGTGCTGAAGTCTCTGCCTCCAACGGCCCTTTTCCTGGCGCGCGTTTCCGTGGTAGGGCCGGAATGGGCGAAGGGCGGGAATTGTCTCAGCTGGGCCCTCCCTCAGCCATGCCTGGCCTCGTCGCCCGCCCACCTCGCTGCGCGGAGGCCTCTGGGAAAGCGCCGCCGACAGGTGACAGCCCTCGGCGCTGCTGGGGCCCCAGGGGCCGGCCTGAGACAGACGGGCCGGGGCGCCGCGGAGAGGCGGGAGTCCGCCCGCCATCCCCGGCGACGCGGCCGGAACCATGGAGCGGGCGGCGGCGGCAGGGCCGGCGGTGGAGGGTGGCGGCGTGAGCCGGCGAGCCGTGCGGGCGGGGGGCGCCGCGGCGGCGGGCGCGGGGTCGCGGCAGCCCAGCACCGAGACCCTGAACAGGTGAGCGGGTCTGGCGGCTGTGGACGGGCCCGGGCAGAGCGGGCTTTAGGAGAGGGGCGTGCCGCGGCTTGCGCGCCCGGGGGTGGCGAGCTGGGGAGGCGGCGGGTGCCCCTTGGCCCAGCACGGTCCCCCGGGCTTGGGGCGGCCTCCTTGGACCCCTCCAGCCCGAGAAGCTTCAATCTGAGGGCGGCTGCTGTGCAGCGGCGAATGGTCTGCGGCGGGAACTGGCTGTTGTCAGTTTCCTACTCTGCTTGCCGTGTGCCGGTAGTGTCGCCGCCTGGCTTGGCCGAGGCTGAGGCGGTCTCGGGCCTTTGGCCCAGGAGTTGGGGCAGCGTCCTGTAAACTTGGGCTGAGACCGTCCGTGGCTTTTGAGTCTCTTCCTGATCGGTTTGGCGTTTTTTTCCTTGCGTGTATTTAATCTGCAGGGGTGTGTGACTGTCCCCAGGCACCACTGTGTATGCGGTGTGTCCCTGAAGTGCTGCCCGTGTGTCCCTGGTGTGTGTAAGTGTGTGGGGTGGGTCCACAGGGTCTCATCAGAAAGGTGCCAGGCCCTGGGTGCTAGTCATTCCTTCACTCAAAAGTTTCCAGCTGAAGGCAGACTTCAGAACCGAACTTAAAAATCCTTAAACAAGGAGTATAAATGAACGGAAGTTTCACCGCGATGAAAACTAAATAAGGAATATTTAAAATCAGTTCCAGTCTCTGTATTCTCCCTTTTTTCTGTTAGTAGAAATATGGGGGTTTACATCACTCTAGTTAAGATGGAAATCAAATGTCCATTTTCTGTCATCAAAACAGACATCTTTGTATTCCTTATTAATGCAATTTCGTATCCTAATTTTCATCTTCCATTCTTCTGCTCTTGCTCTACCCTGGCCCAGTTATATGGCCATTTACTTGTTTGCCAGTACCAGCCCAGGCCAATGTGTGTGACTGCAGATGAGATAGAATGCAAAGGCTGTCAGTACTGGTGTGTCCCCCACTGGTGCATAAGGAGAAGGCACATTGATGTGATCAGTGTTCTGTGGAACACTGACACATCCCCTACACTGGTCTCAGGGGACGGTCCTGCATACATAATTCTCCTGTTGCTCTTAACTCTGTTGATGTAGTGATTCCTTGTGAAGATAAGCTATAGGAAAAGAAATTCTTAATTAACAGCTGAATGCTTACTTGAAAACAAACTTAGGCAAGCCCGAAAGAGCTACACTGCAAATTAAGGAGATGTGAGCAAAGGAGAAATAAAGGAGGTAAGAAAAGGACTACTGTAGGATTTAGGCGTTGGGCTCTTTTGCAAAACTTAAGTGAAGAGTAAGTAAATCTGGGTTTGAGTTCAGCACTAACTTGTGACTTATCTTAGTTGTTCAAGCAGGACTATCATAGATCTGTTTTAGTTGCAAAACAACATTGTAAGATCTAGTCCTGTGTAGAATGTACAGGTGGGGAGAAAGCTATTAAAATTTATCAGAAAAGTTTTGAAAGATCTTTCATTTCAGGTATGATGTTATTGCATGGATCTGTGCCTTATAAATTGCTATAGTGGCAGAGTTAATGTAAGGAAAGATCTCTTGTTCAGTAGTAATTGGTTATCTAAGACTGTTACCCCACCCTCTTAATGTCCAAGGTGTGGTGGACCCACTGGGTGCTGGATATATGTAAGTATATTCACTTCAATGTTGTCGTGCATTCATAGAATCCAAAGCTAGTTTGTGAATTAATGAAAAAAATAAAAAAAAAAACCCTAGTATTTTCTTTCTGTATTTGACTTCTGAATAAGCATTCAATTTGTAGAAGAGCACAGCTGAATGGTTGAAAAGTGGCAGTTATCTAAGATACCAGCTGAGGCTGCAGTAACATTCAGGGAACAATTCCCTCAGGCATTCCCAGTTTTTCCTTGGATACCGGTATGTGTTGAGGCAGACCTAGTGCATTTCAGACTCATTGCTTCTCCCTCTCAGTACTGTATTACTTGTGAGCAGCACTGGTTCAGGGGACTGTTCTCACATTGCATCACCAATTAATCAGTGGGGTTTAGTGCAGTTCAGATGCTTTAAGGTTCTTGTAAACACCCTACACTGTACAATTCAGTGCTGTAGCAGGGGAAAGTGCCCTAAAAATTATTCAGGGTTTATTTCATGAACTGGAAAAAAATGCAGCTATCTAGAAGTTATCCTTTAGAAAACATATATTTTCAACATTTAATATAGAATACAACATTAGCATAGCTTAAATTTTTTAATACTAGCATGAAGTAATTTAATTTTGAGAATTTAGAGAATAATCAGATCATATTAATAAGGACAGTATAAGGAGATTCCTATTACTTGGCCAAACTTGTTCCATGGATGGCTTTAAGAAAAAAGAGTGTGAATAGTAAAAAATAATCTGGATAAGGAACAGAACATTTTTAAATTTTCTAGGATCTTAACCTCGTGACAGCTCTGTCTCTGACATGATATAGTAAAATTATTTTTCCTAATTTGATCAGTAAAATAGTTGCACTCTGCCCACAAAGCAAGCTAAGTTTTATCATGTTAGTAATCACTTGCAGTGTTGCTTTCTGAATCTGTTCAGTTGCTGTGCTGTTCAAAATACACATTTTGAATTACTGCTAAATAATTTGAAATTTCTGGTTTTGTAGCCCGACTGGATCCCACGTGGAATGGTGTAAACAACTGATAGCTGCAACCATTTCAAGTCAGATTTCAGGGTCTGTCCCTTCAGAGGGTGTAGCCAAAGACTACAGGGTAAGTGACTTGAGGAATGCATTGATTTGTTTTAAGATACAAGCCTGGAAGATAGGGAAGGTCCTTGCTATCTTTGATTAGCAGGTGGAAAGTGCTTGAGTAATCACTGAGTGTTTCAGAACTAGAAACATCTCATTGTGCCTAGGAGTCTTTTGAATTTGCTTCCTGTTTTTCTCCATAGTTAAAATAGTGCCACTGAAGTCTACAGAATAAAAATTACTAAGAAGTGAAAGGAAATTTTAAAACTCTATGTTTTGAATAAAATATCAAGAGTGAGTTGTCTTTTCTTTTGATTGCTATATAAAATAATTGGTAAACTAGATTATAATTACAGGTTGAAATGGTTTCTAGTGTATATTATTCAGAGTACAGAATTAAGCCCATCATATTTCACCAAAAAAAAATTAATGTCTTTGTTACTGTGCAGGGAACTTAACTGAGTATCATTTTTGATGGGGTTTCTCCAGAGACACAGAATTTAGCATCAAACAGACAAACAAATCACCTTTTTCATTCCCTCCCAGCAACGTTTTTGTCACTAAGGTAACGAATGCACCGTATGGTTTCCCTGAGTTCTACTGTGCTTTTGTGCCCCTGTTCTTTCACTAGCTAATTGGCTGTTCCCTTCATGGAGCCACTCTACTCAGCTGTCAAGGATGGAGCATGGGCATTTTTCTCCTCTCACGTGACAGAAGTTATCCATGTTTCAATTCACTTTAAGAAGTCCAACTTGGTGCTGTCTAGATCCCTTTTTCTTCCTAGATTTGTAAGAATTTTATTGTCTTCATAGAAAATAGCCAAAGGAAGATTTTTACTTCCTATTCTTGTTTCAACTAGATTTTAATTCATGTGTGCTCTGAGGTTACAAAGTATGTTTCCTGGAAACAGTGTATTTTAGATTGAGTGATAGCAGGTCAGATTCAGCCTGAGTCTGAGATGAGTCCACAAAATATTTTTGACTGTAGTGTATTTAAAAGTTCAACCTCAACAGAGTTTCACACTGTTGGCACAATCAGCAGTTTGTAAAGAGTAGCTCTCCCATACTACAACAGCTCCATTGCAAATGTTTGCTCCAGGTCAAGGCCAACATTTTTGGTAAAACACTGTGGGAAACTTTGCATTACATCTGTTGATGTTGTATTTGCCAAGGATTTCATTTTAGTAAAATCCAAGTGTGTAAACTTGGTGTTCAGTTTATTTCTGAGTAGAATGCATTCCTCTGGAATGAAGAGCACTGTTTAATTTTGGATACACAGGATAACTTCCATCTCTATACCAAACTCATCTCAGATATTATTTAAGAGGAATAAATCTTTTAACGCCTAATTAAAATTCTACTTCATCTTTTGTCTCTGAGAAATAAACTAAAAGGATTTAAGTCTGATGTTTTAAATTAAGAACTTTTGTGGATAAATTGTATTTGGCATAATTGCTGTGATTTGAAATCCCATATTTGTATATAGCATGATGGAATTTTTAGTTTCTTAATTAATTTCAGTACCACTAACAGGTTGGGTTCACTCATTATTGTGGAATCCACACATTAAAAGACAATGCTCATATGATAGCTCAGTCTTCCTTTGAGACATCTTTTTCTTTCAATGCCCTTTCCTGGGTCTTCATTACCTTTGGTTACCTGGAATTGCTGCATTTAGAGACTATCTTACAACTCGGAACCTTCAGATCGGGTCAGATGTGTGTTTGCTTCTGGAACTGGTCAGGCAGTCCTGTTAGTTTGTGCTGGATTTACCAGGAACTCACTACTTACTGTTTCTTTCATCCCTTTTTTATTGTTTAAATTAATATGTTTCCAAAACCAGGTAAATATATTGATTCACATATCTAAAAGTGTTACTGACGTTACTTTTATATGACTTACCCTACCAGGGAGTTAGGAAGCAAAGGGGACGTTAATGGAACGGTCAGAACTGGAGAACACAGGGGAGGTCTTGCTTACTAAACCCTACAGCAACGTGATCTCAGTCTGAGTTGAGCTCTGCTCTGTGTGTCTTCTCTGACACATGCTCTGTGCAGAGTGTTCTTGAATGAGTGGCTCATATAAATGAAAATGTCTCAGATTGTAGTTGCTGACTACAAACACTCAGAATTTGGGAAGAGTTGTCTTTTTTTGAAAGGTTGGGTGCCTCTCCTTCATGGTTGTTAGTGCAGGCTTATTGTCTTCCACCTAGAGGGATTACGAGGCTCTTTATTCTCTTTTAACAATAGCACAGTGCAGCAGGATAAAAGGGTGATTAGAAATGAATGTTTCCAAAGAGCTTGGAATTTGTTACATTACTAAAATGAAATGTCTGTGATTTTTTTCAGACCAAAACAATTCTGTAAATGAGAGCTACTAGTTCTGAGTAGTTTTGTTTTGCTCTTTCAAAATCCAGCTATAATTAAGATGTTTGGGAGTAGAGTTCTTTAGAAAATCTGGTGAAATAAGATATAGTATCGTTAACAAATCAAATCTGTGTTTCATTGGATAACATTTTGTATTTTAACTAACAGGTGTACAGGAGGCCAGTTATACGGGTAAGATTACCTTTGGCTAGCAGTGAACAGCCTCCTACCTGTGTGTCTCTTGTGCTGTGTGAGATCTTGGTGTGTCAAGCATTCTTTACCTCATTAATGGGTTTTATGAACCAGACCATTTTGCTATGCAGTTGCCACAGAAATGCTTTATATACAATACAATGTTTTCATGAGCAATAAAAGTCAATATGTAAGAGAGCAATATTTTAAAATTATGTTATAAATGTGCAATACTAACTTCAGTTTTATTACATTTTGACAAAATGGATGCTTGCAATTCAGATTTACATGCTTCAGACTGCTGAGTACTGTGTTAGCAGCTCTAACATATCTATGTTAAAGAATACCAGTGGTAAAAGTGTTACATCTGCATCTGTCCTATTTAAATAAGCTCCAAATTCATGCATGCCCTTGTACTTGTTTTAAATTAGTTGTTACCAAGGTGTAATAAGATTGAAAGTTAGGTTTGAAGTTAGGCACTAGTGCAACCTTACATCTTTTTAATTATAATTTTGAGACTAGGGATTTGACTACTGTTCATTGAAGATTAAAAAGGGCATGCCTTGTTTACTTGCCCCTCCCTCAGTAACATTTATGGAGTGAGAAATGATCTGGATAGTATTCTGACATTGTTCATGAAATGTGTCCAACACTTTTATACGAACAAAGACCTCTTGTTCAGTCTGAAACCAAGAGATGAAGTCTGAATGATTTCTTTTTCTCGTCTGTTGTTTATGTATTTAAAAATGATGTGTTTAGTCCAACCATACAAATCCACAAGTTGATCTTTTCCTTTTTCTTTTAAATAGATAGTGTTTCAAATAATTGGTCTGAGTTGAGTAACAGAAACTTGTTTTGTTCAGATGTTCCCAGTTCTTTATAAAGGCTTTGATATTTGAACAGTTTGCTCTGCTTCCTTATCTTTTATATATTTAATTTATTTTGATGCATTTGCTCATTGTCCTGCTGGTTTTCTTCCAGAGATCACAATGTCTCCTTTTCTTAGATTTCAGAAACAACATAATTATGATCTGAAATATAAATAATTCCTGTATAACAGAATTCTAACCATATCTAAATGTTAGTAGTCCTTTATAACTTGAAGGGGTTTTTTAATTACTTGTACCTTTTTAAACTCATGTTGAGTTCAAATTATTTGAAGATACCTGAAGTCCTTCTTCTAAGCTGTTTCTTGAGGGTTCTCTAAAAATACTGTAAAAAGAAAAAATGACATCTAACAAACACTTGTAAATTTGGACTGAGGCTGATTTTACAGTCTGACCAAGTGAGAAGTTCTTTGCATTTGAACTGGGAGTAATAAACTGTCATGAGCACAACTTCTCTCCTGTTGTTAAAGAAAGAAGATGGAAGAACCTTTTTGGTGGATCATGTTAAAACAATCCCTTCAACTGACCCGATGACATTTGTGTTTCTCTCTGGTGTGCAAAAGGACTTTATGTTTATTAAAGAAATTTAATTAATGTTCAGGATTTGCTGCCAATTGATGCAAAAATAAATTAACATGAAAATGTGAACTGTTTGCATATTTTGCTATGAGTAGCAATTTTAGATTCTGTGAAGTCACAACTCTGTATGACAACTCTGCAAGAATAAAGTTTCAAGCAACAACAGAGAAGTTGCCGGAAAGATGTATAAAACTATGAGGTTGAGAGTTCAATTACAATGTGTTTTACACAGCAAAACTTTTTTAAAGTGTCTAGGTACTTCTATTTGATGTTGACCTATTTTTTCCTGTGAAAGATTGCATGAGTTTTCCCATAATGCTGCCATTGCAAGTTGTACTTAATTTCTTCTATTGGTAAGCATGCGGCATACTTGAAATTAATTTTCTTCATTGTAAGGTTATTTGTCTTAAAAAGGCAGTACATACTTTTATGTTCTTATCTACCAGTACTGACTTTTTTTTGAAACAGGGAGTAAATTTTTCATTTTGTGATGTGCCAAGTAACATTCAAAGGATGGTGCTAATAGCTTGGATTCTTTTCTGTGGAAAGTATCATGTGCCAGGAGTAAGATTTTGGAAAGCTAAACTGGAGTTAAAGTATATGCTGTCTTTTTAAGGAAATTTTAAAAAGGGAAACAAAAAAAGCTAAGATTCTGTCCTTTCACCTGTTGTCTGCAATTTTTTTGCTGTTACTTCTTTCTTGCCCTACTGCTGCCTCATGCAAAGCAGGAGATTCAGGATGGACACAATGGCTATCATTCTGAAGCAGAAACTGATCAGGTGGCAAGTTTTACTCATCTTTCATTCATTAAATATGTAGCAATGTACTATAAATTAGTACTCATACAGTGCATACAAATCTTACTTTTCTCATGCAGGAGAAGCCCTAGAAAGCATTTAGTGTGTAACTGGTTATGTGCCAGGCAGAGTTTTCTTGTAAGGTCTTGCAGTCTAAAATGTAATAAGCATAATGTAATGAGCATAAGCTCTGTCTAACAGAGCACATCCGCTCTCCATTTGTAAGCACTGGCTATTACTCTGCACGTTATTTTTTGTGATTGAACATAAAATTCCAAAAGTTTACAAGGAAATCTGAAACCAGAGATCAGCTGAAATATTTTTAGAGATTACTTATTAGTGAGAGCTTGAGGTAGTCTGGAAGCAGACCCTACCAATTACTTCTGTGTGGGTCAGAGCTGCAATACAAGGGGAGGGTTAATTGTTCTAACAAGGTAGCCCATTATATTTATTCAGGATGTAAAAATTTGAAACCCTAATCTCATTATTTTGACCTGAAACAGATCACTTTCTTAGATGGTCCTTAACAGTCCCAGAAACGGTTTCATGCTTTATGCTTTATTACAATCTTTAGTACATTAAGTCTTATTTAATTACTAATTTAAATTAGTAAATCTTAGCTGCCAACAAAGGACCCAAAGAATCCATCATGTATCATTCAGCAATGAAGCCATTTACCACAGTGAAAATGTATTAAACTAACTTATTTTTAAATTGTTAATTGTTCTTCTATATTTTGTTATTACTTCATTCTTAATCTGACAATCTGGATCCAGAATTCCTATAGTGAACCTATTCTGTAACCTGTGGCACTCTCAGTATGATATTGATTGAAATAGAGCATTGTGGAGTGCTTCTTGCTATCAAAATCACAAAGCTAAAATGTTAAATAAATAAAGTTTCTGCCATATAATTCTCTCAGGTGAAAATACTCAAATATTAAAAAATCAGCATTAGAATTTAAAAAAGAAAAGAGCTTTAAAATGCTCTCAGATAAAATGCCCCGAATAATACTTGCTTTCAGCAAAACACTAACAAATTATTACTAATTTGGGCTGATCTTATTGTTCAGATTTTTGTATGCTGTATATAGCTAGCATGTGAAACTAATTGTTGCATACATGCTTTGTTACTAATATGTTACTAACATGTATGTTAGATTTATAACATATATAATATGTGTGTTATGTTTGTAGTACTAATTTTTGTATTTGTTTATTTGTTTTTTCTTTTACTGTGGTTAAAGTTTAGTACAGTTGTGTGATTTTTTAAAAAGATGCACTTCTTGTGTTCCAGTAATCTGGTAAAAAAAGCAGTTTGCATCAAAATATATCAATGTGTACAGATGAAGAATGAGATTTACTCATGATTTTGGATTTTTGCCAGGCACTGCGGGATGG
The DNA here is from genome assembly GCF_001522545.3 of Parus major. Classification (NCBI taxonomy): domain Eukaryota; kingdom Metazoa; phylum Chordata; class Aves; order Passeriformes; family Paridae; genus Parus; species Parus major. The sequence continues at coordinate 12,684,769 of NC_031772.1, read as the reverse complement.
AAACAAACTGGCACAGATGGAAGAGGCTCCACTTTTTCCTGGAGAATCAATCAAAGTTATCGGTAAGTGTACTACTGAGTACTGCACTGAACACTATTAAATTGCTAGTTAATTTAAAAACAGAATATTATTTCCTTTTTACTTTTGTTATTTTATTTAATGCCACTTAAGATTAGCTTATTAGATGTGGATTTCTTTTCTTTGTCTTTTAAATCCAAGTGTAGGAAGGATAAATCAGATCCAGAGGATGACTTGCTCCATATAGACATAGTTTTACTTTTCCTAAGGTTTTTTTGTTCCACGGAGGTGTATGTACTGTATTTCTGCCTGGGGGTGCCAAGGATATTTCATAGATTCAAAATTCCTAGAGCAAAAAAAGATGAAGTATGGTAAACTTACTTTCCAGTTCTTAGTGGGATTTATTTCACTTTGGCACGAGACAGCAAGCTCTTTGTTAGCAGTGCAGTACTTGGGTAGGAAAGAATACCAGCAAATAATAGTGAAAACAAAGGTATTAGCATAGAACTGAATTACTTGGAGATTGGGTGCATGTGGATCATTACTTGCCACATTGGATGCTCTGTCTCTGAGGAGAGTGTGGGTGCTCTGCATCTCAGTGCAGGGACCAGAGCTGCCTGCATCTGGGGGTACCTGCAGGTGCTGGGGACCTGTCTGCCCTTGCTGCAGCTCTGCCCCAGGTGTTTATTGCTTTCATTTTTGAGATAAAGACAACTCTGCAAGAATAAACTTTCCTAAAGAGGTCAAGCATCAAAATCTTACGAGTTTCAAATGAAAATAGAATGTCTATAATAGTAAAATAAAGCTTTAATTGATCTGTTTTCCAGCTAAGGATGTTATGTATATCTGCCCATTTATGGGAGCAGTCAGTGGTACGCTCACAGTGACGGACTTCAGAATGTTTATCAAAAGTGTTGAGAGGGTAAGACTTCACTATCTATCTGCCTGTTGTTTCAGGTAGGCATGTTGCTGAAGTAGATTTCAGAAAGTGACAAATTCAGTGAAGTGTGATGTTTCACAGCAGTCTACTAAACCGGAATTACTGTTGGCTCTATTGAAACACGCATGAATAATACTAATTTGTATTTCTTCTAATGTAATGAAATCCATTTGTTTTATATACAAATTTCAGGATCCACCTTTTGTTGTTGATGTTCCCCTTGGAGTTATAAGTAGGGTTGAAAAAATTGGAGTACAGAGCCATGGAGAAAATTCATGTGGTATAGAAATAGTTTGCAAGGTAAGGCATGGTAGAGATTTATTGATATTAAAGCATTTTAATTTCATTTTTCTGTAAGAGGAATCTGCCAGTCCATGTGCTGTTTTTCTGTCTGATCAGTTCCTTGTATTTGAATTATGCTTCATTTCTTTCAATTCCTCTTTGATACTTGCAGTCTTAAACACTTCTGCCTTTTGTCTGAAGAGTGAATTCAAAGGAAAAGTGAGGATTTTTATATCAAGCATCTCTAATGACAGTCCTAGTTATTTCATATGAATGCTTACAGAACTCTGTTCTTTTGGGAGTTAGATGATGTCAGTGACTTAGTGTTCTATAGATGCCTTCATTCAATCAAATATCTTATAACAGTTTCTTCTTTTTTTAAATTTATCATAGAGTAAAACTATAACTTATTTTTGACAGGATATGAGAAATTTGCGGCTGGCCTATAAACAGGAGGAGCAGAACAGACTGGAGATCTTTGAAAACCTTGTAACACGTGCATTTCCTGTTTCTAATGGGCTGGTAAGTCTTTAAGATGGAGAAGAGGCTGTTACTGGCTCTCCACTTTTGGGAAAGTGTAGGGGAGGAAATACAAAGGCTGCATAACAAACTTTGAAGTGTTGATTCATAAAATCTGTTGTAGAGCGGGCCAGCCACTCTGACCTTGTGTGCTTTTTTGCATTAATTCATCAAACACTGCTGTGTCTTGCTGTTGGTGAAGTTAGTTTATACATAACCCTTGAGATCTAATACATATACATATACATAACCCTTTGCCTAATGTTGCTGATTAAAAATATATATGTATTGACTCTTATTTTCTGAAGTAGGTAATTCAGTCTAGAAGTTCTATCTAATACAACAAATAAGTAGAATTAGTCTTGTTATTAGTTAGTGCAGAATTTGATTTCATTTGCTTATGTGGGTAAGGAGCTGGTTGGGAGGTAGGAAACCAATTTTCTCATCTTGGTATTGCCATTGATGAGTTGTGTGATCAGAAGCAAGCAACTTCAATTTTCTGTTTCCTGTCTTGGTGTTTTGTTAACTTTAAACTCACACTTCATGGAAAAAACTATCTTCTTTCTAGCTCAGTGTTTTCCAGTCTTGACTGAAGGTGTTATGTCTGCTGTTCAAGAGTTTTAGAAGTGTTAGATTTGAAATACTGGAGTGCTGACTATTATGGAGTTACCATGCATAAAACCTTTCAGGTGGTAATTTATGATTTTGCTTTGTTGTTTGTAGCCTCTTTTTGCATTCAGCTACAAAGAAAAGTTTGCTGTTAATGGCTGGAAAGTGTATGATCCAATGGCAGAATATAAGAGGCAGGTAAGTTGTAGAATACTTGGTATTCTATACTTGGTATTTTTTTTTTTCTTCCATCTCCCCCAGTGCCACTTAAACAAGGAAAAAATGTTACAGAAAACTCATAATTTTCAGCTCTTGCTACATAGATTGTCTGCATCTCATGTTTAGATAATAAAATGCAAGTGGCCTGAGTTTGATTGCATTGAGCACCTGCTAAAGTTGGTGGAGATACAGGTGCTGAGTACTTGAGAAAATTGGTCTAATTTAACATGGTTCTGAAATCCACATTTTTCAAGTGCTGTTTCTAATTTTTTTTATAAAGCTTCTACAAAGCTTTATAAAAAATTTGATTTGAATAAGCATCACCAAACAGAGAAGTAACTGTAAATTGTAATTTTAAATCTACATATTCTGCATGGTTATTTTCCTTATCACTTTAGTAGGAAAGACTTCCATTGATTTATGATTCAGTATGAAGACCTAAGTTTATAGCTTATTAAAAAAAAAAAAAAAGTGGGCATGCCTTTTTTTTAGAAGTATGCAGCACATAAAATTTTTCATTGCCTCAAAGTCAGATATGTAAAGGTCTAACCTTAAAAATCCAAAATTGTATTGTTTTCATACAGGGCTTGCCCAATGAGAGTTGGAAAATATCTAAAATTAACAGCACCTATGAGCTTTGTGATACATATCCTGCTGTTCTTGTTGTGCCAACCAGTGTAAAGGACGATGACCTCTCAAAAGTGGCAGCATTTAGAGCAAAGGGGAGAATTCCTGTAAGTGAAATTTGTACAAGAGAATATAAGTATTTTAGAAATTTGTAGCTTTTAAGAAATTATTCGTGTTTTTTTAGGCTTTGTTTTTTAAGTAACAGTGGGATGGCTTCCTTCCTGATGGAATGGGGGGCAAAGAAAGAAGTAGGCTCAATGGGTTTAGAACTGAAGGGAGCATCTCAAGTGTGAGTTTAATTGCACAATTATTGTACTGTGTAGTAAGTTTTTTGTTTGGATTACCACTTCTAGGCCACAATGGTATCTGATGCTCTGGCATGTATTAGCTTGTGCTCTGATTTGGAGTAGAATGCGTCATAGCCATAGTGCTTTGCCTGAGAATAGACAAGGTCTCATTAGAACACCTTTAAAAATGTTAGATTGTGTTGGTTTTCCTGCTTAGCAAGGTAGTGTACAGATCCATAGTCTTCCACATGGAAGCAGGTTTTATTCTTCCATTGCCCTTTTGTTTTTTCCAATTAGAATAATACAGGCTTAGTTGCTGATATAAATAAAAGCTGTTTAGAATCACTCTGTATTTCAGACTCAGATTGGGGATGAGCAGTCAGTGCTAGTGTGCTGTCAATATGTTTTTGCATCAGTCTGTCCTTAAACTCGCATTTGTTGATTTGCCAGGAAATAATGACAAACAGGCAATGTGATTGTCTAGTTGTTCTCTGGCCTGCTGCTTTTATAGTAGTGTAGTAAATTAGTTTTCTTTTATTCCAGGTGTTGTCCTGGATTCATCCTGAGAGTCAAGCAACAATAACACGATGCAGCCAGCCATCAGTTGGCCCAAATGATAAGCGTTGCAAGGAAGATGAAAAATATTTGCAGACAATTATGGATGCCAATGCTCAGTCACATAAACTTATCATCTTTGATGCCAGGCAGAATAGTGTTGCAGACACAAACAAGGTAGGTTTGTATCATCACTGGTATTAGTTCATCAGCCTTATTACAGGGCTGAAGCTTGAGCCAGATATCAGGATGTGGAGAATCTGATTTTGAAAAGAGATAAGAAGGGGTCCCTAAAGAGGGCAGGGGAAGGAAGGTAAGTTGCTTGTAGCATTTTCGAACAGCTGGCAGGAATCAAGGATAGCATGAAGATGTAGCTGAGAAATTATGCAGTAAAGCTCACAGAAGACCATAGCTTTAATTGATAAAAAGGGAAAGGTGTATGGATGTATTATCAAATGTAGCTTGTTACAATCAGAATTTCTTTCGCCTAAAAAAACCTCTATTTTTTTTAGAAAAACAAAAGCCTAAAATATGATTTTATTAGCACTGAAATAATCCCTTCCCTAAGAAAATGCTGAAACTTAAGTAAAGTAACTCTCTCTGCCTTGTACTGAAGTCCTATACATGTTCTTTTTATTGTCTGTTTTTACCTTTTGAATTACAGGCTAAAGGTGGAGGATATGAAAGTGAAAGTGCCTACCCAAATGCAGAGCTGGTCTTTCTGGAGATTCATAATATACATGTCATGAGAGAATCCCTGCGGAAACTTAAAGAAATTGTTTATCCTACTATTGATGAGACTCGGTGGCTGTCAAATGTGGACTCCACACACTGGCTGGAATATATAAGGGTAAAGTGCTTTTGATGTGAAAAGTGAATTACTTTTTTAAACCATGTTTTTAACTTCTGAAAATATTGCTCAAATAATGTTGAAACTCAAGCATGTTGCTTTAATCAGAATAATCTTGTGAAAAAGTATAATTTTTAAATAGTCACTTAGAACACAGCATTTTAAGCATTCTGTAATAACTTAGTATTTCTAGTTTTATGTACTGGCAGACAGTGAGTTTATTCTTGATAACACAGTATCATATTAACTGCTGTGTTTTATTTTCTCGAGAAAGAATGTTGGTGGACAGTCCAGCATTATCCCTCTTGTTTGGAAGAATGTACTGGGAACATCAGATTATATTTGAGTGCCTGTCAAAAGGACTTGACTGTGAATTCTGCAGTCTGTCTCATCCTTCTCTCCTTCAGTTCAGTGTTACAGTTATTGTGATGGGCACCTACGTTTTTATGAGCTGTTCTTAGCCAGTGATACCATGTTATCATCTGCCCTATTATTTAACATAATATTAAAATAAATCACTACCACATTTGGTTTTACAGTCAGTTTCACTAACCTTTGAAATTATTTTAGAGTAGATTATTTCATTACCACATTCAGTCCTCTGTTTATGAATAATATGGATGGAGTGTAATTTGTTTTATTAGCAGCTGGTTAAAATGTCACTCATGCAAAACATGTTTGCGATCATACATTAGTTTGACTCTTTTAAGCAGTGCCTGCTGACAACTGCAGCAGAGCCAGTAGAGGGAGCAAACATGAAATTAAGAGTCAAATTTAATGATATTTTGGGAAGAGTTTAATTTTCTTATTCTCTTGAATTTGAACCATTGAAACAACTTTGGGATTCTAAGTATCTGGAAACCTTTTCTCATCAGCCTGGCCTTTTACTGTCATCTGTTTTGTGCCTGTGGTCACCTTTCATTGCCACTGACTCTGGTGGGGGTTCCTGGATTAGACAGTGTCGGGAGTGAACTTTGATAGCACCAGGTGACAATAGCATAATAATTGGAAATTTAATTTAAATTGTTTTGAAGAATTGACATGTGTGACATTCTTCACTGATGTGTCCCTTACATGCTACTTCACTTTAACTGTACTGACAACAGGAATTTCAGGCTGATTTCTTGAAACCTAACATTATTGTGTTAACAGTGTTGATAGTGTCTCTCTGATATTTTTTTCCAAGAGTTCTTTGCTTTTTGATTTGGCTTGTAATAGCACTAATAAGCCATAGCTTTACTCTTTAACACATCTGCTGTTTTTTGGGCTCAATCCAGTGTGGCTGTGTCCCAGTTTAATGCAATGCATTACTAGAAATTCTCCTTCCAACCCCTGGCATCCACAATGCTTCAGAGATGGTCTAGGAGTATCTGTGAAGGCACCAGTAACTCTGTGTGTGAAGACAGTAGTAACAATATGAATAGAGGCACTTTGTGCTTATTGCATACCCAGACTGTTTTCTGTCTGAGGGTAGAACTTGTACCATTAACTATTTTTCAATTCTCATTTTGTAAACCAATCCAAAACCAGTTATTCTTTAGGAGCCCTAACTGAAATACTGTGATGGTTACCAAGTTTTGAAAACTCTGTAAAAAATATTAAATTTGTAGAGGAAGCTGCTTTCTGAAGGCTATTGTTTGAAGTGAAATAAAGTGCTTCACATACTCCATAGGTACTTGCTGAATTAATAGTAAATGTGTTTTCTGTCTCCCATTCTCTGCTAACTTTCTGTACCTGTTCTGTTGTTTATTTCCAGCTGTTTTCCTTCAGAGGAATTTGTGTTCTCTTTAAAGCAAGCTATTGCATACCTGTATGTTAAATAGATTAGTTTTCTGCTTTTATTGAACACCAAACGGTTTCAATATTAATGCAGTTGATCTTTCTAACTGAAATAATTGTCATTTAACTAGTCCAGACCACAAACTCTGCTCCCTCATAGACACTTTTGTATTGTTTCTTGATATTTCCCCTCTGGCATCCTTCAGTTCTACCATAAAAGATATGCTTAATGAAAGACAGAATCAATGAAAACTGTCTCTAAAACATGGTTCTTGAAATATGTTTGAAGACTGGTTTTGTGCATAGCTTCTCCAGCAGATGCTGGCTTTTCTACTTCCCAGAAGATGATTTTGCATGCCTAGGAAGAGAAAAGTGCAAATATTTTGCAAGATTCTGTTTTCTGATGTTGGAATGCAGTATAGGAATTCTTCTGTGGTCCCTTTTCTAGTGTTTTTTTTCTCCACATATATTTCAGTGAAATGATAGGTCATGTTAGAGACAAGTCTACACAGGAGAGAGATTATTTAAGTTTTTTAAAAACTAGAGGGTGGAATCAGGGAACAAAAGAGGTGGGAGTTTGAGAGGAGTGAAGAGTAACAAGTTCACACAGGTGACCTCAGTCCTGTGCCATCTCTGTCCTGTGCTTTCCTGCATTGGTCCTGAATTCATGGTATTGATGGTCAGCTCAGAAGCTGAATACAATGTATACTTCATGCAGCAACAAATTAGAACAAGTTCCCAGCCAGGGGTTTCTGGTTTTGTTTGGGTTGTGTTTTGATACAGATTAGTTGGATGATTTGTCTCTTTATCTAAACTCAGTAGTTTCAGTTGAACTGAAAAAGGATCAAAAAAGAGTGATTGATTAGTGTGAACTTTTGAAAAGCTCAAATCTTCAGCCTTTGGAATAGATTACAGTATTTGTGTCTTATCATAATACAAATATAAATTAATTTAGAGAAGGGATTCCCAGGTTCATTTTTTATGTGCTGCTAGTAATGGATATCTGGTAAGAACTCTGTCCTGGACAACAGAGTGCACACAGTCTTTGTACCTCTAGGAATATGGATTCCACTGTTTGGAAATCTCTAATTTAAAACATTGTCATCAGTATAATTATGTAATAAAACTGAAATTTTAAAACATAATGAATTAAAGAGTATAAAATCTTAACCTTTTTTTTTGGTAGAATTTTGTTAGTATTTAATACTCTCATTTCTTCATTTTTGTTTAAGATGCTTCTTGCTGGAGCAGTAAGAATTGCAGATAAAATTGAATCTGGTAAAACCTCTGTAGTGGTGCACTGCAGTGATGGCTGGGATCGAACTGCGCAGCTCACTGCACTGGCCATGCTTATGCTGGACAGCTATTACAGAACCATCAAGGGCTTTGAAGTACTTGTAGAGAAAGAATGGATAAGTTTTGGACATCGATTTGCAATGGTAAGCTGGAAAATTTAGTGTGCCATTTGTCACCTTCAGGGCTTTTACTTTGAATAACACGTTTTTTCACAGTACTCTGCTGCATTTTAGTTATTGTCTCTGGTGTCCTTTTAATTATCTGAGTGTGTTAGAGAACTGTGACCCATTCATTTTTAACAGGAAACCTCTATGTGACATATAATAATAAAATAAATGAAAATGAAGTGTTTTGAATGCAATGGTGAAAAAAAGTCACGTGGCTTTTCCATGAGAATGAGGGATTGTAACTTATGCAGCTTTTGAATATAGAAGCAAGGAAAACAAGTAGGGTTTCTAAAGTTAAAATGGTTGGAGTTATTACTCTGATTTAAGGTTGAAGTGTTTAACACATGGGCTAATGGGGTACTAGAATAAATTGTTATGACATTCTGTCATAAGAAAAAGTGTCCAAAGGGCTCTGACTCTTAAAATGATGTGGTAGAAATAGAACGTATTTATGACAGGTGGATATGGAATAACCATTTTTTCAGTCTTAATAAATTCCTGCCAGTTTCACCCACTGGTAGAAATCAGCAGCTGTGCAGTAGAAGATGGGGAAGCAACTGGTAGAGCTTTCCAGCCCTGCTCAACACTGAAGGCATGTCCATAAGTGGATATTGGGATGCATTTTTAGTAGTTGAAAAATGCAGGTTAATGGAATGCAGGAAGACTTGCTTGTCTTGTTCACTACTGGAACATACTTAAGAGTTCCTGAGCTTTGCAGTGTTGGGATGGTACTGCAGACACACTAGACTGAAATGCAGTCTGCTCTGACTTCCAGAGAGTGGGACATGGAGATGATGACCATGCAGATGCTGACAGATCTCCCATTTTCCTTCAGTTCATTGACTGTGTTTGGCAAATGACAAAGCAGGTAAGATGCTGAAGAGTGTATTTCTATGAGGTATCAGTCTTTATCTTGGAAACATAATTTGTATATGAGAATGCATTCCTTTAAAGACTAGTAGCGTGTTTACCTGAAGTTGGTTGGTCTGTGGATGCACTATGTACACAGAGGGAAATTTCTGTTGAAAGTGAGGTACAAGGAGCTAGAGATTCTGTCTTGAAACTAAAATACCAGCAATTTTTTTTCTGATAAAATAGGCTTACAAAAGGTTTTCTGTTTACATAAATAAGAGTTGTTGATGAAATAAAATATTTGTGTTGCATATTCACTGGTGGAGTAAATGTCTGTATGGTTTTATATTGTTCTTAAGAAACAGCTAAAATCTGGGCTGATTGTGAACTGAAGGTAGTAGAGTTCTTTTATATATGTCTCAAATGTGGACATTTTCATCCTTATGTATATAGGACAGCATTTATACCATACAAGACTATTCTGTGGTAAGTTTTCTTACTTCCATGACTGCTCTTTCCTATAGATCAGGGGAGATCTCTGAAATTAGTGATTCTTAAGTTACCAAAATATTCAGCTTCTCATTTTTGTTCTGAAATGTTAACTCATCAAATGGATTTAGTCTTCATTTTCCTTACTTGTGTCTCCATGAGCAAAAACCTAAGCTTTTTTTTGTGCTTTTATATTGCCATTCTTTAATGGGATAATTGAAATAGGTTGTCCACATGAAGACTTTATTTCCAAGTGATTTAGAAGTTCTTGGTGCTTTACTCCTTTGGTTTTTACTTTCTGTAACTTTTACCTTCTATGTCTATATTTTATCTTCTCTCAATTTTTTTTACCTCCTTGAAGCCTGGATCTGTGCTTTTATGGTAAAAGCTGCTATACAGAAGTCTCTATAGTATATGGTTTGTTTTGAAGGCAGGAAGGTAACAGTCTGGTTCCATATGATCTTAGCACTCTCGGATCTCTTATCTTAGTCTCCTTGTTCTGAACATGGTTCTTAAAACTTATATCATAGTTTCCAAAACTTGTATTCAAAGTTCCCTGCTGTTATACTGGGCCCTTGTCTAGGGGGTCTTGTAGACTTTCTTTTTCAGTGTTTCTATATTTCAGCATTAATGTGCTGTTTAGTATACCTGGAGAAAATAAATTTAAAATTTTGTCCCTTTTTCAGAGGAAATCTAGTAAGAATAGCAAAGAGGAGCAGTTCTAAACACCTGGTAGGAACAAAAGTCCTCTGGGGAGATCCTTAATTGAGAGCAGCCTCTTCTATTTTTGTGATCTCCCTTGCTGCCTTCTGTTTCTTGCTATAAACACTTTAGTTCCCTCTAGTTTAGAAAACAGAAAGGGCTGGGGGCAGAGGGGGAATCTATGAAACATTTTGCCAATACCACATCTGTTCAAAACTTGGATCCAGAAATTGTTCTGAAATTTATGAACAGCAGTGACATTGAAAAACCGTTAATGTTGCACAGGAAATAAAATAGAAAAAGTTATTCTTGAAAAGTTTTGGCCCACTTGCTTTAATTTTCCAGTTGAACACTTAGAGAATGGATGTGAAGACTGTGATTTCCTTGACATACCAGACCAGACCTTTGAATAACAGGATTCGGTTTTATTGTTGTGTAGATTGTTTGCTTTTAAAACAGTGATAGTTTAGTGCTTTAGAATTCATGGTAAACATATGTGAAATGTTCCAAAGCTCAAATAAGTGTTAATGACTGCAGGAGGGTGTATGGGTCCTGGTTTAGGCATAGGCTAAAATCAAACAAATAGGCTCTTTTGGGGTCTAAGAGCCACATTCTTAAAACAGACACCTTAAAACAGTGAGAGAATCTCTAACTTCCCACTAAGATACAAATTTCCAGATAGCTTCAGACAATGAAATTTAGGCCTTGACAGCCTTATATTTTCCCTTGGTTTATGGTCTAGGTGACTGTGGTAGATTCACATTAACGTTTGGAGTAGTAAGAAAACACCCACGGAAGTGATTTCTTTGAGAGAAGCTGCTGGGAGCTTCCTTTGTGCCTGGGAAAGACCAAAAGCTGGCTCATTCTGAGAACTGACAACGTTTTGCACCATTTAGAAATTAGATCCACCTCTGTGAATTCTACATTTAATAAATCACAAGCCCGAGAACTAACTCTCTTTGCTTCTGGCCTCAAAAGGTAGCAGAGCTCTGGTGGGGCCGGCCCCACTCCCCTGCAGCCTGGGGGAGGCTGGACTGGACTCCAGCAGCTCCCGGGCTGGGGATGGAGGCTGCAGGGACCCAGCCCCAGGCTGGGCCGGGCCATGGCTGCTGACACCTTGCTGACACTAAGCCTCCCCCCAGCCCGCACTGATGGCTCCAGGCTGAGCCTGGCCTTCCAGTGGCTGCCGGGCAGAGGGAGGGGCCCAGCACGGTCTGAAATGCAACACCGTGACTGCTGCAGCCACTGCCTATGACCATCTGCAGGCCTGGCAAGATTTAATTCTTTCAGTGCAAAGATGAGACCTGCAGACCACAATTCCCCCCTCAAGAGCAAAGGAGAAAGTGGGAACACGTAGAAGACAATGTGAAAACACTGAGGTCAGTAAAGAAAGAGTCAAGGCCTAGATGGAAGGTGAATGAGGAGATGCGTTAGTGTTGGGCTGAAAAATTCTTTTGGTAGGGCTGTGGAAATGGACAATGACATACTGAAATATCCCCTTTAATTAATGAGAGAGTATGGGAGGATGAAGCATTCAAACTGTAGATAGGAGCAGAGGCATCAATTGATGAAGCCAAGCAGATGCTGGAGTAGCTGTGATCCCCATGAGAAGCTTGAACAGAGAGTGAGATGAGAGTTGATGTAGACCCTTTGCCCCCAGGGAGAGAAGAAAAAGCCTGTGTTCCCAGAGATGACTACAGAGATAGATGAAGAAAACCTTTGCTTTGAACAACTCATCCTTAAAACAGTACCCCATGAGTTCATGGCCCAAGGACACACCTCTATGAAGGCTGTGAAAATGGGAGGAATGTCACAATGCAGAACTTTTCCCTGGCAGTTGCTATTCATGGAAATGAAAAGTGACAAGAAAACTTTCTTTTGGAGAAGTCTCTATGGCATGACAAGAGAAAACTCCTCTCCCTACAAGAACTAATGAAAGACTATTGTATAGTTGGTACTGATTTAACATCCCAGGTTTTGTCTCTGCGTTGTCAGTTGGGAAGAGAAAGAAGTTAGGCAGGGGGAGGAAAAGTGTTCTGGAGGTTTTATTCTGATGCTTCTTATTCTTGTAGTCCTGTTAATAAAGTTTCTTTATACCTTTCAAGATGTAAGCCTGTTTTGCCCTTCTCCTAATCCATATCTCACAGCAAGAAATGAGTAAGTACACTGGTGATTTTAGCCAGCACTAAACCCACCACAATGACACACAAATGTGATAATGGAGAGCCTGAGAGAAGTACATTGACATCAGATTTTAATTAAAAAACATATGATGAAGTGATTTCCTTCCTTTGTTAGTAAATTCTGATGATACTGAGCAGCAGATGTCATATTGGAAAGGCCACATGTGATCTGATGAAATACTGATGCCTGCTTAAAAATGAAACAGAACTGTAAAATTTTAAGTTCAAAGCTTTGAAGTTGAAAGTTTAACTTCCTACCTTTCATGCACAGAACTCTCACAGGAGAAGGTCTGTTTAAAAGTCTGCAGAAAGTTTCATCCTGTTTGTTACTGTGTGTCAGGTATTGCTGGAGATGCATTTTTCATTGGATTCAGCAGTGCGCTGTTCCTCTGTCTAGTGCTCAATTAACCATTTTTGTCTGTTGCACAGTTGTTCTGCCAAGTGTTTCAATGTTAAATGTTACTGTAGTACAGAACAAATTCATTGATTAAAAAGCAAGTATATTTTGCATATCTCTGAATCAAATGCCACTTGTCGTCATCAGACTTTAACAAGATAATTTCTTTTTTTAAATGCTACTTTACAAAAACCCTCAACAACTCCAGCAGCAACAAGTGGGAGAATTTAACAACCCATTTGTTTTCTCATAATTAGTGGATTTGAAAAGTAAATTTCCATTTGGGGAATTTTCCCACCTGAATCTTAAAGCAGATGCTAATACGCTTGGAACTACAGAGGAAGGTATTTTTAGGTCAGTGATTTTTCAGCAGCAGTAATAGAAGCTCTACAGTTTTGATACAACAGCTCCAACAGTACAACTTTTGTCTCCAAAGACCGTGTTTCAGTAAAGTGCTATCACTTATTAATAAACTAGTTGGAGTGCAACCACTGATGTATGGAATTTTGAATATGCTTCACTGGATTGGAATAGTGGCGATGTTGGCATCTTTCTGATTAGTATGGACCTGTCAAAACACAGAACCCTGATGTGACAAGGCTCATTAAATGCTTTCAGTTAAAGAAAGTCCCTTTAGGAGACGCTTTGTCTTCAAAATTTTTTCGAAATATCATCTTGATGCTTTGGAAATTATTTTTGTTCCCTGTACCTGATTGCTGCTTTGAGCTGGACACAGCAGGCTGAGATCTGAGATCCAGTGAATTTTCTCCTGACTTGGTTCAGCACACCTGCTTGTCAAGTTCTGTTCATCCTTCCTTTAAGTAATAGCTGTGTTTTTAACATCATTGTTTTGTAATTAAGTTTTAGCATGATTTCCTAGTGAGAAGGAAGTTCAAAAGTAGTAACTTATGAACATGACTGAAAAAGAGATTCTGATAATCTTGATTTTTGGTAATTTCCTCTATGCCTTATAAAAACAAATGGTGAGGAGGTTGAAAATATCCCATGATTTGTAAGAGAAACCACAATGTGAGCACACTGTGCTGGTGATCAATGCACAATCATTGCAGAGTCATAAGAAGGCTCCCATTCATTTTCTGTGTCATGGTGCTAATAGTCTCCTTACTCAGAATTTTCAGTCAAAAGGTGGTATGTATTAGCATGAGAAGTCTTGGAAAGAGAATGTTTTTACAACACTTGTCTTAGATCAGTCTTTCTTTTTATAGAACATTGTTAAAAACTTTGATCTTTCTGGGTTCATTACAAGCACACCCATTGTGTGTTACTCAACTCTTTACTTTCAACATGAATAAACATTTCCCCTTCATAAATCACAGCTGACACTAAAGAGGAATTTCTGGATCAGCTAGTTCACCCGCAGTCCCAATTGCTGTTGCTCCTCCTAACTATAGGAGTCATCTTTAAGTAGCTCTTGAGTCATTTGCCAAGGTATTCAGTGTTCTTTAGTGGCACAAAACAGAATGAGTCCTCTGCTTTCTGCACATCTGAAATATTGAGTTAAAATTTCTCCATATAGCAGGAAATTTTGCCTTATGAATCTAAAACTTTGCCTTTTAGACTTCTTTGAAGATGTTGTGTTTTAGAGGGAATGCACAAAGTTTGTTTCGTTTGTCCTGAACATTATTCTCTTATTACATGCTCATTATTGTTAATGAGAGAAATGCTGCCTCTTAAGTTTTCCTTAAATCTTCTCAATTTTTTATTATTCTAAATGTCTATCATTCTATGTCTGTATTTGCTATCATTGTCATGCTGGACACTAAGTTATTTTAGCACATCAAGCAGTTGCCACATGTAGTCTTACTATAACATTTGATTGAAAAAGGACTTTTTCCATCTGAACGGGCAGCAGCCCACACAGTTTGCAGTAATTTCTTAATTTATGAATTTTTAGAGCACTACAGATTGGGAGAAATATTTTCAGATTTCCGACTGTTTGGCTTAGAATCTATCAGGTAACCTCTGCCTGAGAATAAAATATCTAAGGATGCTCAGGGAAATAAGAGTTCTTTCATTTCAGATGCACAGAATTTGCTTTCCCATACAGAAGAAGAGGGATTAAAGACTTATTGTATGTAGCTGATGGTAAACTCAGGGTGAAATGGAGAAAAGTAACCTGCTTGAGTAGAAAGTGAAAGAAAAGTTTTAAATCAATGTTAAGCACAATTTAGCAGTCTTTATTATTAAATTCATTGAATGTTGAAACAGGAAATAAAACTCTTAAATGCTATTATCTTGCTTTTTATTTTCTTTTTTTTTTTTTTACCCAAATTGTTTTCTTGTTCTGTAATAAGAAATATAAATCATATGTTTAAGATGGTTTAGGGTAGAACAGAATACTGTTAGAGCTTCTTCAAATAGATTGCTTTGTATCACCAGTTTCACATCAGCTAATGTTTGTATTCTGGTGCACTTGAATAATGAATGTAAAGTATAGCTCCAAGAAGTATTTGTAAAGAACTGCATAGGTGAAATGAACTATTGAAGTGGGAGTTACTGAAATTGCTGAGTTTTCCTGAAAATAATCCCTAAGTAGGAAAAAAACTGTACCTGAATTATTTGGTTATTTCTTATGTCTTTCTTCCTTTCTACACTGCTTAAAGGAATTTTACCCTTTTTTTTTTGTAATATCAGTTTCCTGCAGCATTTGAATTCAACGAGTTATTTTTGATCACCATTCTGGATCACCTTTATAGTTGTCTATTTGGAACTTTCTTATGCAACTGTGAAAAAGAGAGATTAAAAGAGGTAAATAATCATTATAATGCACATTCTTGGTTTTCTGATTTTATATAAAAATAAACTAAGAACATCCAAGCTATGTTTTTTAATACACTTGGCACATAGTCTTAAAAAACAATGCAGACATTACATTTCATGGTATGAGAAATAAATACTGAATGCCCTACCATTAAGTAAGGTGGCACTTGGGCTTCTTTAGTTATCATCTGTTTGGGGGGTGGTTGAGAGTTTTAGTAAGTCCTCTTGCAGGTATTTTTAGCCAAAATACAAAATCTTAAATAATAGTAATTATCAAATTATATTAGCATTTTTTTCACTGTTTCCAAAGGAACCCCTGTGTGTGACTTGGCAGGTTACTATAGGACATAACTGGATGGAACTTGTGGTTGAGGACACCAGAAATTAAAATTATCTAAGTGAATGAAGTTAGGACTCAATGAAATATGAAGTGTTTGTGAAGAAAAATTAACAGTTTGTTAATATGCCAAGTACACTTCTGCTTACTTGTGGCTTTGTTGTTTTTGCTATCTCATTTTTTGAAGGAAGTTACAATTCCTTGTTATATTAAGTTTGGCTTTTTTGGTTTTAGTTTGTCTCCACTGCTTCTGTAGGGGAAAAATTGCATGTAAATACCACAAGATGGAGCTGAATAACATGTTCTTAGCAAATGCAGGGTTTCCAGACAGCTTTCTTTCATAAATAAATAGTCATATGCAATTATCAATAAAAAAATACAATTTAAGGCACAGCAGTAGTAGAAATACATGCTTTACAACACTGAAGGAGTTTAAATTTGCAAGATGAATCTGATGTAAGTTCAGATTTCCAATCTTTGATCTAACCATTATTATGCTGATTAAATTTAGACTAATACAACTTTCAGAAGTGCAAATAAAGGTACAAGTAGTCAGTTTAAGGCATAATATCAATTAGTTATTAGGAGCAATTAGTATGACTAGAAAATTGAATAATTATTATTCACAGACACTGTTTTAGGTCTTCCAAACTCCATATCTCTTCACTGATATTCTTGTTAAAGCGAACCTTTTTAGTTTAGTTGGTCAGTGTGTAACCATGTCTTTAAGTAGCTGTGTGTATTGCTGTAAATTATGAGCAATACAGGTTGTTTTTGCTCAACTAGACTTTGGTGTCTCTGAAAATAATGTGTCTAAATCTCCTTTCTCTATTAGCCTTGGACCAAAATAAGTGTTCAGATGTTTTGCTAAAGTTTTAATGTTGTTTAATGATTGGCTACTGGAAGTGTTCTCAGACTGCATGTAATTTTCTAGTAGATAAGGTAATATTCTGTCAGAATTACTGATACTTAGATATTAACATCATATTTTAAAATTTTCCAATCCACATCATTGATTTTTTATTTTAACTTTTTTTCAATCAGGAGTTGAGCACAAAGACTGTATCTCTGTGGTCCTATATAAACAGCCAATTAGAGGAATTCACAAATCCCTTCTATGTAAACTATGAAAACCATGTCCTGTATCCTGTTGCCAGTCTGAACCATTTGGAACTGTGGGTGAACTACTACATCAGGTGGAACCCAAGGATGCGGCCTCAGGTATGAGCTTTCACTTGTCTTCACTGTTTTATTGAAGGTCACAGAGATTGAGATAAATTATTTTTTTTCCTAGTGTCAAATGCAGCGTTTAATACAAAAGTGCTCATCTGTTGCATATATTTCAGCTGATAGGGAAAAAGGTGTTTGGCATGAAGATGATGCAGGATATGGTCAAACTTGGAAAAAAGAAGTCACACACAAACTAGGGAGTTACAGTATCACTGTATTGGCTTGTAAAGATTAGCAGTCTTTTTGTGTCAG
This sequence comes from Parus major, assembly GCF_001522545.3. Classification (NCBI taxonomy): domain Eukaryota; kingdom Metazoa; phylum Chordata; class Aves; order Passeriformes; family Paridae; genus Parus; species Parus major. Next base: position 12,667,398 of record NC_031772.1, on the reverse strand, counting down.
AAGATTACTTTTATAATACTTTGTAACACTTTTTAATACTTTTATTGCCTTAACCTTCTAGTAGTTTCTGTGTGCCTTTGTTTTTAATCAAGTTTCGCCCTTTCCCCAGCACTGACATAAAATGTATCAGCAGTTTCTGAAAGAACTGGACTAGACCAAATCATTTTGCAGGTTCTCTAAACTAAGCATCCCATGGATACTTGTTTTCAATTGACTTTTATAGTGTGAAAAACGAGATTGACTTAATAAATTATAAAAAGTTTAATATAAACAAAAAGACAATTAGGAGACAAAAGAAATAAAGCAAAGGGTTAAAACTGCTGGGTGCCCCTGGTGGGGTTTCCAGGAACACACCTGGTATCTTGGGAACACTCTTTTTATCCCCTCCTGCTGTGAGGGTTTAATGCATATTCAAACGTTTTCAAGAAGTATTTAGTATGTCCCCTCCCTGGTTCTGCCTATTTAGAACATGCTCTGTATAGTTTTTATTTTTTGCTGATTATCATTATTTTGAGTCTTGTTTCCTTTCTTCTTGCAAATGGTCAGTGTTGATAAGTCCAGGCCCCTCATCCTTCCTTTGATGGCAACTGGGCTTCATATCTTTCCCCCTCCCACTGCCAACGGCCTGGTCCTGGCTGCTGATAACAGTTTGGTCTCCATTTCCTGCTGCTGATAACAGCCTGGTTTCCACTGTCCTTCTGCTGGAAACAGCTTGGTCCTCCCATTGTCCTGCCTGTTGGAGTTACCTTGCCTTGTCCAGATGAAACATATCCCTACCGTTCAGAATTCCTTTCTAAGCCTATAACTTGCTAAGAGAGAGAAGAATATAGCAAAAGCATATAGCATATAACATTTATCATAATACTTGCGAAAAGCCAATATTTACAATATGAATTCACAACAATCGTTTTTAGCTGGCATACTAAAGATTAAACATTCCCCATAAATTGTCCTTGATTCATCCAGTATTTGTTCTTATAAGTAATATCTGCTATTCAGATAAATCTCTAAATCTCATCAGACAAATGTTCCATATGCTGTCATGATTAGAAGTCTGAAAAATGAGCAATCACGTTGTGTCACAACCATAATATATCTGAGTGTGCTACACCATCTTTTTTAAGGTAACATTACAAGGTACTCCCCAAGGTACCCCCAATCATATTATGATAAATTACCTTTATTAAGTGATTGCTTGAAAGCTACTTTCATCTTCTAGCAGTTAGAATGAGATGTGAATTTCAGACTTATTAGGCATCCACAAGTCAGAGGCTGTTGTTAAGATGGTGTTCCAAGGTAAGTTTCAAGGACACTTGGATTTCTACCACTACACTGGTAGAAGTCCAGGTATCTGAGAAATTCCTTTTAAGGTCCTGGAAAAGTCTGGCTTGCTTGCTTTTCTCACTGAGGTGTCTCCTCTGAGCTGCTTTGTTTCTCTTACTTGTTAGGACTTTGAAAGATGGTGTATTTTAAGTTATGTAATTTTCAAGTGTAATTGTCAGCTGCTTTTTAGCAAAATACCAACTTTCTGTTAGCCTGTTTGCTGAATACAATTTGGGTGGTGCTTGCACTACATGCAGTAGTGTTGGTTTATGACTTGTATTTGATTGAGATCTCCAGGCCTTGAGAGCAAACAGGCTTTGTGTACCACATGAAAGCCAGTCCTGGTCCAAAAGAGGGAGAGTGGGGAAGAGATAACATAATGAAGTGATACTAGAGCTGTCACCTCTTAGTGAAAGCTCTGTTCACTGCCTTTGTCACTGAATGCTCTGCCTGCTTCTCTGGGACATGCTCCTCAGTCACTCTGGCATGTGAGACTCATTCAGCATCTGAGAGCAGGTCCCCCCAGAAGCAGCTGAAGGGAACAAAACGTAATGGTCCTGGTAACTACCTTAACTTTCCTGTCACCTGCTTTTCTTGAAGTACTTAAAATGTTTCAACATTTTAGTTCTACCACGTAGTTTTGTCTTGGTACATCATCCCTTTCCTCTTGTCTCTGGCCTTTAGCCTTTATGTGATATTGATGACCAATATTTGGGAGTGTTTCACATCTACTTGGATAAATTAGCAGCAGAAATTACAATTTTTTGTTGCAGAATTGCATTTTCCAGTCTAATTATAAAGGCACAAACTCATACAAGCAAATAAATAATCAGTTTCTGCAATCTCCAATATACTAAGTTGCTTTCCTCTGTATTTGCATTGTCTGGTGTCACACCCTGTTAACCAATTCAATAACATTCAGATGCATTCAGTGACAGAAAAAAAGACAATGACCCTTGTGACACCCAGCAGGTCTTCACTTATCTTCAGTGAAAAAAATTTTTAATCAGTGGATTTATTAAAATAATGGGCATCCCTGCCTACTGATAAAAGGTGATTTTGTTGAATAACTTTTAATGTGTTCTCTTGATTCTCAAGTAACTATAAGAGAAAATCAAATATTTAACATGAGTAAGTTCTCTGATGATTACTTCATCACTAATGAACCTTGTGCTGTTTTATCATCTGCAAAAACATCTTTAGAAAACTAAAACATGTTTTTGTTTTTTTTAAGAGCTCACCAAAAAGAAGAAAAGGCCCAATAGGTGAATTTAAGGGAAGATGAATAATAGTACTTTGAATATAATCGGAATAGATCTTTGATACCCATTTTCAACAAACTTGGTGTTATGGGAGAGAAATCTCACAGGAGCAGAAGGGCAGGTTTTGGTTGGAAGCAATATTTTAGGTTTTCTCATTTCTCATTGATTAGTGAGCTTGATTTTTAAATGGACTGAGAAAAGTTTCATTGCACTTCATTGCCTTTTCTATTGAAAATGAGCATATATGACCTGTAACTTTTTTAAATTTTAAAATTACTGAATGTTAACTTGATATAACCATTTATTTGTTTTTGTATTATTGTACTCTGTCTTCAAATATCTGTGTCTCAGCCTTTACCAAGGTGCTACAGTCTGAGCATATTCTTCATTGTCCTAGGACATACAGAGTTTAGCAGTGTTCTTATGTTCCATAATGATTGCTTAGAATGATATAACCTGTCTAAGCTTTGTTGAAGCCTGAGATGGTGGTTTTGATCATATTTATTTGCATCAAGAGCTCTGTTTATTTTGTATTGCAATAGATCTTGTGCACTTAAGGACACACAGCCTCTTTCCATAGGGTTCAAAGCTCAGGAGTCTGAGAAGTGAATACTTACTGTGGAAAATTCTAGGTTAAATGTGGTCATCTCTTGTTACTAAATCATGCTGCAACAAGTTCATTCTAATTCTTAAGTGAAATAAAATGTTCTTCGGTTTGAGTTTGGAGGCATTACATCATTATTGACTTCTTGTCCCAAGAAAATCAGATAGATTTAAGTTCTGTCTTATTTGAGTTCATTGACTGAGAAGACCTTTTTCAGATTTGCCCTTTCTTTGAGTTGGAGAAATGTATATTTGTATGTGATGTGTGAAAGAGAAGCTCTTCCATTCTCTTATACAGAGGTGTGGGCTCTGTGGGTATGGCCTTCCAGATAGTCTGGAATACATTATATAATATCATGCTTTTGAATTTTTTCAGTGGATATATATTTTTCTGTTTTCTATGTAGTCATTTCATTGTCTTCTTGATACTGTTTGAGGAGTTCTGGCTGCCAGATATCATTAGATATCTCCTTGGGCATCCCTGGAAGGTGGGGAGAACACAACAGTGATGTTCTTGAATCTTGATCTTGTTCTGATCTCTGCAGGGGAAATATTTTTGAGCTAACATATCCCATCATTCATATATGCAGAGCATGAGTAAAAGTTCCAGTCCTTTCAAGTCAAGCTGTGAGAGGCAAAGAAAATAATGCAAGTTTTGCACAGTCTGTTAGGATATATTTAGTTCTTTTTGTGCTTTCTTGAAAATTAGTTTTAACTCTTGGAGGACAGGGCTTAGTTTAATTTTGGTTTTATGTGGTTTTTTGGGGTTTTTTTCTATGCCTTGTAATTTTTCATCAAGCTCTGTTCTGTAAATTTGGCCACAGTGCTCATGTTAATAATATAGAAATCCCTGTCCTTTCTCAAATTCATTCTTTTCTTTGTGTGTGTCTGTCTGTCCAGAGTAAAAAGCTAGCATCATTTATTGCCTAGAAATTAAATTCATCTAATGTAATGGGATCATCTGCTTAAAACAATCACAAAACTTCTGTGGAAGAGTCAGAGTAATTCTGTTGGCTGGTTAGCAGCTCACTTAAAGATGTGAAAGGGAAAGGTAGGAATAAGTAAAGCCATTTGTTTGGTATATACAGAAATTACTGTAAAGTATATAAATAACTTACAATTGCTGCTTTTATTTGATGCTGTTGCAGAAGGATTTGATGTGCTAGACAGTTGAGCAGTCAGATGTTAGCTGAGCTTCAGTGTCAATAAACACAAAATAGTGTATACTGAAAACAACAAATAAGATCCTGAGTGTCACTGGGAAAATTTCTGTCAATAAACCGGAAAACATAACTACTGAAATGCTTTATCCTGCATGTAACAGGATAATGTGTAACTTACTGCATATAACTTACTGTCTAGCACATGGAGTGTTCATGTATTTATCCCTGCCTTCAGTCACACTGCCTGGTATGTTCCTCTCTGAGCAAGTGGACATTGGGATGTTTTTAAATGTCCTCACATTTGATTTACCACCATTTTGTGGCAGGACAGAGCTGTCATACGGCTCAGGAATTGCTTGGTATTGCGGGTCCTGAGTCCCTCTTTTTGAATGAAAGAGCGAGGCAGGAGATGTCAGGAGAAGGAGTTGCCTTGGGTTAGACAGATGAATGTTACCTTAGCAAAGCAGATTTCATCCCTGCAACTAACAAAGAGTTTCTAGTGAGATGAGGCAGATTTTTGCCAGTACCTGGTAGTTTCTCTCTATTTGAGTGTCAAGTCCAGATTTCAAGAGTCTAATTTACTGCAGATAATTTTAATCTACAGATAAAATTCTCAGTATTCAATCAGTATTGAATAAAACAGAGACTAACTGCTTATCCTGGATGCTGAAAGAATCTGTAGTTACCTAAGAAAAATAAATTGGTATCCTATAGTGAGTGTCAGAATGTGCATAGAATAGGGGAAGCTAGTACTGTGCAAATAAGCTTCATTTTTGGGAGTTTCTGACACATTTTGAAGGGCAAGAACTCAATTTCTCTCATGTCTTAGATGTCTAAATCTAAATGGGCTGTAGCTTTTAACAGGCAATGGCATCAGCTTGTAGCACATACAGTTTCCTGAGTCAAGTTTCCTGAGAAATATATCAGTTGTTCCAGTTCCCACCTGGTAGCATTCACAATTTCTCTCCTTGCTTTTTCAGGAGGCCAGGGGTTTTTGCTAGATTTCTCAGGAGCACACCTGTACAAAAAATGTGGAAATATTGACTGTTATTGAAAATTGCTGTCTTCATCATTTGAGATTGCCTTTTGCAAGTGTCCTGTTAACTAGGCTGTTAGAGTTCCAGTTCTTCACAAAGAGGAACAAAAAAGCTCAGGTGAAAGATATTCTTGTCTTTCCAATGCACAGAGTAAGTTTTTGGAAAACTGACAGTCTTAAGTTGAGCAATGAATTTAAAATAAATATTTTCTTCTGTAGCTTTTCTTCCCTGTTGCAAAAATAGATGAAGTGTGTTCATTGAACAGGACAAAATGCATTTACTTTTGAACAATTTTCATGTGAATGGCTGTCCTTGAGCAAGTAGAATAACACACAGTAGATATCTATCCAATTAAGATTTGGTGGTACTATAAGTGAGTAGCTGTTATAATTTCTCTTATATCTATCGTTGTGTCAACAAATTTTGCTATCCAAAAGCACTTCAGGATCCTGAAGGATTCCTTGGGAATGAAAACCTGAAAATCAATACTGAAAGTGAGCTGTAGTAATTCTGTGAAGAGGAAGGCTTGAATTTTTGAGGAAATGAAGCTGTCTTATGTCTAGGTGGTTTTTATGTGGGATGTAGTATGTATTGGTATAGGATAACTATAATTTCTCTGGCCATAGTATAAAAAAAAAAAAAACAACTTTATTTTTCCTCAAATCCTTCCTCAGCAGGAATAATTCATCATAACTGTGGAGTGGCATGTGCTCAGCATTACACTGCAGCAGGTTCTGCTTTTGATGTATGTGGATAATTCAGTTTTACAAATAGTTTCATATCAGTGGTATTTTTAGCAATAAAGAACATTTTGGCAGTGTTCTAAGTATTTTTCTGCTCAACGTAGGCAGTAGGCACCCTGTCGTTAAGGTGGAGGAAAAGCACCTGCTTTTGAATGAAACAGGCAGCAAAGGAAGCTAAATGAGGAAAATAACTGCCACCCATTTTGACTGGTTAATTCACTCCTCTCTCTGCCAGAGAGGAGAAACTCTGGGGAGATAGGGAAACTGGCAGAGGGAAGGGAAGGGAAGGGAAGGGAAGGGAAGGGAAGGGAAGGGAAGGGAAGGGA
>NC_031772.1:12536928-12660826 GCF_001522545.3 Parus major | reverse complement strand
GAGTCTATAAAGCTTATATTTATTGCTGAGGGTATTGCTCTGGACAGGTAAAAGGACTTGGGGCACAACAGGGTTTGGGTAAGTGGTAAGAAAAAATTAGTTATGAGGCAGGGGAGCAGGATGTAGTCTGACTTTCTGAGTCAATATTATAGTAACAACTGGGGAAAAATAAAAAAAGGGGGTAGGGGACAAAACAAAACAAAAATAGCCCCATCACTGAGAAGTCTTCTTGAAGTGTTTCGGGTAGATTCTTCTCCAGCTTTTACGGTGCTAGCTTTTTGGTTAATGCCTGGAGTGAGGTCAGACTTCCCAAGGATCCAGGCCCTTTTACCCACTACTTTATGGTGCTGGCAAACTTCCTGTTTCATTCTGTGGCTAACTATATTAGATGCAAGTGCCAGTTTTGTTTTGGGTTGATCAGCTTCTAACTGTTCGTAGTAAATTTTATGTGACTAGAGAAATCTATTTCTATTTCTTATAAATAGTACATGGCAGAATTTTTTTATGAAGTTCACCTTCCAAAATCCATTAAAAAGGTATGTAGTACATTCATATAGTTTCTGCTTCATTTTTACTGGTCTATTGTGTTAAACCACAGAAATTAAATTTACTGGTTTTCAGTACATTGAGATAATAGTTTAAATCGCACATGAAAAACATTCTGAATAGCAATGGCTAGGCAATTTTCCAGCCCAGCCAAACTGTAGATGCATTGCTGGGTAGAGTTTCATCTGTGTAGGCTCCTCTCATGCAGCAGAAATAGTTGCATGTTTTTAGCTAGGTTATGCACAGAAATGATGGACCTGGCTGTAGAAGCTGAGTGTTGCCTGGCAGCATCACTGTGGGGACACTAGTCTAATAGGTCAAGAGTCATCTTTTGAGCTTCCTCTCCTAATTTGAGAGGCAAAATGAGAGAGCAGAAAACAGTGCAGCTCCTGTCAGCTTCCCAACAAATTCATTTCAGGCAAACCGATTACATGATTTCTTAACAAGACAGTAATACACGCTTGACTTGGAGACATGCTTTTAGGGTTAAGGTGGTAACGGATCATTTAATAAACGATCTTTGAACTTCTTGTTCCTTACAGAATCTGTCACTCTTCCACTTCCTTTCATTTTAGACAGTGGCAAAGTGAAGGAGAGCCTTGTTCACAGCAAGCCATTACAGGTGTTTATGTGAAGGTTGTTGGACCCATTTCCTTCTGAAGAAGGTTTTATTTGAGAGGGGAATCTCATGATGTAATAGAACAGGGTGAAGTGACAAAACTGGAGATGGTTATCTGTAAGAATTTTTACAGGATGGTTTGAGGATACACTTGACAACAACAGATCTGCCTCAGAATAAGTCTTTAGAAAGTGTGAAAATGAACTGACATTTAATGTTAATGTTTTTCATGACAGAATTTAATACATTATGCTTCATCTTTTTACTCTTCCTCCTCCATCTAAGATGGAAGGAAGCTTCCAGAAAGCTGCATAATACCATGGTTTTCTTAATGATTTTGTTTAAAAAAAAAAAAAAAAAGAAAAATGAAAAAAAATACCCCAAAACACATAACTTAAGGTTGAGGCTTTGTTGTGGGCATATCCTCCCCTTTTCACTCTATTTTCATTCTTTCACTTTTGAATTTGCTGCTTTTTTTTCAAAAAAGGACAGTTACAACAACAGAACTGAAGACATCTGGAGGAAAACATGGCTCCTCATGCCAGGCTGTTTTTCAGGTCTTTTTGTAGGAACTTCTGTGGTACTTCAGCTGCTTATACCACCTTTTCCTTACCCCATGATATTGTAATTTGAATATGAACCTTTATTACTAAAAAATCAGCAATTTTCAGTTGCTTGAGATTTTTATAGACTGAATTTTACATGTTATTTCATGAAATTAAAGTGTTTATTGGAAGTTTAATATGTGAAACCTATTTCTAGAATTTTATTGTTTAATGTTGTGTGCATCCACATGATCCACATTAACAGGATGTGTTAATGGCAATCAAAAATAATCTTTTCCTGGGAAAGACTTCATGTCAGAAAATCCTTTGTGTTTACACTACCAGATGAAATGACATGATGATATTTATGTGGAACTGTCTTGCAGTGTTTAAATCTAACATGCCCTTACTAAAAGATGGCAAATACTTAGAAAGTGATCCCTTTTTTTCCCCTACTATAAGATCCTGCTCTGCCTTGCTTACAGCTTAGCTGGGCTCTAATGGTTTGCATTGAGTCCCTAAGTTTGTGTGTCTGACTGAATTGTTTTGTAAAACTTCATCCAAGAAGGCTCAGTTGCCTTCAGTTGATGAGAATGTGACGAAGAAAAATGTTTTCCCATATGAAAATATTGGGAAACTTATGGGGCTTCTGTTAGGACAAGGGGCTGTTTTTCTATAAATGTTCTGCCTCTGGGGCAAATGAGATTTTAATAAGATTATTATTTCAGAAACTGACCCCCTCATATTGTGGAAGAAATTCCTCCCATTTAGATGTCTGAGGCTGCAACAATCTCAATGTATTTTCAAGAACTGAGAATAAATAAAAGGACTGAGAGATTGATTTTATATAGAGTCTACGAGAGAGTTGAGGCTAGCTGGGAATAGGAACTAGGAGTGATTAATGTTCTGGGTGCTGGAGGTGTTTGCCTTCTGTTCAACCCATGAAACAGAGTCTGGGAAAGTAGGCTGGAGGGGACATGGTGCAGGCAGGGGAAGAGTTGACCCCTGAGAGAAATGAAGTTTCTCCCTGCCTTTGCCACAGGATTCCTCTGTTGTAAGGGAGCTCACCTGGAGCAGAATGATCTCTCTATGTATCCTTATTTACTAGGTGTCCTGCTTGGCCCAGCTGCAGAATTCCCAAGTTCCCTGTTAAACCAATTTGAGATCCAAAGTACGCAAAATTAGGAGATGCTGGCTTCAGGTCCTTGTTAGTAAAAGCAGAGTGTTAATACTCCCATACTTAATTAGTGTGCTGCAGAAATAAATTTGTTTCTTAACATGAGATGAAAGTACAGGAAAGGAAACTTCAGCATTTTAAAATCAGAAGAATAAATAAAAGATGGGGTCGGACACTCTAAAGAAAACTAAATATGGAATAACTTCTCATTAATTAAGTAGCATCAGCCTGTGCACCAAGTAAATGAGGAATACAAGGGGGAAGTTAGTATTTTAGTATTTATTTGACCAGTGATTTTATACAGATGTACAGGAAGGCTGAACTGAGGTTAGAGAATTAGACTTCATTCTGACACTTCCTAATTCTTTGGAGCATAATTTTACAGTCTTAATGTTGAAGAGTTCTGTGTGTGACCTGAATATACACAGGCTTTTTAAAAGTCATTATTGTTATTTAGCTAATTTATTGAAAGGCAGCTCTGCTTTTCCCGATGGACCTGTGGAGAGAACAGCACTTGCATCAAAGCTGGAGCACGTGCCTGTTAAATTAGGCACTGGGCATGCAAAGGGATTGAGAGGTGCAGCCACACTTTTCTTCCTCAAAGCATGTTAAAGCTGTCCTGCAGCAGCTTTTGTGTGGTGTATCCTGGAAAGATTTGTAGTAGGGTCCCCAAAAGCCAGTTGTGTGGAGCTGCTTTTTGAGAGCATTTGAACTCTGCAATGGAACCCAGCAACTGATGCCCATGTGAAACCTGGCTGCAAGAAATTGGCCTGGTTTGCTGAGTCATGGTTAAGCTGTGCAGAAATCAAGTGTACAGATCTCCCATGACCCAGGGCTTGTGTGACTGATGATTCCAATGGTAAATCACTTTTTTAGGGACCTAAATATTTCAGGAAAATGTCTTCCTGAGGAAATACAAAGTAGGAATCTGTGAGAAAGGGATCTTTTACTGAGGAAAAAAAAAATAAATGCAGGGGGGTGCCAATTCCAGAAAATCTCAATCTTTACTAAAATTTAAATTTTCCACAGTGTGTATTACAGTATCTTGGATGATCTTCATCAGCAGACTCAGTTTTGCCATGTTTCTAGGTGTATACACTTTCTGTAGTCTACCTCAGAAAAATGAGATTGGCTTTCTGGAGGGTGTACTGTTTGATTAGTGAAGGAGAACTGTAGATTTGTGACCTCACTTGCTGAAGAATTTGTATAGAGGATGTCAGGTAAAACTGCAAGAGAAGGAATTCATTGCACAGTGAGGGCAGGGCTCCAGGGTCCAAAAGTTATGCTTTTAAAATTGTTGTTGATGACATGCCAGATGAATTTGATGACTTCCAGGGTATTCGGAGCAGCACTTTCTCAATACACTGAATACACTGAAGTTTCTGTTTATGGGCTAAGCCACAAACAAAAAAAAACCTATATGGCCAAAAAATTGTAGACCTAAAAATACCTTTGGTACTATTTTATTGTTTTAGGTTAGAACAAGAGTTAAAAATTAAATGGTATTTTTCTGTGTTAGGTTTTGAAAACATCAATATCAAATGCATGGATTTTGGATATATGTTCTTTAAAAAGTGAGAATTCACAAAATATAAGTTGTGACTCAACCATGTATTAATAACAAGTAAAAACCTTTTCTGGTTTTTGCTATTTCCTTCACATGGAACCACATGCAGATGTCACGTTCAGGTGTGCATCCCAGCCTTAACAATCACTGCTAAGCAGTAGGAACTGATAGTAGGTGAATGCAATTCACTGGAGTCTGGCATTCCAGAAGCCCAGGGTATAAATTACTCATCTATCAATCCATAGGTCTCCCAATGCTGCATTTCCCCATGGTTGTTTATCAGTGTAATTAAATTCTTTTCCCCTGTCTTGCTCTTTCCAAAAGGTATAAGCAATTAGAGTTTGTACAGGATAAAATAAATTAAAATAAATAAATAAGCTATATTATCAAATAAATAAATTAATTAAAAGCACTTACAGTAAAACTTTTTTGGCCTTGTTGTGGAATTTGGAAGAGAAGGAGGGTTTCTCTCTGCTTGTCTGAGAACAAATCCAGCTGCAAAATCCAGTATGGTTTTGAATCTTCCTTTGGCCACGATACAGTTTAATGTTTTAGATGAATATGAAAGGGCTCTGATGCAGAGTGGTGCATCTTCGATGGTTGCTGAGTAATGTCAGAAACAGAAACCTGTACAATGCACTTCTGTGAAAGATTTACTGGAGAAAGACTTTGGGAGGTCCAGGCACCATTCACTTGGCTGCTGCACTTTTCTCACTGGAAGGGGTCAGACTCCTGGGAAGATGCCTGGTTAGAAGAGTAACAAGATGCTCCATATGGAACCAGCTTTGTGAACTATGTATAAAGTAAGTCCTTTCCCAACAGACCAGAGAAATCATTCCCAGGAAAGGCATTTTAAGTTCAGCTGACAGTGGCATTGATAAGGGATACAGGTACATTTATTAGAGTATATTTGGCATCCTATCAAGACCATTTGCAAACATTTTTTAATAGGTCCCCTGCCATTTGTGTTTTTAGAACGGGACGGTTTCCTGCAATGTTTCATTTCAAATGACTGAAGAAACAGTTTCCCTAAATATTGACATACTGAAATTCACAAGAGTTGAATTCCTTGTTATTGAAAGCAACAGCAGATGTATTGCTGGAAAGATACGAGAGTCTTTGACTCTCACTATGAGAGTCAAAGTAAGCCTTTTCTTTCTTTACTTGGCAGGTTCCGATCCACCAAAATCTTAAAGAACTTCTGGCCATCCGGACAGAGCTTCAGAAGAGGGTTGAGGATTTGCAGCGGGAGGCTGCCACACGTTCCATTTCCTCCTCCTCTGACAGAGGTTCATCTCCTTCCCATTCCACCACACCAGTGCACACCTCTGTGTGATGTGGAACTAAAGCCATGTGAAAAAAATAGTGTCAGATAACACAGAGGGTGAAATGCTTTTCCCATCACAAAAGGATTGTGAGTGACTTGTAATTGCTATGATCTACATGCCTTACTCTGTGTCTGATAATATCACAATGATGCCAAAAAGACCTTCAATAGATTTGGTGTATTTACTTGTTGGCAGATCCTATATGTGTTTTGACACTCTAGCTAAGTCACCAATTGTGAAATTAAACTTTGTTTTGAGGAACTAACAATTTAGCCATTCTGAAAAGGAATCCATCTGCCAAGCAGACAGGAAAATGCCTCACACATTGTACTATGCCTGGTTGTGAGAATCAGATTAATTGCCACATGATGCTTACACAGAACACAAAATGGTTTTTTTGAATGGGAGCCCCTTATTTCACTCAGAATTTTTTTTTTTTTTTTTGCTAGAGCAGTTTATTTTTTTTTTAGGTAATGAACAAATGTTTTCCAGTGTAGTCAGTTTTACATTTCAAACTAAGTATGCCATTAAAAGTGGATGAAGTTGAGCTGGAGTTATCAAGTACACCACACTGACTTGTATGATGTAATATATTTGTTAAAGCATGTACTTTAGGTTTTTTAATGCCTTTTGTACAAGTCAAAAAAAAGTTTAAAAAACTGTTTAGCTTATTATTCGGTTTCAGCCTCGTGAGCTAGGGTTAAACTTGCTCATGTCAAGCTCTTGTACAAAGTAAAAGTTTGTTTTCTAGCAAATGGTAATATTTGGGGTTGAATGACACTCAGCTGAGTAAATTGCATAATCTTTATAGCTCCACATTGTGAAGTGTGTTTTGTTTCTAAGTGTACACACAAAATGCTAAGCTGTGTGCATTTATACCCATGGGTATGTGATGTTAAACATAGGCATCCTCCCATGGGTTTAAGCTGTACATTCAGAAAATGGAACCTGCCTGTCCAAACCCTTCTGAGGACCTTAACTTGCAATGATTTTGTTTGACAAAGTTTTTTGAATAATGATACTGTTTTTCTTGTAATAAAGCCTCTTGACTTTTTGTTTTTTAAATTCCTACTAGCATATTTTTCTGTAAAGGAATAATTTAACTGTGTTGTCATGTTAAATAAACATTCCCAATGTTCTCGCATCTCTCCTCAGAAATACTCATATTGGAGACAATTGATTACTGTAACATTCCTCCTTTTAGAAAATTACTTACTGGCATTCTTGGAAGGCCTAGAAATCGTGCATGCTGCAAATTTTCCCTGGATTGTTTCCCTTGCTGTGTCTCATGAAAATCTAAGTTCTTCTCCTTAGGAAACTTAATAGTGCAGCTCTGCTTTTTGACTCATGCTTGTATTGCTCCAGGTTCTGCTAGTGGGAATTAAGCCCCATTCTTAAGAGCCAATTATGAACTATATGGTGATTGTGGGTTTTACTGACTGCAAGTATTCATTTGTTGCTGCACATTTGTTCCAAATGCACAACAGCACTTTTCTGTGTCTCATTCTCTGCATTAACTCTACCCAGCACATAGTTATTGAGTCCAGTGAGCTGCTGAGCACCTTCCCAACTTCAGCTAGAGATGCTGAAGTGTTGTATCCAGTCTTACATGTTTACTGTGCAGTGCAGGGTATTTAAACCTGTCCTTTATACTGTAGTGAATGATTTTTATGATAAATATTCACCTACACAAACACAGTTTAGGAGGGCATGCAATGTTGCATCTCTTAATCAGCCTCAGGCTTTTTATAAATAGAGGAAATATGTTTTCCTGTAAAAATTATTCTGCTGAACAGTGTGTCAGCAGTGAATTCTACATCACCAAAAATACGTTGAGCTGGTATTGAATTAAACTCTTCTGTACTTCAGATTCCCTTGACATTTCAACTGTGTATTAAAGTAAAGCACATTATCTCCAAAATGCAGTTCTAAAGAAAATCTTTTGAAGTTTTTCTCTATATTTGTGCTAATAATCACAGTATTTTCTCTATAATTATTGCAAAAGTGATGACTGAATTAGCTTGGGCATTCGGAGATTTTTAAAGCTTGGATTTCTAAAGCTAAACTCTGAGAATTTGGTTTTGCATAGAAGAACTTCAATTATTTCAGATGACTAGCTGTGTATCCACCAGTTTCAACACAGCTCAGCAAGTCTCTGATGTACAAGAAATATCTGGGGGAGGGTCCTGTTGTTCCTTGTGTCAGCACAATGGATGGGTTTGTACATAGCATAGAAATATTCAGAGGTATTCTGTAGTTCATATGGGCTAGTTAGAGCATAGCTTTACACTGAAGAGATGATTGTTGTTGTACTCAAGTCTGCTTCCTGATAATCAGGGTTTCTCCTATTGATTTAACAACTAATTGGTTTTTTGGGGGGTTTTTGTTTGTTTTTTTAATAAGGCAGTATTGAACTAGCTAAGCAAAGAGCAGAATCCTGTTCCCTGTCTGATGCGCTTTGGACAGAGCTATTAACTTCTGGTTCAAAAGCTAGATCTCCTGCTTTGGTTTTTGGTTCTGACTACTCAGTATAAAGGGAATGTGCAAAGACAGCAAGCAGTTACATTTGGCTTGTAGGATTTTCCTATTGTCAATGACATATGAGAGGGGGTTGTACAACCTGAATCCAGTGTCCCAGAAAGAGATGAAGCCTTGGTAACCAGCTGACACACTTCTTGCTTGTAACGTAAGTTAAGTGAAGCATCAGCATCAGAGACTTGGCCATTTTAGTCCTGTATCAGAGCTGAATTTACACTTCTTTCTCCTTTGTAGATAAAAGTAATTTTTTTGTTGTTTCATTAAAATGGAAGAAGGCTTTTAAAGCCAGTAAACAGTCCTAACTGCCTGTTCCCTGCAGAGGCAGTCTTCTCAAGGAATTACAGCTTTAAACAAGAAGTGTTTCATTGCTTTCATTTTCCAAGAGAAGCTGTACTGATTCATGTGCTGTATGTGGTAACACCAAGAACAGCTGGTTCTGTAGAAGTTGAAAACAAGGAATCAAGAGCTCTCATTCATGTGCACTAAGCCTCAACAGAGTACACAGTAAAATGGGAAATTCAGACTATTCCCCAGGTGAAATATTTATGGTAAAAAGCAAAAAGGAATGTCCATTTGCTGAGACCGTATCTGCTGAGCTAAGAAGGTATTGATAGCTTTTAACTGCCAGATCTTGTGCAGTTGGGAGGAAAGAGTTAAGACACATGAGTCAGAAGTAGTTAGTTTGACATATAAACCACCTTTCTTGACTTTTTTGACTGTGAGACTGAGCATCACATTATTATACTTAAAAGCTTAGTTTGCAGTGCATGGGACATATATCTACTGGGTGTGAAAATGTAAAGAAAACTGCAGGAAACCTTGGGCACTGCCTTGAGTTTAGCTGCTGGGCGACCTGAGGGGGGAGAGTAGAGAGAGAGAGTGTGTATGTGTGTGCATGCATGCAAATGCTCCATTTTTTACCATTAAAGTTTTCATAGTGGTATTTGTTTTCTCACAAAGTCTGTTTTGGATCATTTTTTTAAATTATGTTTTCACTGTAGTTAGAGAAGAGGTGATGTACCTTAAGGATATAGCCAAATACTTGCAGCTTACTTCCATCATTAAAAAAAATAACACAAAAATAATCAAGTCTAAAATGTCTTTCTAGTCAACTTGGTTTATTTGGTGTTTTCCAAAGGTAGTTAAATTCTGGTTTTAACTCCTGTGACCCTTACATGCACATTAACAGAATTTATTTTGTTACAGCTTAACATTCAACCTTCATTTGGTACAGGTCACTTCTTCAGCAGAAAGGAATCTGTCTTGCTTCTAAGTTAGAACTTCACTCAAAAGAAAATGTTCTCTAATTTCACAACCCCGTTGTTTCTGAACTTCATTTGTTCCTAAACCTCATCTGTTAGAGAAGCAATTTTTAAAGCCTCAGCCTGCCAACTCACCCTTCTTTTTCAGAATCTGAAACAGTATTGTGGACTAATTCCACTTTTATCACAACAAATGAGTAGTTAAGAATGACAATGGAGCACTTGTAAGGGTTCGTTAGTGGGGTTGCATGAAAATTACTGAGTTTATAGCGCCAAAAAGATCTGAAATTCATGTCAGCTGAAGAATCTGAAACAAAGTACTGCCAAAGGAAAATGCAAGTAATTTAAAGAATAAACACAAAACGAGCCAGCTGAATTCTTTCAATTCTCTCTTTGTCAAACCTTTGCAAAACCTTTTCTGAATCATTTTATTGCCATTTAAAATAGCTTTAGAAGTGAGGTGTCATAAGAAAAAGAGCTCACGGCATACATAGTACAAAAACTCTCAGGATATCTGTATGTATAGGCTTTGGACTCATTAAAGAAAAAAAAGCAAACCAATTTTCTAGTGGTTTATTGCCTTTTTTATAAAGGACAAGAAAGTTCATGCCATGTATACAGAGCTTAAATGCAGGATTTTTTAAAAACCCATATCCCGATTTAAAGTGAATAAATCATAATTAAATGAAAGTAGAGGTCAGTGCTGGGTCAGCTGTTCCAAAACTTAGAGCACTACTAGGAAAATACACAGGAAACCTCTCAGTTGCTATAATGCCTAAAATATAGATGATGTATAAACTCCGTATTTCTCAGAGAGTGGTGGCAGCTCAGATGGAAGAAGGCACAAACAGCAAATAAAAAAAATCATTTGAGCCTTTGCTGACATTTACCACTAAGACTGCCTTTCGTTCAGTTTTAAAGAGAAGGCCAAGCCTATTTCTCTACTGAAGGATTTGCAAGTATTTTCCTATTCAAAATCCTAGAGAAAGAAATCTTGAATTCTGTCACTATTCACTTTGTAAGTGTTCTCTTTCACTGTGCATTTATGGATTTCCACAAATCTACACGTTACACTAAGGTGTAAGTAGTCACCAACATTATAGAACAGCCTTGGGCAAAGCAGCAGCTTCTGAGTCCCAAAAACTGGGGCGGGTTTTCCAGTGAAAGAGCTTGCTGCCTTTTTTAGTTAAATTTGTGACCTGCAGTATTTTGAATTAGACTTGTGTTCCCTCTATGCCCTAATATAAGAGTCCCCAGAGGAGGGGTAGGTGCTGTACTCTTTAAACCACACTGACTGGTTAGTGACACTCTGGTCAGACAGGCAGGGCACAGTGAAACCTGTGATCTGCATCTGCAGGAACATGGTCACTGGCAAAGTGAGAGGAGGAATTATGAGCACTAGATCTATGCTGGGAAAACAGCTTCTAGTGATCATCTGTTATACATTTAATCCACAGTAACTTACAGAAAACACACTTCATGCTACAGCTTTCAAATATGTTTGGGCAAAAACAAAAAACAAGTGCTGGTGCTTGGGACTGGAGATACACGAATTCAGCTGTGTGGCTTAGCCAGCACCTGAGCTCCTGTTGCAAATTCTGCAGACCATACTTCCTCCATGAAAACCTTTCTCTAGGAGTAAGCAAACAGTACATCCCATCTCTTTCCTATGCTTCCATTCTCTGAGCCAATTATTAACATTTCTTTCCTATTCCAAACACATTCATAAAACAAAGCAGCAGAAGTTCAGAGTACTATCATAGCCTAAGTGTTCTGAATAGTTGTGAGGCACCTTATAAACCACTGTAGCTCTTCTGCCAGAGCTAGTATAAGGCTTTAAAAATGCAAGTGTTAAAAAGAGCATAAAGAATTGTGCAGCAATTGTGAAATACTTAAACAAGTTACTAGGAAATTTCCTTCCAAATGGAGCTGTTAGACAGCAATGCTCCTGGGCTCATTCACCTCCCGGCAAGGCCTTCTGGAAGTTAAGTCTACCTGAAAACTGTGCATTTTTACATCATCCTGAAAGGCTTGGTTTTCTTAATAACATTCATGAAATATGGAATTTGCAAACCCATTGCTCACATTTCAGGTTTATATATAAATAGTACCTTTTACACCAAGTATAGTGGAATTTCCTTCACTCAAGAGCATGCTTTTGAAGGAATCATTGATTTGGAAAAATGTATTGGAAAGTGGCAGTTATTCACATTTTAGCAGGAGTCAAAAAGCTTGCTGGGGAGGGATTAGAAATCGAAACAGAAATTCTTGCAAGATAGTGAAGGCTGGGTCTAAGGAAGCGGTTCAGCAGCATGGCAGGGGCTGTGTATGCACTGTCCTGGTGCAGCCCAGTGTTCTGCTGAGCACCACTCACAGCCCAATGTTTCCCAGGCAGGAACCCCATGCAGGACAGTGATGGAGGATTCATCCTCTCAGAAGGTACTGCCTATTTTAAAGGTTTAGCCGATGACACAAAGAATGAAATTTAAATTATTTTTCTGCCTCTAGGTGCCTGGGAGCACTCCTGATATAGTTGCTGATAGAAGGAGGGGACTGCATCTTCTTAAGCTTGACTTCTGTTGTGGTATTGAGCATTACAGATCTTAACAGATACCTGCTTTGCTTATTTTCTTTTGGGTTAAATCTGTAACTTGTTCTAGTGTGATTGAAATCTGAACCTGTCCTTGAAAGCATCCATATGCACACAGCTTTAATTGTGGTGACAACTTAGGTATCTCAAGTCACAGAGACAGAATCACAGAATCACAGAATGAACTAGGTTGGAAAAGACATTTGAGATCATCTGGTCCAACCTATGACCTAACCTAACACCTCCTCATCAACTAAACCATGGCACTGAGTGCCACATCCAGTCTTTTCTTAAACATGTCCAGGGACACTGACTCCACCACCTCCCTGAGCAGACAAGTCCAGTGCCCAATCACTCTTTCAGTGAAGAATTTTTTCCTAATGTCTAACCTAAACTTCCCCTGGCACAGCTTAAGACAAACTGTATCACTTCAGTTTCATTCTGATCTGCAGCACAGTGGAGCATTCAAATGGTATTTGGTGAAAGTGAACACTGCACACACTCTCAACTGTATTTGTGACTTGGTGTGAAAATCAGGTCCTTTGGTTAGAAGCCCAGCACTGGGTGGTGGTGGTAGTGAAGCATCCTCAACTCCTGGCTTGGGAGCAGGGAGTCACCTGGCTCAGCCCAAGGCCCCCCACATGAGGACCCACCATAGGCACTTCATTTTTAGGTGTAGCTACATGAAGGACGGCAGTCTATCCTCAGGAAATGTGCAGCTTTTTTCCTGCCATTGGAAGTGATACTGTCTGGAGCCAATGGCAGAAGGTGGCTGGAGGTGCTTTGCAGAGGGCTTTGCAGGGTTTAACTTTGGACTGCTATTTACAGGCACTTCACTGTCCTCATACCTGTAAACTCTTGAAAAACTGACCACTGCTGAAGTACCTTCTGTGGATTTCCATACAACTGCACACCAATCCTACACTACTACTTCGATGTAAACATAAACTTCTTCACAAAAAATAAACACATGCTACCAGTCTAACCCTAAAGCCTAGAGCAATAAAAAGCCAGTTCAAGCCTAAATGAACATTAAATAGCTTTGGAGTCAAATTAAATTAAAAGCTTAATTACAAGCATATAAGACCTCTGTTGCTGCTGACTGATTATTTTCTAGCCCTGGGTCACACTTTATATCTTCACACTGTCTTGTTTTGGTGGTTCTGCTGACTGCGTTTCCAGGACTGAATATTTAACTGGGGAGAAAGAAAAAAACCCATGAGTACAATAGCATACGATGGAACCAGGGCACAAGCAATGGGCACCCAAGCACTGGCTGATTGTATGTGACACTGGAAAAGCCTTTGCAGCAACCTTGATTGTCTGTCACTGATAGAAAGATCATGCTTCTCTTGTGCAAGACTCAACAGTTGATTACATGAAAGCTAAATGTTAACTGCCATCTTTTGCAGCATGAGGTCTTTGGGCTCTTACCAGGCTTTCCTTTGTGTGCAGTTAAGGGGTAAAAGCACTGTGGTGGGTGTTTCACAAAAGCTGTAGCATCACCTAAGCAGTGCCATCATCAAAGGGATACAGCAGCTCCATGCAGCACCAGGGACTTTAAGGAAGTCCCTCAGCAAAGCTGTTTTGTGGAGGGATGCAGGCAGGGGTAAGGGATACAAGGCTCTCACCCTGGGGCTCCTCGCTCACGACGGCTTCCATGTTTTCTCCTTTCACATACTCTGCGTTCAGTCCCTCTGAGAAGTACAATAAACAGAGTGAGATGGGAAGGGTAGAAAGTAAAATTATTTGCTTTGATGCCTTAAAAACTCTGATGTAATGGGCCTCAGAGCTGTAACAGCCGAGAAGTTTTTTTTGAAACCTACTCTGCAGTGACAGCAGCACAGAGCCTCAATAACCCACAGCCAGTGCTGAGACTTCCTGGGTTTCAAAGCACCCATGGAGATCCTGGCAGGCTCAGCTCTAGCAGCAGCTCTTTTGTCTGAGGCTCCTGCTTCATCTTTATCATGCGAGACAGCCCAGCTAATTCCTGTCGGAGGCGCTCAGCTCTGAGGAGTGCAGGAGGAGGAAGGGATGAAGGCTTCCCGGAGGAGGACTGCTGTGCAGCAGGGCCTGCACCTCAGCACAGAGATGTGCCACAGCCTCATTAAAAGCTAAATTATGCAGAGCTTCAAGAAGTAGTTCAGAGCAGGACTGTGGTGATGAAGCAGGATCCCACTGGGGTGTCAAATCCCAAATAAGTCCCTTATTTAAATGCAAAGAAGTTCCCAACATTATCAACAAGTGGAGCTGAGGCCAAGGAGCAAGGCTGGACACTGGTGGGCAGGACAAAGGGGGTGGTCCAGCTCAGAGCTGGGGGTGAATTAAGACAGTCTGGGGTATGCCATGGACTTCACCATCCTCAGCAGTTCCTCTAAGGGACAACTGTGGGGGAAGGCAGAGGTGAAAGTGCTGTGCTGTTGCATCCATTAGAGAGGGACTAGGGAAGGGGATTTGGGTGCTGCTCTGCAAATGAAGCCTGGGCAATCAGGCCACACAGCATACACTTTTTAGGCATCTATAACTTGTTTGCACATCTAAATATGGCTCAGGGTGTGACGGGTACTGGCTGTACATCACTACCAGGTTTGGATAGGGCTCACTGCTATCACGCAGTGAAGGAGGGAGGCAGGGAATAATACCAGGACCAAGTTAAAGGAGTGTGGTGGGAGCCTTAGGCAGCAACGGGGCAGCTGCTGTCTCCAAGACACAGGAGAAAAAAGTTCTGCAACTGGCTAGAAAACCCCCATAAAGTCCCCACACCAGCAGAGACACTGCAGCCATCAGCTGGCCAAGCTGTGGAGGCAGGAAAGGTACAGCTCCCACCCTGCCCTGGCACAGCAAGAGCTCAGGGACACCAAGAGGCTGAGCTACAGACTAGGGCATGGCTGGCAAGTATGAGGTGAGGTGTAAGAAAAGAAAGTGGGGTGAAGAGTTCTAGGCAGCATTGTGCATGTCCTTTAAGGGAATCATCAGCAAACACTCCTTGGAAGAGACTCAAAAATGAAGGACAGCTGGGCAAGAGAAAGAACCAAGCCTGTTCCTCACGTTAAGCGAGTGGTCACTGCACGTCACCATTGCCTCCACCCAGGCATGTGTTTTTCTGGAATAATACCAAATGCAATTTATGTTTTTCAATAAAAAGCCACTTTTGCAGTGGCTGACAGCTCTTAAGATTTCTGTCATGCACTGCAATGCATCTATAGCCTGACATTAGCCCAGCATGCCATGTCTGATGGCTTAAATTAATCCTCCTTTATAATTAACTTTAATTTTGTGCTGCCTTTCTGGGGCTTTGTGTCTCTCAGCTTCCTCCTCATCAAAGACTTTACTCCATTTTTTTTATTATTTATTCTTCCCAAAATATCATTTAAGTGGGGGGGAATATACAAGGGTGTTTCATTCCATCACATTCATTTGACTTTTCCTGCTGATCTAATTTACCAAAATGCTGTTTGTTTCAGTCACAACTGGGAAAACAGCACTATTCCAACAGAAATTTCCAACTCCAAACAACCTTTCCCTATGGCAAAGGGGACTCACAGGAGATTTCAATTAATTTGAAAAAAGAGCTTGTAACTCAGCTGCTTTTAACTTCCCTCCCATAAAGAGCAAGCTGCGGGAGCCCACTATAGTCAGGTGAGTGCTGTGGGCTGAGGCTGTGAGGACCCTCCTGTAATGCTTGCACCAAGCAGCTTTAAGGGGCAGCTTGTGCACAAGGTGTTTTATGTTAAGTTTTGCTGCTTAATTTGTAGTTTACTGCAATAATTGTCACGTACCTGCTGAGGGTGCAGTGGGCTGAAGCCCCAGGTGTAGCCACTGCCCCTGCTTCCTTTCCTGTGCCTGGTGAGTTTTTACTGCTTTCTGAGGGGGATTTTCTTGGGGGGATTTGGTTTGTTTATTTTGGGGTGGGATGGTTTTGGGGTTTTTTTCATATTTACTGTGTTTGGTATTCATGGTTTGGTCTTGGGCTGTGTTTCTGTGGGGTATGAGGGACAGTGTGAGCCCTGCGGGTGGCAGTGGATCCTGGGGCTGCTGCTGCAGGTGGGCTCCTGTCTGTGCAAAACCTGACATGGGGGGGCTTAATGAATGTGGCTGGGGCTTTGTTCTGCTAGCTTGGGGGCACTGGGTAGAGAATGGCAGTGGGGTTTAGGGTGAAACAGGTGTGTGTTTGCTGTGTGCGCTGGGGTGCTTGGGGAAGGACTTACGCTGGATGCTGAAGCAGAACTTCTTCTGCTGGTAGGAGATGTAGCTGGAGACAGCCCCAATGAGCGCCATGGCCAGGCCACTGGCAATGCCGGCGATTGTCCCTGTCTCTGCTACTGTGGGGCACAGAGAGAGCTTTGTGATGAGCACACACACCACCCCTCCTGCCTCACCATGCACTGTGACACCTACCTCCGCTGTAGTTGTTGTCGGTGTTGCCACTGGCACCTGCAGAGACACAATCCCATCAGTGCCCCTGCACCCCTCTGCTCTCTGCACTGCTGTGCTGGGAGGGAGGGGACACACAGGAGAGAGGTGGCAGGGCAGCCCTGGCCTGGGGGTGGGCAGATGCCTCCACAGGCTGCAGCTTTTCTGTTGCCCCCACACTCCACTGGGCTGTTTGTTTTTACTTCTGAGGGCTTTGAAGCTACTCCTCTCCCTCTTTGTGTGTATGGGGGAGTTTTGGGGGCTCCTCTGCATGGGATGCCTGTGTCTGACAATTACCCTCACCCCCACCTTTTACATCTCCACTGCTCAGTGTCAAGAGAATACCTGAAGGGCTGATAGTGTTACACAGCACACAGGGAGATGACTGCCTGAGCTCCATCACGTCAAGGAACCCTCAATTGGCTTGAAGTCTGTTGTGGCTTCCCTAGAGAAACTGGGCTGGGAGGAGAAGGTGCTCCCACTCGGAACTTCAGTCCTTGCTAAGTCAGTTACACCCTGAATTTATTGAAGCAGGTCAGCATTGGAGTAATGCCTCTGATGTGTCTTGTCCTTGGCACAGGGATTTATTAAATGTTGATTAGGCTTGTGATGTTCAGCTCTTTACATGACTGCTTTTAATATTTAATGCTGTGGATCCTTGTAAATAGCTTATCCAATTGTTGCTGGATTTCCCCCTTGTTCCAAACATTGGTGGTCATGTGGTGGAAGGCAAATGTAGGCATGTACCCATGCATGGCACCAGGGTGTCCTCGAGGCGATAGGGGAGACACAGGTCCCATCTGTCCTGGTGGCAGCTGGTGCTGCAGAGCCTCCATGGACTCAAAACCAAGCATCTCCAATGGCTGGCACCAGACATGATCACAGAGGCCAAGAACTTTTCCCTTGGCTCCATGGCTGAGATTCCTTTCTGCCCCCACCATGGAGGCGAGCACTGCTCTGCACAGGGCTCTTTCTAGGAGTTGAGAGGTAATGCCAAGCCATAACTGCTAAAGAAAACAACCATCTGTAGGTCACCACTTACCCCTCTTCTTGTCTGGGCTGTAGCCACCATCCACAATGCTGGCCAGGTCATCGTCTGAAAATTCTTTAAAAGGAACAGGAACAAACAGTGGTTGGCACCTGAGGGAGCCACAGCTGTGCTGGAGGTTGGGATCATGGGCTGCTCCATCCCCACTCAGGAACTGGGACTGGTCAAAAAGTAGTACTGCTTCTCTCACAATTACCAGATGTTAACCATGAACTCCTTTAAGGTCATAGAAGAGGTAATAACTGACTAGTTTAAATGCTACTGTATTATTTTTTTAACTGAAATTATTGATTTTTTAAGAGTGATGATAAGTGATTATCACAAATGACTGATAATTTAAGAGTTTATTAAATGTTTTGGTGGTCAGCCTCGGTTGAGAGTGGAGGAGGCAGGAAGAAATGGTTTTTGTGTGCCATGGCCATGCTGCTGGGGACCAGTGAGCCTCTGGAATCCTGCAGGCAGGAGCTGACCTTTATCCTTCCAAGAGAGACAGAACAGTCCAAGGGAAAAACTGAGCGCCAGCATCTTTTGGTACATATGAAAACTTTATCTTGTAGTGGGAAATTCTAATTAATGCAGGATAAGTACAGAAAAACAGGGTCTGTGAATCTGCAGCTGAATGAGTGGTGCTGTTGAACATCTCAGCTCCAGTCCCAGAGGCAGCCCCGGGGTGCAGCAAGGTGAGTGATGGGAGCAGAGGTCCAACACCAAGACAGCAAAAGGTTCCTCCTCTGATGCTGTGCATTGGGAAGGACTTCCTTTGCCTTAACAGTGTGGAAGAGACTGCCTTATTCATCAGCTTAACACAAAAAAACAGATTTATGGGTTTAGTAATGAGTGTGAAAAGAATGAAAGCCCTGACTATGCCAGAGCCTAGAGAGGTCCCAGGCAGTCCAGGGAGCAGCAATGCTGGGGGAATGTGTCTGCTGGTTTCTGGCCAGTGCCATGTTCCAGCAGTTCAACACCTCAACCTTTCCTGCAGGAGCCTGAAAACTCAGCAAGCCAAGAACACCCAAGTACAGACAAGTCATTTAACTAATACAAAGTAATAAAATACCCACTTGTTAACTACGCATGTGAGCGGGGTATACAACCATCCTGACATCAATAAACCGGCCATGCAAAGTCTGTTTCCCAGCTCAGGTGCTCAGGGGATCAGTCAACATAGACAAATGATCCATTCTCCGTAGTATTTCTGAGATGGAAAAAAACCCCTCCCAGCCCATAGGGTGTGTTAGGCCAAGACCTGAGCCTACTCTAGATTTACACCTTGGCAGTGACTGTGAACCCCAGCAGCCCATGCAATCAGTTAAAAAGCTGTCAGGTACGGGGATGGGGGAATTCAAAACAACCACTGCAACTTAATGGATCAGAAGAGACCCTGGGGGAAAAAACCTGCACACAGACAGGGAGCAAGTTGTTAGGAAGTGCTCATCTCTGCCAGGGAACATTGAGGAAGAGGCTCCTTCCTTCCCCAGGATCAAGCTGCCTGTGGAAATGTCTCCACATTGAGCAAGCAGGACAGGGGCATTGGATGCTGGCAGTGGGACCAGGCAGCACCTGTTTCCCTTTATCCCATCATTTGGTGCATTTGGTGGGAATGGTGTCAGGCTGGGAAGGATCTCCTACAGGACCCAGGGAACAGCAGGGCCAGTAGTAAGCAGGACAGAGAGGAGAGATCAGCCTACCTTCACCTGGTCTTATGTCCGGCTGCCCAATATCTTTCCTATCATTCTTATCATCAAGGGCATCAGCCAAGTCAAAATCCATAGGATCCTTTTCTAGAAAACAAGACCAGAGTTAGCAGTGTTGTGATAGGCTAAGGAACCCTGCAATTGTTTCATTAATCAGGGAAAAACACTGTTGAAAGAGATGAAGCTCCAGATGCAAGCATTTCCCAATTCTGCTATGGGGCCTTATGGCAGATCTTCCAAACCCATCCTGTTTCATGCCCCCAAACTGCTGTGGTGGGAAATATCATGTCCTTCCTGAAGAAACAGTGCTGGATGTCTGGAGTGCCAGGCAATCAGATAAATTAGGCTAGTGGAAAAGTCAGAGACAAACTGGTGCCCTGAGGGACCAGTCAGTGGAAGGGAGGGAGTTGGCTCTACCATGCTCACACGCTAGCTGGAATGGCCTGTGACTTGACTCTTTGGAGTTGTTTTCCTCTGTGAATGCTCAGTTGGTCCCATGAGCTGCCTGGCTCTGACAGAGGATATTGTCTTTCATATACATCAGCTAAAACCCCAGTTTGCTCAGAGCCAATTGAGCTCCTCAGCCCTCCCACCAGTGCACTCCTGAGTTTATTCTGATCCAAATCAAAACCCTGCCTTGGCAGGCAGGAAAATGACAGGGTGCCCTGAGCCTGTGGATGTCTGCCAGTGGAGCCAATATGGCTGTACTATGATAGAGAGTACAACCAGCTCACAACCAGCCTTCCAGCAAGCATGGAAATGAAACATAGTCCAGAAACCACTGAGGTCCCCTGGGAAATGCAGGGTAATGTTCAGATGCCCTGACTTCTCTGTGGTTTTTGGTATTTGTTTTTTTCCTTGAGGTGTTCCAGGTGAGCAAACAGACCAGAGGTTGGAAATATCAGGGTGAGGGTAGTGCCACTATCATCTCAAATCCTCCCCAGTGCCAGCAGTAGAGCTGGAGTGAAGCGGCAGGGGCTGTGGAGATGATGCTCACCTGGGTTACGCTTATGAGGGGCTCTTGTAGTTTTTGGCTGCTTGGTTGTGGTGGTGCGAATGACATCCCAGAAGACATTGTCTGAAGGGAGGAAAAAAAAAGACCAAAATGATGTTAACTTTCTGAAATGTGGATTCAGAGGAGTGCTCTGTGGGGAAACCCCCACTCTGCTAGGAGACTGGGTCTACACTGGGCCAGCTCTGTGCTCTGGGCACCCCTCCCTCTGCATGCTCTGTGGGGAGCATCCTGCGAGCCTGCAGAGAGCATCCACAATTACCTGGCACAAATACCAATATTACCTGGCTTCCCTGGCCTGGGGAAGGGCTTGGGAGTTGGCTTGGTTGGTTTGGTGGTAGTCTCCACAGGTGTGTCAAAGTAATCAGCCAAATCGAAGTCTGTAGGAGAGAAGGGATTATTACACTCCTGTTTGTGGGGATGGCACAAGGCTCTGTAGGTGTTGTGCAATGGTGCTGCACCATTGGTAAGGCCTCCCATGTTAGGCTGGAACTGGAAAGGGCATCCAGCCACTTTGCTGCTCAATTGTGACCTATAAGAAAAGCTTCAGAAAAGCCTGGCCACCATTTCAGTTTCCCCATTCAAGCTGTGGCTGCTGCCCAGCCCCAGCAATTAAAAAATAATTCACTTTTGGGGTAGTCCTGCTGGTACCTGCATCTCCTGAGAGTTGGTGCAGATAAGAAGGGGCTGTGGGACTGAGCCAGTGGCTGGGATGCTGCACCCTGTGCAGCTGCCCATGAGTGACCTTAAGCTGAGCAGAGCATGCACAGAGAAGGGCCAGGGCATGGGAATCTACTGCAGGAGCCTCTCAGTGCCCTCATTCAGCCAAAAAAACACTCCGTGGGGAAGAAGGAACTGTCTGGGACAAAGCCTCAGCCTCCATATGTGTCCATTTCCCAGGGGGAGTTTACTGGATCAAACAACTTCTCATTCAGGCTGTGATCCAAACACAAGCCCTGTGTGTGCCTCTGGCACTTGGCTTTCCTTGTCCCTAGCAAAGACCATGGTGGCCATGGAGCCAGACAGTTCAATTTACCTAAATTTGTGCCAAGATCCTCATGCAGGAGTGAGCAGATTTACTTCTGAGCACTCCTCTGATGCAGTTTATTGCAGGCTCCTCCAGTGGGGCTAAGCAACCCTTTGCCTCCTGTGACTCTGCTGTATTTAACAGGGACCCTCTGGCCAGAACTGAACCAGAGGAGCTGCTGGCAATAAAACCCATGTGAATTTAAGGGAGCTTCCTCAACCATGGCACTGCTGGGAACTGGCCAGCCTGCACATTTGATGTGTACCAACAGTCAGAGACCCATTCTCCCCTGGATAGGAAAGTGTCACCAAGATGGGACTTTCTGTGGAGCCTAAGGATATCCTGGAATACAAAAAAAATGAAGGAAAATATCCTCTGGACTTCCTCCTGGAAGGAAAGCTAGCAGGTGCCATGCAGACAGGAACACAAGCCCTTCTGTAGCTGAGGAGTGATTTGTGTCTTCTCCAATAGGATACTACAAAGTTTGTGAAATTCTGCCTTGGTTGTAAATGCTCCACTGCCCCTCACCTTCAGCATGGACAGAAATATCAATATTGCCTTTCTCTGGCTGCACAGAACAGTGCAGGTCCACACACCAGCTCCAGCTTCCCCACGGGCAAGTAAAGGGGTCCCAAAGCAGCTGCTGAAGCAGCAGCACTCAGCCACACATGGGCAGCCCATGGGGGCTTATTCAGTTCAATCCCACAGGAAGTGCACCCCACACTGAGCTGAGATGGTATGCATGCAAGAAGGTCTCACCTGTCCCACCTGCTGGCTTTCTGGGGCCCTTGGGAGTGGCTGAGATAAAACGGCTGGGGAGGAAATGTGTTAGTCATAGGCATCACCAAAAATGGCACCTCTGGATTGAGAATGAATGGCAAAGATTTCACCACAACTTTCTGACATCTGCATTTGTAAACTCAGGGCAAGGGGCCCTTAACACCCTGCATACAATGTGTGGCCACAAAGATTGGGACTGTCCATGGGTGAAAATGGAACCCAGTGCTCTACAGGGCACTGCTGCCTTGAGATAAGCCAGCATCCCATCCCAGCTGGTGAAGAGCAAGGAGCTGCAACAATCTGCTCTAAAGTTCCTTTGATACAGCAGCAGACAGGCAAGAGTAGATGCTGCACAGAACAGCATTGCAGCCAGCAGCAAGTTGCCAAAGTTTTGGTGTCCCTGGCCTGGTCAGTCAGTCCAACAACAGATAATTTCCCATGGTGTGTTATGTACGGGAGATTCCCTGTCAGCTGGAGGGCTTTCAGTGACACCCTGATACTCAAATCCCAGCTCCCCTTGCTGCTCCTGGGCTAAAACAAGCTACAGACAGCCATTGAGGGAGGAGGGAGCGAGCAATATGGAAAACACTGCCTAATAATAGTGGCTGGCATTACTAAGTATATGAATAAAGTATGAGCAAGAGCTGTGGCTGCCCTGTTCCCATTAATTTCCATTACACTGGAGTGGTGCCACTGGGCTTCACTTCCAGCATGCTGATATGGTTTGATGTGACCCAACTCCAGCCCCTTCATTTGCTTTTTTGGGGGGCTGACGAATCCAGAGTGGGATGCAGCACTTGAGGAGGCCATGGTGGACAGTGCTGCCTCTTCCCTCACTGCTGGGATTCCAGCCTGGAGAATGCCACTTTCCCTCCACATGAGGTGGCCATTAGTCCTTTCTAACCAGGTCTCCTCATGTGCTGCATTAAAGGGCTTTTTCAAAATCCTAGATGAGCTGCATCAGCCCAGTGACCAAATCTGAAACCCCAATGCCCAGCCTCGTACACTGCAGGAGAGCTTCAGAGAGCATCCTCTATTCCACATAAACTCCAAAGTAACACAGCAGAAATATCTGTCTGTTGTTAGACTACGGCACAAGTGGTTTCAAACACTGGTACAGCTTTCCCTTTGATACACGTGGGTATATTCTGCCTGATCCCAGAGCCTAGCATCACTCATGGAGCAATCCTTGCTGCTGCCCCAACAGCTGCTGGGTGTGGGGACGCTCCCAGCGTGGGGAGCGCTGGGTAGCAAGAGGTCCTGGGTGCTGGCATTTGCAGCTCTGCCACAGCATCTCCATGGCTGGGTAGCAAAAGGAGCCAGAGACATGTGTGGGTGCACAGTGGTATTGGGCTCAGCCCTTGGCACTGGGGGAAGGCATGTGAAGGCATCCCCAGGGAGGGAGGTGAGCCTCCTCCCATCCTTCAGCTGCTGTGCTGGCAGTTAGGTTTCGTCCTTGGGGTGTAAAACCCCAAATACTGAATGCTGCATGTCAGCAGTGAGGCACCCCCTGAGGAAGTGAGTTTTCTTTGACTAATGGGCTACACTGGAACTCCAGCAAAGCAGAGCAGTGACCTCATGCACTGTTTGCTTGCCCAGGCACCACACTGCAATGGGAGCAGGGAACGACCTGGTGTTTCCCCTGCCTGGCCAGGCACAGTGAGCTACCCTCCACAGCTGGGGAAAGGAGGGATGATGCACCAGTTCTAGGCCAACAGGGCCAGGCCTGGTGGTAGGCGTTACTGAGGGATGCAAGGAAGCCAAAAGGGCAAATTCATTGCCATTGCTACCTCAGAGCACAGGTGTGTTGTGCCTCTGTGGGTCCTCACAGGAGTCATTACACAAAGGGCACCTGGTCAGCAGCCAGCTTCTCCAGGAATATCTCCAGCTCCACCTGTGTGCAAACCCAGACCCTGTGTCTCCCAGGCAGAGAGGATGAGGCAGCTGTATCCTTTACCACCCTACCTTCCACCAGCATCAGATCCAAAGGAACAAATCACATCTATTAACATCTACTTGTTTTCTTCTCTTTAAGACAATGCAAAAATATGACTTATGTCGCCTGGTGACAGGGTCAGACAGGGCATCTTCTAGGTTGAAGTCATCTGTGTCATCCCCGTGACCTGGAGACAAAAAATCAGCACTGGCTGTACTCACTTCCTATAGAGTAAACCACCTTTAAAACAGGACAGACTTCACACAGAGTAAAGCACCTTTAAATAAGGCATGACTAGACTTGTTTGCTCAAATTGCTTTAGTATTTTTGCTATTTTTTTCCAAGCTTGACCCAACACTGGTGATGAGGAAGACATAAGTGCTCTCCAAATGCTGTGACTGTTAAATGCAAAGCAGTCATCTCTGGATTTTACATTTCTCTGCCCTAATGGATGTGTTATAAAGACACATGTTATGCTTACATTTGTCAAGGAGAGCCTACCAATTCATCTCTCAAGCTGCCACTCATCTCTGGCTGTGCTCATGATTATATGATTGCTAAACACCATGAAAACATTGGGACAGTGTAGACAAATTTGGTGGCAAACAAAAAAGGCCTATGCCCCTCTCCTTTTCAAGTGCCTTCCAATATTGAAGGTTTTGCATGAAAAAGTTGTTGCTGCCTGCCAAGCATGACTTAGTATTTCAGAGGCTGCCTGCATCATTCTACCCTGGAAATGTGAACTAAGACCAAATCCCCATCCCAGGGATACAAATGACAGGCACAGGCAGATATTTTTGTTAGAGATGCCTCACCACAACTCCAGTCCCATATCCCAGGGATAATTCAGGGTTACATCATGTTCTCCTACAACAGGGCCAGCTAATCCTTCCTTTCTCCATCTCTTTTTTGCATGGCATTAATTACTGTTGACTTAGCCTAGTTCTCAATGTATTTATCTTGATAAATTCATGCTTTTACATCTCAGAGCATGCTGAGTAATTAATATCCTTTGGGTTTGCTAAGTACTGCAGCACTGCAAGAGAACGTTAAAATGGCTTTCCTCTTATTCCTACTGCTAAATGGATTTAGCTATTGCCACCTGAGCTCCAGCATGCTTCATGAATAAATTTAAAGCTTTACTGACAAGGACAATAACAATGGGAAGGCACCAGTCCGTCAGAAAGCAGGTATCAACATTTCAGTGAAAAACTTCTACTGAGAGTGGTCACTAACTACTGAAACAGCTGCAGTTCTGGTTCCACTTACTCACACATCACCTCTATTCTCATTTGCCATCTGTTAAAGCACACTCAGCAGCCCATGTGATGTATGTGCAGGGACAGGGGCTGGGAAGTTGCTGTGGGCTTCTCCCTGCTAGCAAAGGCTTGACATTAGGCATTGCTGGAGGGGGTGTGTAAAGAATGAATGTCCCAGCCCACACTGTGTCTCTCATCAAGCTGAACGATGCCAACACTTCCCTGTGAGCCAGGAGGAATGGCCAGCAGCAGGCAATGCAGGGAAAATCTGTGTGAAATCCACAGGGAGAGGTATGTGAAGAGCCTCTTGCTCAGTACAGCAGGGCTATGTCTGCCACCCTCAGCCTCCCTCCATGACTCTCTCCTCCCTTCCCAAAATCTTTCCCTCTTAAGCTGTACTGCTGGTGAAATACTGGCACTGTGAGACAGGCTGTGCTCTCCTGCTCTGACAGCCTAGGTGAAGCTGAAGGGTTAACAAGTGGTCTGTATGTGCGAAGGAGCAAAGTCAGAAATGTGCAAGACCATCCACAGTGCTGAAGAACACCTGCCCAGCTCCAGGGCTTGCACAGGGGTCTGCCAAACGATCAGCATCCCTGCTGAGACTCAACACACTCATCACTGTGCTGGCCAACTGCCCCAGCCTTATCAGTCTGACAATTTCATGCAGTCTTCTTTACCCAGAATGGCTTTTCCCCCAGTCTTTACTGGATTTCCAGGAACTAAAAGGACTCCATAATTTTTGTCTTTCTGTTTAAAAGCATGCTTAAAAATAGGCAGAAGGAGAAACCCATGTTGCGTCTCTGGTGGGATGAGAAGCATTACCAGCCCAAACGAAGAAAATGTTCCATCACCATATGAGCTGGCAGAAGGGATGTGGTGACAGCACTAACTTGCATCAATATGCCAGGAGCCTTCCCTTCCCTCTCCCTCACTCTGCTCTCCATGATTAAGTCAATATTAAGGCACTGACTTGCTACACGCTGACCCCTATGTTAGTGTATCATCCCCATGCTTTGCCTCCAGTGCAGGAACCAAAATACCGAGTGGAGGAGTGGACAGTTGTGGGGTGTGTGTATCTCACATGTCCTAATGAAGGGCTGTAGGGGTTGTGGATCTGCATGGAGATATCCCCCCATGGGGACATGGGCCCAGCAGGGAACACAGTGTTCTAAAAAATGGGCTCCCCCACCTGGCTTTGGGGGGCTCATTGGACCTGCCAGCTGAGAAGCACTTACAACCTCCCTGGGTTTGGTGATGACTCCTCTTGGCAACTCTCCCCACAAGATGAGAGGAGGGTGCCCCTTCCAAAACCGCTCTCCAAAGAGCCAAAAGGCACATGAGGGGACCAAGGAGGGGGGAGGTGAAAGGTGCCCAGGGCCCTCCATCCTCATGGAGCTAAGGTAAACAACAACTGCTAAAGAATCCTCAGATGGAGCTGCATCTTGGGGGCTTTCCCCGCATTGGCAGGAGAGGTGGGAATGTTGCCCAAGTGAGGGTTGGGAAAACTATGGATGCACTGAATTGCCCAGTAAAACCTTCCCAGGAGCAGCAGTGCTTGGCACAAGCCATTACCAAGGGCTTTCCTAATGCTGCCCATGGCAAACCAACATCCTTTTTCAAGATCCCTCTAGGCACTGGCAAGGATTAATAATAGACTGCCAGTTGACTGAAACTGACAACATCTCTATATCATGCAAAAGGTGTTACAGAGATATTAGACCTTTTATAGATCAATAACCAAGCACTGTCATCACAGGAATGCAACCTCCCCTGCAATGGATAAGACTGGAATGCTCTCTTCATTCTTTTACTCTGTTATTAAGTGGTAACAAATCTAGCACTTCATGGCCCAACACCGAAAACCCCACCAGCTCTTGGTATGTGTGTTTACTGTACACATACAGCTTTTTTGAGGGCAACACTGTCCTGTGCAATCCCTTTGCTCCTGGGGCCCTGACACTGCTCCACAATCACTGGAGGAGTGGAGCTGCTGAAGCCCATCCTCTGATGGGAACTCATGCACAGCACAGAGTATCTTTACAGTAAAGGTTTATTTTTTTTTTTCAGGAGAGGTTGGGGTCCATTCCTACACATCAGCACTCACAAGCTACTGAGCTGCATGCAGCAGAGTTCATTTATAATGCCCATGAAGCAGAGTCAGGGTGGTGCATGCCCTGACATGTCACCTCCCCTGTAGGCCATCCCCACCCACAACCTGCTATAGGGCTCCAAGAGCAGTGATATGCAAAACCCCCATTTGCTGGTTGCTCAGTACAGGGCAGCAGTATGGAATCCTTGTCGGGGCTGATGA
This sequence comes from Parus major, assembly GCF_001522545.3. Lineage (NCBI taxonomy): Eukaryota > Metazoa > Chordata > Aves > Passeriformes > Paridae > Parus > Parus major. Next base: position 12,633,174 of record NC_031772.1, on the reverse strand, counting down.
CTAGGCTAGTTTGGGTCATTTTTGTCCCTACCCTTGCACTAGGTCTTTGGAAGAACTCTGCTCTTTGGCTACTAGAAGAAACCGCACATCCCCTGGGGCAATTGGGCGCAATTCAGCCCTTTGTGCCACCAACCAAGGGCAGTGGAGCACCCATAGGACTGCAGCCCAATGGCAAGGGGGAAACAGGCAAATGAGATATGTTTTCCATATTTTTATTTAATCTGACAATCCACAGAGACGAAGCTGGGACATCACATGGCATCCAATAGGAATCCCCCAAAGCCAGAGTGGAGAGTTGGGGCTGCAGCTGCATCCAGTAGAAGCTGTAGAACATAGGTGAGAGTTATGGCTGAGCCAGCAGCCACTGCAGACTCCGCCACCTCTTGCTGAGCCTCCTTGCCTTACTGGGAGTATTTTTAATCAGAGCTAGCTGCTCTTTGAATGTATAAGGTTTTTGTGCCTTAATGTATTCTCTCCTCATTATTTTCTGTAGCAGGCAGCTCAAACGCAAAATTGTACTCGTCAGCTTTTTAGTTTTTACTAAATTCTAATTCTAATTAAGCCCCACTGTTTGACAAAGTTTGAATTACAGTATCATAATTCACACTCTGTATATTGCCAGGCCATCTGCACCAGTCAGAGAGGTGTATTCCATTTTTTTAGCGCCAGCCCACAAATCTCTTTGTGCAATATATATGTGTTTAGCTTCCCTGGGAATAGAGAGCCTGTGACAGTACAAGATTGACAGCCTGCGAGATTACGGGAGAATGCAAAGCAGGTACAAGGGCAGCAGAAAGTAATTCCAACTGCCTGACTTTTATGCATCCACCTTAGGAGCAACACAGTGGGCAGGGGAGCAGGAGGAAAGCAGGGAAGTAAGTACTATGGTAGCCAAAAGGGTGTCCCCAGTGACCAACTTCATCTTTTGGGTTCCAAGTTACGGTGTTGGCACATGTGGGTTGTTCCCTGACAATGGGAACCTACAGCTGTGCTGGGACCTCTGGGCAGGGTGCTGGGAAAGGAGGAGTTTGGGAGCAGACTCATGTTGCTGGACCTCTGGGCTGCATCCTCACAGTGGGGTTTCTGCTGTCTCAGCCCCAGAAGTCTGTGGGGAGTAAATGGCTGCTCCTCCATGGGAATGGGTCTGCCCTGCAGCAGCTGGGGTGCCTGGGGCAGCACTGAGTGTCCACAGGGACCTCTCCCGGTGCAGGTGATGGCAGAACACCACTGGCCAGAGCAGAACAGATCCCCATCAGGACAGAGCAGAGCTTCAGACTTGCCAATGCCTCCACCACTCCTGTCTGAGCACTGGCCCCAGCCACTGCCAAATGTATGGGAAATTTATTTGCAAATCCCAAATTCTTGCTGACTGCTAAGGCAAAAGCACAGTTCCGTGTGTGTAGGGTGAACAGTGCTCCTTGGAACTGGGGTGTCAGAGACAGCAGTACTGGTGGAGCAGCTTCTGTGCAGCTGCACTGCTCCCTGTAGACAGGCCAGGCTGCCTCCTCAGCACAGACCTCCTCCTCAAGGTAGCTCTGCCTTGAAAAGCAGACTTTGAACTTCCAATACATCTCAGCTGCTGCCAGGGAAGACTGGCTGCCCTGCACAAACAAGCTGTCAGCAGCCTGCCAGGGCAAGGGATGGAAGGGCTCTGCTGGGAAGCAAAGTGTGGGAGAAACAGCCCCCTGCATCCACCCCAGCAGTGGGACCAACAGCTGATGCTGAGGATACATCATTCCAGCCCAGGGCATGACCAGTCAAGAGCAGTGGGACACATTTCCCCAGATGGGATGACCCTGCTCCTTGCAGGGGATGAGGCAATGCTGCTGTCCTTGCTCTCTATTCTCAGTGAAATGTTTTGATTTTCAGAAGTACTAATCAAAAATCACTCTTGATTATGGCAAAAACAACCTCTACTGTTTTCTGGGGTTTTTTTAATGCAATTAACAAGGGTGTATGGTAATTCCAAGCAATCTTGCTCTTGAGATTAAAGGAAATCCTGCCAGGAAGCACATGAATAAAGCTTTAAGATGAGAATTTGCATAATGAAGACTTTCTCTTTGTGGAGGGACTGATGGTGGTTGTGTTTGAAACCTATTAAGGGAAATGCCTAAAAGCCTCTTCTGCAGCCACTACAGGGCACTGCTGTCCTGACCTGTGCAGGCTCCAGTACCTACACTGCCCTCAGGTCCCTGGTATGAACCTCAGCTCCACGACAATCCCAGCTCTGCCCCTTTCCTCCAGCCAGTGCCCTGGGATAGGGCAGGAGAGGCAGCAGAGCCCCAGTGCAAGCTCTGAAGTCTGCAGCTCAGGGCAACACACCTTACCTGGGCTCTAAGCTGCAGGATAACACCATGGTTCAGTATGCAGGGGCAGCTGCACACGAAACAGGTATATGTGACAATTTGATTTCAAGGCTTACTAGGAATAATATAAATTATTTAGCAGTGGTACCCAATAAGCTCTACACCCAGCAGGAGTGATGGAGCTGGTGAGGAAAACATGACCAGCAAAACCAGCCTACATCAGGCTCCTTCCCAGCAGACATCACTGGCACCATGATGTGGGGCAGGGCCAAAAGAGTGTCTTGGTAAGCAGGTGAGCCCTCAGTGGGATCTGCTTAGCCACACACTGGATGCTCAAGGGCTGCAATGCCCTTCCAGCCTGCACCATACTGAGGGCTGCACAAAGGTCCGAACGCATCTTCTCCCCACCTGGTGCAGAAAGACAGACATCCAGCTTGCTTCCAAAGCACCTAAAGAAGCAGCACCACCCTGCACACTGTGCCATGTCCCACAGCCCTGGGGGAACAGCTGGGGACTTCGTCTGTGCTGCTATGACCACACCAGGAGCTGCCAGCAGTCCCTCTGCAAACAGTAGACAAAAAACAGAGCAGGGAGGAGTTTCTCAACTGCTGCCCTATTGCACAGCCTCTCCCACTCCATAGTCAAATTTAGAACCCCAGAGGGAAGCACCCTTGACTTGTTTTCGCCAACAGCTGCATCTGGTAACTGGCTTGCACAGAGCCCACCCTATTTACCAGGGGCTGGCATAGAGGCTGCAAGGAACCCTTGAAAGCTGAGGGCCCCTACCACAGACAGACAAACACCTCTGGGAGCCAGCACCAACCCTAAACAGCTCTGAGGGAAAGCAAAGCCCCATCAAGGTCAGCAGGACAAGAGCCAGGAAAGGCTTTGTATAGGGATTTCCCATTAAATGCCTTGGACTGGAGGCTGATGGACAGGTCTTCCCCATCTCTGGCTCCACAGCAGCATCTCTGACTCCATGTGAAACAAATGTTTCAACAACTCTTCCATCACAGGATGGTTTGAGACCAGGCTGCCCTCCTCTGGCAATATAAGATGCCAATCAAAACAGTTTTATTCAGTAGCAGCACTCCAGAAGCTTTCCAAGTTTCTAGGGCTCTCTGCCATCACAGCGCATGGAGCAGGTGATGTTTTCTAAGCAACTTTAATATGATAGCTGTGTTTTGAGGTTTGTGTCAAAGAGGGCTCTGTCACAGCACTGCCAAAACCTGCTTTCAATTAGTCCCAGATCAATTGCACCTGGAGCAAAAGGCTGAAAGGTTTAGAGCAGAAATATTTAAGGTTCCTCCCTTTCTGGGGTGTGCCTTAGCCCAGTCTTGTACCTGTGATGAGTCTGGAGTAGTGCCCAACTTTTTGTGTCTGGAATGGGTATGATGACATTATGGCCAAGGACCAAGGAGGGCAGGACAAGCTCAGCCTGTCCCAGCCCTCATATGAGCTTTGAAAATCTCTGACCCTCCCTGGGACGGTGGGATAATGCTCCAGGTGTAATCCTCAATAACTTAAAGGTGTATCTGATAAGAAAGGGAGCTGGTTTTCCTTTCCCCTTTCTTGCTTTTTATTTAGGAATTTTTTAAGAACAATGTTTATACCTAAAGGGGAAAGGATGTGGACAGCATCATTGTTTTATTCCCACATCCCAACCACTTTGCAAGAGGCCAAGGGGAAAGCAGCACTGAACCGACTGCACAGCATAGAGAATGGCTAAAGATGACGTTTCAGTGATGGAAAAAACAAGTATCATCCTGGGCTCAGGTTTGTCCCTACCAGATGCTGTGTGCAGGCCTCTGCTGGAGAAACAGATTACTGCCCTGGCAGAAAGGGAAGGGGAGATGTGGGAGCGCCATGAACACTGCCAGCAGGCACCAGCTCGGTTTCCCAAGACAGACATGATCTGGTGCAGTACTGCTGAGAGACAGCCCTGTCAGGGACACGCAGTTTGGGACAGGAGCAGGATCTGAGCTGAAACCACTCTAGGGGCAACCTTGGCACTCCCTGTGCCCAACTGCCCTGCCCCCAGCCCTCACTCAGCATTACCATGCATAGAGTGGGAGACATGGGCCCTAGCTCACTCCGTTTCTGATTCCTAGTGAAGTTCCAAAAGCACAGCAAGTTCCTTTTCCTCTGTAATTGTGGGTGCAAGGCTGAAAATTGGTTCATGTGTTGGTTTGGGTGGGGGTAATCTTTATAGAACCTGGTCTGGGGCTGTGGTTTGGATTTGTGCTGAGAACAGTGCTGATAATTCAGGGCTGTTTTCATTATCACTCAGCAGTTCTCACCCAGAGCCAAGGCCTTTCCTGCGCCTCACCCACCCCACCAGCAAGAGGCTCCACAAGGAGCTGGGAGGGGACACAGCCAGGACAGCTGACCCCAGCTGACCCAGGGGATATCCCAGACCATATGGCACCATGCCCAGCATATAGAGCTGGGGAGAAGGAGGAAGGGGGGAGGTTTGAAGTGATGGTGTTTGTCTTCCCAAGTCATTGTTACAGGTGATGAAGCCCTGCTGTCCTGAGGATGGCTGAGCACCTGCCCGCCATGGGAAGTGAGGAATGGTTTGCTTTACCTGTTAAACTGCCTTTATCTCAACCCACGAGTTTTCTCACTTTCATCTTTCCAATTCTTTCCCCCATCCCGACATGGTGGGAGTGAGAAAATGGCTGTGTGGAGCTGAGTTGCCAGCTGGGATTTACACCACAACAGCTACTTCCATGTTTTCCTGCCTGCTGTCCACCCTGAAAGATTACAATGTACCTTAACCATTTGATTTCTACTTACACATTAAGCAATGACTACAAATTTGCCTATTGCCAAAAATGTCTGTTTACAAAAACCAGTCAACAAATTGTGGCATGAAAAGCATTTTGTTCATAACTCAGTGCAGAACGACTGATGACAAAGTCAGTGATGCAGGAGCCCAAAGAATACTGAAGCAGGAGATTAAATGCTTATCACCTGCTTACTAGTGGAAAGAGATTGTTTTCATCAGATAAAAATCGAGAGGAGGTGTGTAGTTAAAAGTAGGTAAATAGGGAATTACACAGTAAAACATCACTTGGGATGTGATGCTCCTGTTGTATTGTGTTATTTAAAATCAGAAACAGAGCAGTAGTGGGAATGAAGACTCAGGTAATGCTGACATATGGAGCAGGGCTCTGGGAGAGCATGGAGGATTCAGCCTTCTCCTCTGGCTGAAGGCATCTGTCTGTGCTGTCGTGACAGCTGCACTGCAGGGCTCTTGCCTGTCCACTGCTGTTCCCACCTTCCCACATCACCTCCCTGTGCAAACATGGGGTATTCGGGTCAGGTGGAGAGAGGCTGAGACTCCAGTCGGTGCTGCTCACTGTCTTCAACCTCCTCACCCACCCACACTCCCACTGTGCTCTGGGTCATCCAGCTCTGCTGCTCCTGGAGCATCCCAGATCCAGGAGGTGCTGCCATGGGAAGGAGCCAGCATGGAGAGACCGTAGGGTGGGGAGCTGCACCCTCCAAGTAGGAAGCAGGAAGGGAGATAATTCTAAGCAGATGGTGCAGGAACTGGTGGTAATTTTTAACCACCCAGCTGGCAACTGTGAAACCACCTCTCCTGGCTCACCCACAGCAAGAGAAGCTGTGCCACATCCCTCAGCCTTTTCCAATAGCTTGTTTTCAATGAGGTGAGTTTGGCTCCTTGCTTTCATAGAGGAACCTGGAGAAGGCACTGAAAAGGGGAGTTTGGGGTGTGCATCCAGCTTCTGCTACTTCCCATACCCAGCATGGGGATCTTCATCCCCACCACCAGAGGAACAGATTTCAGCTCCACCGAAATCCCTGTGAGTGCAGAGGCAGTACTTGCCTTTCTCTTTATAATCAGAGCAGTCTTTGCTATTAATGTGGCATGAAATAATTTCAACATAAAACTAGGTGCTCAGTGAGCTCAAAGAGAAGTCCAGCAACAGGTCTCTCACTCTCTTTGACCCTTCTTAGAGAGGAAATAGCACCAACACTTACAAACCCAACTGTTTGCAAACTGTCATGGCTGAGATTTTCTCTGTGAAAGTATAAATAATTCACCCAGTTAAGACCATCATTACAAAAAAGAAAGAAAGAATACACTATCTTTTTAAATATATGTTTAACCTCACTTAAAAATGCTCTATTTTCTGCATGAAGTGAAAGACATGTTTGGGATCTGTGGGTGTTTTTAAAAGAATAATGAGCTCAAAGCTTATTGCTGTCCTGGGGCAGGAGAGGGTGGTGGTTGGAAATAAGAAATTCCAGTTTCCTCAAAAAATTACACAGAACTGCATGGCATGGGCTCAGTGTCTCTTGACAGTGCAAGAGACAGTCTGTCACCAGCACCAGTAGCTGGGGCCTGGACAGTGGGACCAGGTTAAACACCCACCCCAGCAGAAGCACCTGGAGCAGAATCCAGCCTGTGGCTAGGTCACAAAGCAGGGGCTCAGAGAAGGCTTGCACCAGCTGGAAACATCACCTTGGATGGGATGGTTTGATTTTGGGGCATGCAACCTCTTCTGTTTAGAATTACATTGACATAAGGTTGCATGGTGATTTTAGGTTGGACATTAGGAGGAATTTCTCCACAGAAAACGTGATTAAACATTGGAATGGACTGCCCAGAGGGACAGTGGAGGCACTGTCCCTTGAGATGTTTAAGAGACTACATGTTGCACTCAGTGCCATTGTGTGGTTGACATGATGGTCTTTGGTCACAGGTTGGACTCAATGACCTCATAGGTCTTTTCCAACCTAATTGATTCTGTGATTCTCTGGCCAAAAGAACTTCTAGGGTGACAAAATGTGCTACATAAAGTTGCACCATTTCTGGGTCTTTCTACTTCTGCAGGCTCTGTAATGGAAACTAAGCAAAGGTCCAAGAGGAAGGCTGTGTAACAGATGGCAGGATGGGACCTGGGGAGGTTTTTACTCTAAATGAGTCTACATTAATCTAGCATTATTTTCACTCAGATTTTACTGTCTGGAAAGATGACTCAAGTCCTGCAGTAGCAGGAACACCTGAATGGAGGTGTCTGGTCACCACAGAGACATCCACAAAGCTGCTCAAGTTCACCCCACAGCAAGATCATATAGAGATCCAACATTAAGATTGAGGCATTCTTTAAGCTCCTGCCCCTAAAAGAACATGTTTGTCAGCAGACAAAACTTTATGGACACAGACTAATGTGCTGTTCAAAATCTTATCTGCTATCTAACATCTGTTCTTCAGCACAAGCACCTCTTTTTCCATCTACAACTGAGGCTGGAAACCTCTTCTGCTTGTTTAGCTTTTGCCTTCTACCCTCCCAGAGACAGAACTTAAGTTACCCCTAAACACCCAACCTGGAGCATGTCCTTCTGAAGAAGGATTTGAGTAAGATTATTCCAACTTTGACAAGTTCTTGTTACCCAGACTTCTTTGTGATGGGCACAGAGAGCATTTCAAAGGGCAAGCAAAACTCTGTCTGAGCATCTCTCTTTCCCCAGCACCTTATTTGCTGGAGACAACCCTGTACCAGCCTGCACAACCTTTCAACAGCAGAATGATGGTGTTCACGGCATCCTTCCTCCCTGTCTGAGCTACCATCTCCAAAATCTTGCCAATGCCTCTGGTTTTGCTTGCTTTGGCTTTTTTACACTTTCATGTGGTGACTGCACCAGATCCCTACAGCAACCTGACCATCCCTTTCCCTGAAGATGCTGCTCATGTGGTTGGGAAACAGAGCTCACACTCAGCATCAGCTTTCTGCCTGTGGCCCCAGTTCTCCTCCCACAGCAAGTTTCCGTGTTCCCTAGACAAGGTTGAAAAGCAAAGGAAAAGGATTTTGGAGTGACTGCAAGGCAGTTTCTTAAATATATATTATCATTAACTTCAGCCCCATCACACCAGTAGGCTGAGCTCTCAGAAGATCAAACCCAAAGCCAATCCTGAGCAGTTCCACTGAAATCCCTGTGAGTGCAGAGGCAGTACTCACCTCTCTCTTTGCCACGGCTACTGGGCTTGTATCAGGACTCTGTTTTCTTCTCAAAAGTGTTCCCTCAGCAGTCACATTCCTGTGCTCACATCCTAAATCACAGCCAGTTACTCCAGCATCTGGACCCCCAACTTTAAAGTTTCCGTTTCAAAGTCCTTTCATGTTCTACATTTTAATGTCCGACATTCATCTTCTCCCATTTTCCTTATTTGAGCACTTCCACTGATTGTGAATTGTATCAATCAGCTAACAAAGGAATTATTGCAAAGCTTTTCTCTTTGCCATCAGTGTTACGTAGTTTTTTAAACATATGTTTTTTTAATAGAGTGGCTTCAGAAGCAATGTCTAATAAATGCCCAGTTTTTCCTTTAGTTAATTGTAAAGTTAAAGTTAAACCTCCAACAGATATTTTTCCAAGAAGAAAACAAATTTGGGTTTAAACCAAGTAGTTTTGAAAGTTTATTCTAGTCAACTAAGGAGATCAATAGACACTTCTGGTTTATGAGCTTTACGGGCTGAAATGTTTGCAACAGATGTAAGAAAAAGATCATATTCTTGTAGCAGAGGGAAAAAACTCAAGAGTTAAACAGCCATTTCCAAGCACATATCACTTAGGTCGATAGAAGAAAAAGTTTTAAAGTACAAGTAGAACCATGGAAATTAATTATTTCCACAGCTATGTACATAAATATCTTATGCACATTTAATTAATGCATATGTGTTCAGAGATCAGAGATAATTTGTAAGAAAACCAATTTGGCTTCTCCCACTATCATACACACTAAAGACATTATCTAAGTAAAAATTATTCTTTAAATGTATTACTTTGACTTGTCACTAATACCTGGTAATTATAACTTTAAAACACAATAATCTATTGTAACAAAGATTTTTAAAGCTTTATACAATGTTACTATTTCCTTCAGTTTTGACAACAATACCAAACCAAGCCTTTCTCTTCTACTCCAAGTAATTCCTCCCTGCAACTCACCTGGAAAATCCATGCCAAGTGACCCTAGCAAGTGATGGGACACAGAGACACAGGGTCACCTGGCACTGGCACCCCTTTTCTGCCAGCTGCAACCATGGCTGCCCAGTGCAAAGCAGAGTCCAGACACCTAAAAAAACATGTGGAAAAGAGGTGGCTCCTTTCTGTTTTTTCCATGCTCTCCATTGGGCACGGTAGTGTGGAGGTGGTGCAAGGGAGCTGCCCACAGTGACTGCAGCCATCTGTGCAACAGTTATATATAGCTAATTATACTGTCTAATATTACTTTCACATTTAAGTAATTATTATAATTACAATATTGAAAGCAATATTAGATAGTATAATTAGCTATATATAACCCACCCACAGCTGGTGGGTGCTGGTAGTCACACTTGAGAGGAGAGGTGATCTATGAGATGCCACCTATGAAGACACGGATGACAACATAGTTTGTCAGTGCTGAGACAGCAACTTTGGAGGACATGCCCAACTGCTCATATCGCCATTTGCAGAGTGAAGTTTTTCTTCAACATTTTCTTACAAAACATAAAGCACAAAAACTGCATGTGCCCCTTCTGCCTGGCCTGCGAGAGGAAACCTTGCGCTCCCTCCGAAAAGCCCTCAGATGTCAAATTTGCAAGCTTTCGATGAAAACGCATCAATGCATTTCTGTACTGGCTTATGGGACTGAGGACAGGAAAGGGGAAAATAACAAGAGTGGAAAGTTTATTGTTTCACTCTTACTGTTTTCCACAAGCATGTGGTTAACCCTGCATGACTCATAAACATGAAACGTAACTACATTTTGGGAAAGTCACAGATCCATGAATTTAAAGCACCATGCAATGTGCTGGCATAGGGAATGCTTGCCTCTGGCTACAGCATTTGCACTTGCAAATAGTTGGTACCCTACAATTAATGCTGGTTTCCAGCACAGCAGCCACAGGCAGACAGGCTGTGGGTAGCGGCTGTTTGGAGGCACAGATGGATGCAGCACAGCTGTGTCTGATAGCCCACTGATGGGGCACTGAAGCACATAGCCATGAATGAAGGGAAAAGCACTAGAATTTGATCAAAGAGAAAGCCAAACCAATTTTTTTCAATGAAAAAGTGAAGTTTGCCCCTGCTTTACTGGACTGTCCCAGACAAGACACAGATCAGTCTTGTGTCAGTAGTGGATCTGGAACACAGTTGCAGGAATCATGATAAGTATTTTTGTTTGTTATCCTTAGTTCTTGGTAATTTGTAAATCTCTAAGCTTCCAAGAAACTGGGCTGCCCACAGCATGTCTTCAGCACTGCTAGAGCAACTGTTTCAGAACAAGAAAAAAAAAAAAAAAAAAAGCTGGGGAATAGAGGCAAGAAGTGTGATTTCTATTGCTGCTGTTCTGAAGAAATGGCATAGAATGCCCTGCCTGAGAAACCTACTGCCTTCCCACCACCTGTTATTTTCCCATGGATAGAGAATGATGGCAAAGATGGAAAGATGGACCCAAAAGGCCAGGTCAGTAGTCACGTGGGGAAGGGCTCCCAAGGCTCTCTCAGGATGCTGGAAAGCTGTTCCAACATATTTGGGAGAGAAAGAGAGAGAGCAGGAGGAGTGGGTACCCACCCATGGGTTGGGAGTGCCACTCCTGGAATACTGGGGGTGGAACCAGAGGCCACGTGGAAAGGCTGTGCCACACATCAGCACCTCGGTTTGGTGTGTCCCATGTCGGCAAGGCTCTGCACAGGAAGGGAGGCAATGGCAGAGGCCGCCTCCCCTTACACAGTGATTGCATGGAGAGGCAGTTTAAAGCAGTTCGGAGAGGAGATAAACTCAATGTTGTTCAATTACCTGTGAAGCCTCATGCTGGCAGGAATAACTTAGGAATGTTTCAGTGAAATTCATTTTGATACAAACACAGGCAAGGATATTTAAGAGATGGACTCTGCAGCCCAAGAGCTACAAAATGAAACAGAACAGCATTTTTGTTTGCCCACACTGCAAACAACACAGAATGCAAATAGCTTTAGTACTGACTAATCAGATTTTTTTATTTTAACCTAAAATCAGGATTTTATGCACCATCTCAGCTCTGCCTGCCAAATTGATATCCATCAATTAAAAATGCAGCCGCTAACCTGGTCGGCATATGCAACTCTGTACGACACTGTTACCATTCCAGGTGCACAAACAGGTAAGTACCAAATGCAAACAAACTAATTCCAGGCCGAGTCATGGAAAACCTAATCTATTCCAACAGCAAAAACTGCTTGGGGGTTCAGTTTGCTCTCTGCTTTGATGCTGATATCTTCCAACCAGTCTGCGCTTGGCGGGGTTTTTGTTTAGAAAAAATTTCCTGAGGCCTTTTACATAATTGCTATCTATTTTCTCTGTATAACCTTTAAAAGCACCTTTCTTTTCAATTCAAAAACACAGCTTTTTAAGAGTACTGTTGGGTTTTTTAAGGAGACAGAGTTTTGGTAAGCTTTGCATTGATCTTAATTTCTTCCTCTCTACCCTCCTAAAAATAGTATTTATTTTTTTTCCTTCCTAGTTGCTGCTCAGCTGGGACCGATTTCTGGGTTAGACTATCCTGATCTGCAGAAATAACACTGGGACAAAAAAAGAGCGAAAATACCACCAGCAGCCTGACAAATTTGGGTCACACAGAGAATCCGCTAATCGAACAACTCAGTGAGCTGAGAGAGACAAACCCAAATTCCTTTCACGGTGACTCCACGGCTACCTCTGTTTAGGATTAGCTGAGCCCCAGGCTGCTACAGAGCTTTATACCTGCACCATGGAACATCTTAAACATCACTCTAACACTGTCACCCGAAGGCAGACGCTGCTTTCCGAAACGTGTCCGTCACCAGCACTGTCACCTAACGCAGGGCTCGAGCCGACCCTACCTGTGGGTACCGGTGCGGGATGGGCCCCATGGCGAACGGGGGGAGCAGGGGCCGGAGGCGGGCAGAGCCCACGGTGAGGGTCGGGAGAAGGAGGGGGAACAAGGCTCGTCTGTGGCCCAGCACTGATGTACAGGCTGGCACCCCGCCATCCGCTGCGGAGTCGGGATGCTCTGCGCAGGGTGGGGCCCGAAGGGTGCAGCCCCTTCCCCGATTCGATCACCCGGGGATGCATCCTCCCAGCTGGGGCCCGTCCTCGGGGCGCATCTCTCCGGCCCCGTGAGCCCCACCGGGGCAGGCTCCGTGCTACCAGGAAGAATATCCAGCCCGAGAAGCCCCCACGGCGAGGGGGTCGCAACCCTGGCAAACCTCGGGGGAAGCATCTCGGAGGGTGACCCTGGCCGGGGGCGGGGGTCCGCCGTTCCTAGGCCGGGCCCGGCGGAGCGATCATGCGCACACCACACCGCGTCCCCCGGGACCCCCTCTCCCTCCGGGCCGCCCCCTCCCACCGCCGCCACGCCGTGACAAGCCCGGGCCGGGCCGCCCTACCTGCGGCAAACACCGCGGAGAAGGCCAGGAGCAGCCCCAGGAGCCGGCGGCCGGCCATGGCGCGGAGGGGCTGCGTCTGCCTCGGGCTCAGCTCCCGTCTCCGCCGGGGCGGGACGCGGCTGTGAGGGGCGGGCGCTCCGCGCCACCGCCCCCCGCCCTCCCCTTCGGGCCGTGCCCCCGCCCCTGCCCCACGGAGGGGAGGGGTGTCTGCGAGGGGACTCTGCGGCCTCAGGGGGCTGGCCGAGCCTCGGCGCCTGAAGGCTTTTTCCTCTCGGTGAAAACGCGGTCTTGGCGCACATCCTTCCGTCGGGCGTCGGTGGGGCTGCTGCCGGCGTCAGTCCCACATCTGTTCACCCGAGCGGTGAGATCCGGGTGGCAAATAGCGATGGGGGGACGCGCAGGAAACGAAGGAGAGGTTGGGACTCCTGCTGCCGGGCCACCGCCGTCCTTCGCCCCTGGCAGCAGCACCCCGGCGCTGGAGGAGCCCCGTGTACCCCTGGATAGCACCCCCGGGGCAGGGACGGCCGCGCGTTCCAGCTGGGAGGCCGCAGAGGTGCTGGGATGGGGCGGTGGCGAGGGCCTGGGTGCTCTGCCCTGGACCAGGGAAAGTACAGAAGTACAGGAGAAGGAGCTGCTGCAGTTTCACCCTTTAATGCCAAGTATTTAACATGGAGGTTACGGAGCTATGGAATTGTTGGCTGGAAGCGACCTCTGGAGGTCTCCAACCCAAAGGCCCCATCGGAGCGGGACCCATGGACACCAGGTTACATACAGCCACTTCTGAAAACCTCCAGGGCTGAAAACTCCTCTGCCTCCCTAGGGATGACCAATGGCCGTGCTGTCTCACTACCTTGACAAGAATATTCTCCTGGGTTCAGTCTGCCCCTCCCACTGACCCTTTAGCCATCACTCCCAGCTGTGTTGTCTCTTTTGTGTTAATAACTGCCCTTGAGCAGTTGTAAACTGCTGTTATATTTGGCCTCAGCCCGTGCCTCACCTTGTGCACAGGGTGCTGGACCCTCTTCTTCTCGATGGCTCTTTTGAATGAGGGCAAGGAGTTGTTAATAACAGGTTAAGCATCTTCTTTGTGATATTTATAGGTTGTTGTGCTACAGAAAAAGGGATGAGGATGCAGCCTATTTTTAGGAGGTATTCCTGAAGCTTTACTGGGGACTGAGAGCCTGAAGAAATGTCTGGGTCATCATAGTCCCGTGTCACCTCACTACAGCTGGTACAGACTGCTGTTTCACAGCTGCTCCAGCCGAGTGTCAGGACTGCCTTGGGTCCAGAAAGCCCTTTTTTGTCCTTGGTGGAAACACTACCTGAAAAGATAGTAGGCAAACAGACCATGATGGAAGAGGGGGGGGCAGGGAAGAGAGCAGGGGGAAGGAGGTCCTGCCCTCTGTAGAAGCGCCTGGGTTGACGTATGCAATGGGATAACAGGGAGAGGGATGCTCTGACTTTCATCTGTGGCCACAGAGCAAACTGCAGGCTCCACAGTGTCTTGTGGGGACAAGATCTTTCAAACCCACGCTGAGCGCATTTCTGTGATTTAGTGTAGTTGGGCACGCTTGTATTATCGGAGCTACAGACACTTAGGCGCTGCGCAATTCTCTGCTACTGCAGCAACTAAGGGGAGTAACAGGGGTCCCAGATACAGAGAAAAAGATGCTGGAGAAGATGCACTTCTACACTTGGGTGTCTGTACATCCACAATATTGCTTCTCTCCCTGTTTATACAAAGAGAAATTCAGGATAACAGTCCCGTTCCTGTCAAACTACATGAAAGTAGCAGGACAGTATTTGTATCTTCCCAGTCTGGTTCCAAATAACCTCTCCATATGCTATTTGCATTTCAATAGCTTTCCAAGCCTCTGGTAATTGGTGGTGGAGGAGGCGGGTAAAATGGCTATTATTATATTAGTGTTGGATCAGCTTTAGCAAGCCTGAAGGCATGAGAGAGTATCATGCAGCTGATGTAACCCGTGACAGTGTATTGTTTGCCATTCTGTGTGAACCTGGGGTGTGCGCCGATGCCTGGGAGTTGATTCATAATTACAAAGAGATGAATGAATGCAGCTTTGAATGGGCAGGAAGGCAGTAGCAGTGCTGCACTCCGAAGCTGGAGAGAAACAGGGCGGTATGAACCAGGAATGCATATTGGAATCATGCATCTGGCTAAACTCCCTGGCGTGCAAGGGTGCCATCCCTGCCTGGATGTCATGCCCAGCTGGAGCTGGGGCTGTGTGCGGCAGGCACAAGTTGTGTCTTTAAGGAGGCTGAGCCCAAGGCAGCTGGAAAGTCTGGGCCCAGGCCAGCAAGTGACTCAGCATCGCCTGACCTGTGCCCGGGAGCCAAGGCTATTCTTGGTTCAGGCCGTGTTTAAGGCAGCTGAGCTTGAATGCTTCCAAATTGCACCATAGAGGATGTGTTGTGAGGCAGGAGCCTCAAACAAAACAGGTTGTTTGGAGCTGCAGTGCCGTCTGCCTGTTGGATCAGTCCAAGCTCAATGGAGCTGTGACCTTTCCATTTTCTTCTCCTGAGCTAGATTAAAGCAGTAATCTATAAAGAGTGAAATAAAGAGTCATCAGAGAAACTCTCAGTAAAAAAATATACTCACTTTCCATTATATTTTAACAGGTGTCATGTTCAGCTCTTCTTGCTGCCACTGAAAATCTGCTCCCTGGGCTTAGCACACTTTTTTCTAACTGAGCAAAAATATGTGAAGGGGAAATGTTGATTGGGAAAGGTAATACTGGATCACACAAAATTCAGAATCTTTTTCTTCCTAAAACTATCAAAATAATTTAGCGGGCTCAGAACATGTAATCCATTAGATCTCAGAGCCTTTCACAGGCACTAATCAATTGCCCTCAGTAAATGATAGACCCATAAAAAGCATCAATTTAGCTACTACTGAAGTGCTGCTGTTTTAAAAGCAGAACAAGCTGTTGTAGCAATGCACAACCTTGCCACACAGTTATCTGGGATGGAAAATTAAAATACACAATTTAAAGCATGTAATTTCAGGGGCTGAACTATGTTTCAACCTTAGTCTATCTCCTGCCTAAGGTATTCTTTTATGGCACTATTTTCAAATACAACAATTTTTAAGTAAATCATTTGCTAATTTGGGGGAACTTTTAAATTCATTAATGAAGCTAGAATATATTTGGCCAGATTTTGTAAGTGTCTTGTTTTCTAAAGTCTTGATTAAAGTTATGATCCAAGTGGTTCCTTAAAAAAAAAAAAAAAAAGAAAGAAAAAAGAGAGAGCAAAAAAAAAAGGGGCAAGCAGTAGTCATAGAGGAGCGCTACAAGCAGACGTCAGCCTGCACTACCCAGCAGCCCGCAGCTACAGGACTCAAGGGTATTCCCGACCTCTTCAGTCACAGCTGCATCACCATGCAGAAGGAAGGAGTAGGTTTTCCTGAGCAATGGGATGGCGGGTCGCCATGCTGCCAGCTCTGGTCCTGTGCCAGAGCTGACATCCCGCAGACTTTTCTCCTCCAGTGCCAGCAGCTGAGCAGAAGGAAGTGGCTCCAGGACACGGTTCGCCCAGCTTGCGGCGTTCTGTGCTGAATGCAGGGAGTTGCCTGGTGGAAGTCACAGCTGAGTAGAGCTCCCTGTAAACAGCCTTACCTGCTCCTCACTGCCTGCCAAGTGTTGAGTACTACTTGGTATAACCCTCTTCCCAGAGAGCCTCTGGTCTGTTTCCTTGCAGAACCAATGCATTGGGGAATATTTATACAAGGTAATTTTAAGTCTGTCAGTTTTCTGGCAACACTAGCTGTCTAGACTACTGCTATAATCAAAGGTGAGAGGTAGGTTCCTAATTACAATTAATCACACCCACCCTAAAAGATCCCTTGTCTGTGTGGAGAGTGCAGGCACCTTACATAGGTGATTAAAATGGTTTTGACTGTTCCCGGTTGTGTACTGCGTCTGCCAGGCGACTGCAAATGAATGCCTCACCTCGGGTAAGTCAAATGCTTCAGCTGCCCTCTTAAAGGAGAAATGTTAGTAGTACTCAGATGGAAATTAACTAGAGAGTGCATTTATTTTTGGCCAGTTCCCTGGGAGCACCTGCCAAGCACTTGGTCTCATTTCAAACCTGGTTGTTCCTGCTGAGAAAGTCTGGTGGAGATTCAAGTCTGGGTCAAGGTGAGTACCTGACTCTTCATTGGCTGTCTGTGCCATTTAAAAGGGAAAAAGGAAAGGAAGCCAAGCTGCAGACTGGGTGTGAGGAGTGGTGTGCTCCTTCCTGCAGGAGCACACAAGAAATGAGAACAGGATCGCTTGGGTATGGTTTATGTACAGATGAAATGCACCTGCTGGTACCCAAGCATCTCTGTACAGTTTTAGAATAAAAATGTTGAAATGTAAATTAAACAGGGAAAATTAATTCTGGCCTCATTCACTGCAGGATTACAGCCAATTGGTTAAACCAAAGGGTTTGTGTGCCTGTCTGAAACTGGAGTGAGCAGCAATCAGTGTGAAAGGTTTCTGAAAGTCATTAAAGCTGTTGACCAGGCTCTCCCCTTCTGTGGAAGCACAACTGAAGTGTACACAGGGATGTGGCTCACAGGGTGCCAAATGGGAGCTGGCATGGCCAGGCTGTTCCTTTCCCACTTCCCAGCACTGTGTCTGGGAGCACTCTGGACTGGACCCAGACTTTTTTTCAGAAATAACTGTGATCTTCAATGGAAGGATGCTGGGGCTTTGGGGTCAATTTGCATCTCTTGCAAATGCCTTAGGATTTCATGTTTGTTCTCTGGATTCCTGAAAAGCCAACAAACCAACAAACCTGGTAATTTCTGTGGGTTGTTTTTGTGGTTTTTTATTTGGTTTGGTTTGTTTGTTTGTTTTTTCATTTCCACCAGGGACAGAAATTTCTGGCTGAGAATATGAGGCCTGAACCCCCCAAAAAGCCAAAACAAACCAAAATATGTCTCAGGAAGTAGTGTAACTGCTCTTGCCTAGGTTTTTGTTTATTCTTAGCTGACTCCAAAAGTGTGCAGAATTCAAAAGGGGCTACAGAGTGTAAAGTGACATTCAGTGCATCAATGAACAGCTGTAAAAAAGCTTTTCTGCCTTTCCCAGCAGTTAATAACTTCATTGCTCAGAACTTAGTTTTTCAGAAAGACCTCATGTATTTTTTGGCTGACTGTGAGGACTGGTGAGGAATGTTCAGTTACAAATGGGGAGAAATTTTTTTTTACAAGAAAAACCCCAAAATCTTCAGACAAACAAGCTTGCTTTCACCAAAGTCTTTGCTCCTGTTGCTGAAAGTGTGCAAGTGCATAAAGCAGCCTTATTTGGACGGAGAAGTGTGGAAATTGGAGTGCAGAACAGGTAGTGTCAGGGCAGTCAAGGTGTCTGTGTGGGACTTTTCCCTCAGACTGGATAGGGGTGATTTATGTGCCTGTGTTGGTATAATGGCAAAGAGTAGGTACAACTCAGGGCTGACATTGCTTGGAAGGAAAGTGTGTTTATTGCCAGATTCTGGATGCTGGCTCTTGCAGAAGAGAGATGAGTCTGTCTTCTTGGCTCCTAAACCTATCACAGCTATGTCCCTTTATGCATGTCCCTTGCAAACGTAAAATCCACTAAAAACCCCAGATTCTTTCATCTAAATACAGTTCTAGGAAATTACCATAGTCTCAATCTGATATGCACTCTCCGTTGGACAATGTTATTCCTCTTTTGTAAAAAGGGTTTGCTTGTTTACTCATCCTTCTACCTGCAATAGAAAAGTTCCATTGAGTATAATAAAAGTTATGTATAAAAAAGAAAACATTCTCAAGTTATTGTTATATTAAGTGGGTTGTTTGTTTGGGTTTTCTTTAACTGCACGACAAAATTTTGTAATTGGGCAGTAATTTTATATCAAATATTGTTACAGGTTCAAAGTCCTATTGAAAAGCACTCATGTGTCAGGTTCTTTCTCTTTGAATTGTCTATAAATGAGATGGAGTTAAGAACCCCAAGTGCTGGAGTGGGGAAATTCTTCCCAGAATGCACAGATGTTCCCTTGCTGGGACCATTCCTCACCACAGCTGGTAATCTCTATCATGTTAGCTGGATAGATATGAATTTGATGCTTTAAATTTAGTATTATGGAGATAATTTTATTTTTATCACACTCTGGGGACAAGTATTAAATGCTGTTAAATATTAAATGTGTGACTTAAAAAAGAAAAATTGATAAAATTCAGGCCATTTTCCCATAATTTCTGCTGTGCTTGGGTGGCTGGTCCCTGCCATATGGAGTCTGTGACCTGTCCCCTGCTTGTGGCCCTCATGGTGACACAAGTGAAAGGGGTTACTCAGCCTACTCTTGAATGAGGTTATCTGCTGACAAATCCAGTTGTTTCTACTGCTGATGTCATAGAGAGGTTCTCCAGGTGCAGCAAAATTCCAGGGCTAGCAAAAAGCAGAGCTGGTAGGTGTTTAACTGTTGACTTAATGAACAGAGAAAAATCTGACACTATTTTGACATATGCCTGAAGTGATGCTGTCTTACACTTGTACACCTTTGAATTTTGTCCCTATCTTTATTTTAATTCTTTTCCTTCTCATTGTTGCTGTATCATAACACTTTTTTCTCCCCTTCCCTCCTCCTGTATCCCTTAACATCTTCATGATTTTGGGGGAAATTAGCAGCCTTGTTGTGCTCAATCCTGGTCTGCATCCAAGCAGGATGTGTGCAGCAATAACAAACCAGCTGAGATGCAAAAAGCCAATGCTCCTCAGCAGAGCAGGCTGTCACATCAGGCAGCCCCCCAGCTGCTGGGAGGTGATTGCAAAATGTAAATAAACCCTGTCCATAGTGGAGAACAGAATCAGCTCCTCATCAGCACAAGCCTTGGTAGAAAGCACATGGATGCATAGATGTATTCATGGCTAACACAATTCCACTGAAGTTTTGTTCTCTGCATGTCAGTCCAGGTGCTCTGGGCAGAGATTAGAAGGGGACAGTGCTAAACATCTGACAATTGAAACAGACTCTTATTGCTGGATCATAGTATAACAACCAGCTTTCATGCCCAGACAGAATTCCCACTGATGTCAAAGGTTTTATTTCCACTGAGAAATTGGTAAGCACTGTGGATTTTGGAATATTATCAACATTAAAACAACAGTCTGGACTGTGTTTTCCCTGCTGTTGTCATGTGAAACACTTAGGTTAGACTAGAAGTGTAAGACTCTGGTACTATTTAATTTTGTTCATTTGATGGCAGAATAGCTGTCTGCCCTGTTAATTAATTTATCCTGCTGTGCTTGGTCTTTCACACAATATTGGGGAAAAAAAAGGTCTTCAAGAGTGAGACAATGTAGCCCAAACCCACAAAAGTTGTTAGAGTGACCTGGGGGAGGCGAGAGGTTTGGAAAGCCAGATTTATTGTTTAAGAATGGTTTTCCAGTAGAACACGAGTATGCGTGTCACTGCAGAGTCAGCAGGTGGAGCAGCTGAATGGCAGGAATGGAAAAAGCTCAGTGCTTTGAGCCTACTGTTTTCCAGATGCAACGTCTACCATCCCTACTCCTCCCAGCAGAGCCTGTGCTGTCTCTGGTGGGAGTGTTTGCTACATCAAAGCCCAGTTTGTGCTGCGAGTGGATGATTTCTCTGGTATATTTACACTTGTAAAGGAAAAATTTTTCCCCCCCTTGTAAATATCACAGCACTTCTGTTGCTTCTGTGCTGGCCCATCTGTGCACCATTTTCACTTGTACTGACTCATGTTCACATAGTAGTAAGAACTGTCTATAAGTGTTTTAATTTCTTAGAGTGGGCCCGTTTTGCTGGTTAGCTCAGAGGCAGATGTGTGCTGCGGTTTCTTTTTCTTAATTACATTTCTGGACTTTATTGCATTGGTAAAAATTTTAATGAAGTAATTTTCACTTTTCCATTCAGATTTTTCAAGACTTCCTGTGTTTCTGTGGTTTGTTCTCTGCAGCCAGATGTGCTTTCTGCCTATTTTATGCATGGCCAAAAATCACTGGGTGCACCCTCTCTGAAAGTGGGTACATCTTTAGCCTGTCATAAGGTTTCAACTTCAGATATTCAGAAGGAAGGAAACTTTAGGTTGCTTGTGCAGGTTGCATTCAGCCCCCGTGCATTGTGCTGTGCTCTTTATCATGGGTGATCATGTACTCATTTTCTCCACTTCTGTCTCATTGTAGAACAGGCCTCTGTAGAGACACCTCTGGCTGTTTTCAGAGTAGACAGAAGCTACTTACTGAACTGCTTTTGAACATTTTGACTTGTTATTGCTGCTCCTTGTGCACCCAGGGTTATCTTCACTGCCTACCTTGCTCTGTGGCCAGGCTCATCACAAACTCTCTCAGTAGCTGCTTCTCCTGTGTTCATTGAGATGTAGTGTCTGTGTCCTGTTCAGCTTGACCAGCCTCCAGCTCTCTTGTTGCCTGGTACCTCAGAGAACCCGCAACCAAAGGGTATGTTTACAGTGAAAGCTCTACCAGGCCCTGTAGCTGCAGAAGTGTCCTTGGTCTCTGCTGGATTCTGTGTGTGTCCCCTCACTGGTGTGTCTGGCACAATGGGGCACCAAGCTTGCTCAGCACTCAGGGTAGTCAGAGTTAAATATATGTGTGTGATTGTGCATGTGTATACATACCTATATATGTTTATATATATTTAACTGAGACTGAAAACAGCCAAATTGTGATCCTTCTCTCCCCCTGACAATATGAAGATACGTGTTTCACAGCAGTTAGGTCTGCCAGTATTTCAAGGTGCTGCTTTTAGAAGCATGGAGTTGTGAGAACGTTTCAGTAAATTACAAAAAGACCCTTTTAACAGGGGCAGAAGAGAGTCTTTTTCCTTAAATATATTCTTGGGAGAGACATAAGCCATTTCAGCCAAAACGAAAGACTTTAGCCTGAGGCTGAATCCAGCTGGAGAAATTTTCAGCCTAAACAATTAATTATAGATGAAGTTATGATCAAACAAAACTGCGGTTTATACAACAGTCGTGTAATTACAGCAGCGCTTTCAGCTCTCTGGAACACTGGCACTAGTGTCAGTGCAGGACTCTCCAGGAAGGACTTCCAGAGCTGTGATAAACTCTGGCATGCTTTTTTGAGGCAATGGGAGCAAACATTTCACATCAGAAGTAATCTGCTACTGAAAGATGAATTAACTGGTGACTTTCAGAGCAGTGTCTTGTCTGTATTTGGAGTTTACCGAGGGTCAGATTTAACCAGGCTATTATGTTCCTATTGCATGTGGGAGGGTGTAATAAAGAGGGAGCCTCCTATGACAGGGAACAGCTCAGGCATGAGGAACTGGGATGGCAGAGATTAATGGGGCGGCATCCTGCTAGCAGTATCTCCATCTGACCAAGGCTTTTCTGGGAAACTGGAAGGTAACCTGATGATGGAGGTTGTCTATTGTAAAAGAAGCCTCTTGCTTAGCAGGAAGAACACATCAAGACTGCAAGTGTGTCCTGAATGAATGATTCCTTATGGAGATGCTCATGCCACACAGAGACGTGTTTTAGAAGCTTGTGCTTGGGGAAATATTCTTTACACGGGCTGCTAAATTGAGCTGCTTGTGAACCCTTTCAGCAGTAGAGGTAGTGCTGACAAACAGTCATCTTTGGTGATGAAAGGAGGGCAGGTGAGAGGAAATTTTGTGGGAGGAGATCCTGATCTGAATTTCTTGGGGAAACCATAATTATGTGATTCAGTGTAGAAAGGTACGAGAGTTTCCAGTGAAAGCTATGAAAAACACTTAGGGAAGCAGCCTACAGATGAGGCTGCTCATTCAGACCTTATCTATTCATGTGGGAGTGTGGAAATCTTAGCACTCTGCCTTATCTCCTCTCCCCCGGGAGATCAGTGTTCAGAGAATCTGACCTCTCACAGTTTCAAATCAAACCTGGTCTAAGTGGCTTTGGCCATGCAGTTCCTCAGTCACTTAATGAAGTAATCCTATTCCCCCTGCTTTTGGGCAGAAATATGTCTTGCTCAAATACCACTTAAGTGATACCTAGAAGATTGCTGAGAAGAGCTCTGGCAGAAACATCCTCCCTTACTCCCTGCAGGCTTTCTCTGCATGTGCAGAGCTTGGGATGTTCAAGGCAGTGGAAATTCGTCTCTCTCACTGGGGCAGTTCCTGTGTTGTTTATGAAGAGGATTCCTGTTTTCCCTTGCTCCTGGACTTCTGCATTTCCCTGCAGGTTTAAATTAACTTTGATTCAATGTTTATTAAAAGCAGTCAATGCAAGGAGAGTCTCAGATCTGGAATGGATGTTCTCCAAAAACAAGGGCACCTCGGTGCTAGCACAGGGACATCCATGCAAACAGCTCTCAGCCAGAGCTGGCCAGAATCTGTTTTGCTTTTTCACACTTGGAGCTAATATATTTTAAAGGATATCAAGCAGTAAATGCAGCAAGGGGGAAGAATTGTTACAGACTGTATTTGGCAGAAACCCAGCAAAGATAAAATACCATACGTTCTGTGTAATGAGCTCCTACATAAATGCTTCATTCACTAGAACGCAGCTGGGGTCAATGTCTTCTATTTGAATAGCACAAAGTTATGCAAATATTCTATGTGGATTTTCTAAAAAAGGAAAAAAATAATATACAATGTTCCAATAAAAAATCTATTTATCTAAGTAACTTTTAAGAATCAAAATCCCACAAGAACAGTGCCACCATGTTATACACATATATGCAGCAGCCAATGACAAGATATACCCTAGAGATGCAAACTCTGAAAAGATTGCTTGTTTTCCTTTGTTTTGCCAGCCAAGTCTGTGTTACAAATTGTGTGTTTTGGAGATCACACTATTCAAAATATCAAATTGCTAATTAAAGAAACTACTCAAGGAAACATTCCAGTAGAACAATATATGCTGTGGGATATTAGTAGTCACTATTTCTTTAATGAGTTTCTTGCCTAACCAGAATTTCTTACAATACATTCAGTACAGCCATTCAGTTAGATTATTATGAATCACATGTGTATTATTTCTGATTTGGTATTAACACAAAAACTTCTGATGAACCATAGTATTACAAAAACAGGTCTAGTGTATAGAATGGCAATATCATTCTTGCTGATAAAAGACTGGAAATGAATGTCCTTATGCAATAATACATTTTAATGTGTTGGTTTCTAGATTTAATTTGCAAAGGTGCTGAGAAACTACAGGTCTAACAGAAGTCAAGAAGGGCAGAGTATCTCTGGATGGTTAGGTATGTCAATCCACAGCTTGAGCATTGCTCTGCAGTGTAGCATTGCTTTCTGTGGGATCTGAATCAGCAAAAGGTCATGGGAGGGAGAAACCTTTCTTGGTGGTATTCTCATAACATGGGTGGTTGAGAGCGCTACTTGAGATTTTCTTAAACACTTATAATTTGCTATAGTGAAGTAATTTAGCAATGTCATCCAGGGAGACAGTGTGTACAAGACTTCTGAAGTGATGCAGGTAGATCAAGTCAAAGAAAGAATAGTTTAGTTATGTAGTCCAGATAAGAGCAGAGAACATAAGATACCTCTGACATCCCTTCTTCTCCATTCTGTGAGAGTATGGTAGTGAAAATACTCCTTTCAGGTTCTGAATACAAGTTGACATAATGAGGCAAATTTCCAAAAATATTCCAAGAAGGTTGATAGCTTTTTCAGTGCTTTTCTTCAGTGGCTTGTTGGTGGTATCTAGGTGCCTCATTTGGTATTCTGGAAAATCCTTCCTTGCTTCTAAAGAGCTTCTCTAGTGTCTATTTTATTTTCTCTGGTGAACAAGAATGACTCCTTGATCTTGGGTTATGCATTTGCAAATAGCCATTCTTTGTATTCCAACTCAGGTGAAGAGAGCAAACAACTATTTAAAGCAAAGAATGCAAGAGCTTGCAAAGTATAAAAGCAAGTTTTAGCTCCTCATATATTTGGAGAGGTTACCAGGCATTAGATAGGTAGTCCTTGATAAGTCCTTGGTTTGAATTGTAGTATCTGACCACACAGCCACATTCTATGTGGGATGATTGTCCCACATCTGCCTTAAAAATCTCTCTTGTAGCCTCTGAATGATTTAGCCTTTTCTTTATCATCAGATGAAATTAAAATGGTGATGTTGGGATAATGGCTTTGGATGATTCTTCCACAGCAGGTCCTCACCCTTACACTGGTTATCATGACTTTTCACTCATTGGAGCCAGAATTTGCTCTAGTGTATAAAAGGCAAGCCAAAATCTCAGTCCAGTCACTCTACTCTTAACACTTCCAAAATGTGGGTTGGATGTAGATTCTCTCTACTGAGCAAATCATTAGTCAATACTTGAAGAAGCAAATAAATGTTGATGGTTGGACTCCTCTATCACAGAAGACAAATCAGGGAAGAAAGATGGGAAGGATCAAAGACCAGTATACCTGTCTGCCCTCATTGGAGCCATCTTTAGGTGGCTTCTCTCAGACTGGAAGGCAAAGTATTGGGTCTGAAAGTTACTGGTCTGGGAATCTGTTGGCATCTAGATGGTGGAAAGTGTAGAGATGAGAAGTTGGTGAAGGGCAATATAGGACCACAGTGCCCCGCACCACTGACCATGGACTCCCTTGTTTTCCTTTGTTTAGTGGTGGTTATTCCTGCACCTCTTCAGATGCTCTCCCCTTTCCTGCCTTCCAGAGCATTGCTCTTTGTATCTCAGTGGATTTATTCTCTCCTTACCTAATTTTAATTAAAGCTCCTATCTCCCCCCACCCCATAATCAACCAAAGAAAAATGAGCTGGTAAGTCATTGTTTTTACCACTTTGGCAGCAAACAAATGTTATGTCTGGCATGCTCGGCACCAAGTCAGAAAATGAATCAGCAGCTGTTGTGACAGAAGCTTTTTCCTGAATGGGGAAACAGAGAGAAAGAAGGAAAGGGAAAGGGAGGGAAGGAAGAAGGGAAAGGAAGGGAAAAAAAAAAGAAAAGAGGCCAGGGGGAGGTTTCTGCAGTGGGTACTGCCAGACCCCCATCCCCATGAGGAATACTGTTGCCCTTCATTGGGGAAGGTGACCCTGCTGCTGGAGAGGTTCCTGCCCTCACCCCTGGCATTGGGCCAGGAGGAGCTGTTTTGTGACTGGTGCTCGATGGGCTCTGATGCCTGTGGCTGTTTCTGGGAGGGGAGCAATGGGATGGGGTGGTTTAGGGAAAGCAAGAGTGACCCAAATCTTTGCAGGCCTTCCTGAAAGCCCCACTTCAGCCAGGCAGGCAGTCTAAGTTCATACAGATGCATTAAATAAGAAACACCTATTTTTCCCTGGATAGCACTATGGCATGTTTTTTTTTGTACCCAACCATGGGAAAAGAATGAATTATTTCTTTGTGTCTGGATGGACTTGGATCATTTGTTAAAACATCTTAAAACATCAATTGTTTTAAGAAAAAACTTTGCATGCATTATATACAGCATGCTGTGAGCTGCACTCTCTTGGTGGAGAGAGTGGTTTTTGACACCCCCAGTCACCCTCATCCTTTTGTTTTACCTACTGGTTAACTTGCCATAAAGGCTGAATTGGCCTTGTGACCTTTGGCATCTGCTGATTCTTTTACACCAAACATTTTAGGGCACATGAAAAGTGCTTTTGACTAATATTATGGCCTTGTTAATATATTGCAAACTATTTCTACAGGAGCAGCATCAAAGTTTTATCTGCTAAATAAATATTGCCGGGCTAAGCTAATACACAGAGTAGGTCTGGAAAAATTACTACCATGACGCAGGCACAGGGTCCAGCTGAAGAACTCTACTGTTCAACTAGATGATGATCAATACTGAAGCTATAGCTGGTTTATCTGAGGTAAAGAACCAGCCTCTGTCTCTCCTTGGAAAAGGCAGCTTTTGCTAATACAGTTTTAAAGGCAATAACAGACAACTAAGCCAGCTGAGCTGGTGACTGCAACCTGCATGGCATCAGTAAAGTCCAAAGGGACAGTGTGTGGTTGCTAATCAGGGCAGAGGTTGTCCTGGATTTCTGGAGACAATTGTCACATTATTTGTAGCTTCTTTCATGCTAAACAGACAAGCAGTATGTTTGGACTTTCCCTGTACCTATAAATTCCCTCCGTACCTCTGAAAAATATGCCCACCCTGTCACATGACACATGGATCCGAGCACGGGGTTCTTCTATGACACAGCTGGGGGGACTCTACCTCTGGTTTCCTCTTGCTGGGTGTAATCTGTTGTTCACAGTGCAAGACAAGGCTTCACCATGCCAGAAGTGCCTCCTGGTTTTTTGTTTGGGTTGGTTCAGGGTGGGATGGGCTGTTTTATGTTAGTATGACAGAATACAATGGCTATGAGAAGAATAAAGCTGTGGGTCAGGTCTGTCTGACATTCTGTGTGTCAACTGACAAGGTTTTTGGTGAAGCTGTGTGCTCCAAATTTTCCTTTCATCTCCCTTTACAGGAGTGCTAGTTCCCTCATTCTGATCCAATGAACCACTGGTTTGTCTGCGTCATAAAAAACCTAAAGTCCTGTAAAAATGCCAGGCACAAAGCACCTGCAGCTCCTCTTGGCCACTGAAACAGAGAAGAATGTGCTACTGAGAGCCTGTCCTTCCACAGTCACTGAAAGGTGTTCTTATAGAGATTTGTTATTCACTCATGGAACAGTCACAGCCTCAGAGATGCAAGTACTCAGTTACCCAGTTTATGTAGGAAAAGAACTTGAGGAAGATTGCTCAACAGGCATATGGTTACTTTTTCTTTAACTTTGGTTTTGTTCTATGACATATATGGCTGCTGGATTTATAATCCACCAAGAGGAACCCATTAGACCTCACTTTCTAGGAACACTGCTTTTTATTATCTTACCGTATAATTTATTTTCTCACCCTGATCCTGCAAAACTTTTACATCTGGAAGTTGTGGTGCTCTTGTTGCTTGTGTGGCAGCAGCTCAACGGACCCCAGCCCTGCTGGAGCAGGACAGGACCCAGTGACAGCCTGACATTGTTCCAGAGGCTTCTTAAATCCTGAGTAACTTCCTCAGCTGCTGAAGGTAATGGGAGGTGGACCAGTCCTTCAAAGTAATTTCACCTGAATAATTCCTGAGTGGTCTTTAAGGTAGTTGATTCCCTTTGCAAAGGTGAAAAGGAGGAAAAGGTGTACTATTGGTGAGCATGTGCTGTGCCTGCACAGGTGGTATGGAGGCACCTTTTCCAACCTGTATTTAAACTATATTGTGTCTGATGCTGAAGGTATACATGCAGCTTGCTTTACAGGATTTACTGAAGTTACTCCTGATTTGCTCCAGGCTGTGATTATGTGAGAGGAAAATGAAGTTCATGGTTTGTCCTAAGAATCAAAATTAAAATGAAAGGCAGGAAAGGTGCTGTGAGGTTATGGGAGTGACTGTCTGTACAAGCCCTAGGTCTATCCTGACCAAAGGCAGAGTCCATCTCCCCCAGACATGTCCCGCTGGCAGCCCTGGGCTCTCTCTAACAGCACCACCCTGGGCATGGCTCCCCCATTTTTAAAGGATTCAGGATCAGGCTGGGGCTCCTGCACAGTTGCGGTGCCTTGCCCCTATTTTATGGTCAATGAAAGATTTTTGAATGGATTTCAGAAGCTATTAGGAGCCCAAATGTTGACTTGCACTTACAAAATGTCTCTGGTTAATATTTTTCTAGTGACGCTCTCCTTTGCTCCCTGCCTGCCAGAGTTTCTTGTGACCTATTTGAAATATCACTCTCCTAAGTGAAAATGTGTCTCTCTTTTTCAAACTTGCAAAACTCACAAAAATAAATAGCCCAATTTGGCCAGTTAATAGCCCTCTCCTGGGGCTCCTCTCAGGAGCTAAGAAGCCTTTTAAATACAACATTTGTGACTGCATCATTAAAGCTCTGCATGATCCAAGCAGACTAAACCAAAAAGAAAGAAATGCCTTATTTGATCTAAGTTTTCTTTTCTTTTAAATAGTGACACTAGAGACCCATTTATTTTTAATTGCACAATTGCTTTATTAAAAGCCTAAATCCTACAGTCCCTAGTCATTGCTCAGGCAAAACTGTTATCATTGAAGGAAGGACCTGTAGGAGTCAATCCTAAAAATAGGCCAGCTGACAAAGTACCTTTCAAAATGAGCTTGCTTTATTTTTGAAGGATTCCCCAAGTCAAAGAGAACTTGCCTTTGCTTTGCTTTTCAGCTCTGCAGCAATTTGGAAAAGGGGTTTAGGAAAACAGTCCCTCCAGAAAGCAAAACCACCCCCAGTTTTCCTTTCAGACTGGCTCTGCTGCCTTTTTTACCCTGAAACTCCACCCTCTACAGAGCAACAGTAGTACTTACTGGCATGACATATGCATGAGAGTTCATAGAATCATAGAATCTCCTGAGCTGATAGGGACCCACAAGGATCATCAAGTCCAACTCCTGACCCTGCACAGGACAGCCCCAGAATCACAGCATGTTCCTTAAAGCATTGTTCAAATGTTTCTTGAACTCTATGAGGTTTGGTGCAGTGATCATTTCCCTGGGGAGTCTGTTCCAGTGCCCAACCGCCCTCTGGGTTGGAGAAGTCCATTTTGAATTCTGCAGCTCCTCTCTGCAGCCCTGCCTTACCTGTGGGGAGTAAATCCAGCTGCTGGGAGCCTGGCAGAGGGCAGGATTGATCCTGTGCTACACAAATGCATTTCTGTGGACTCTGAAGGACAGGTCTCTTTGCTTGGTTAAGACAGTGCTGCCTGCAGTAGGAGAGTGAGCAGGCTAGCCAGCCACATATACTAGGTTATATTTCTGGGCTAAACTCCAGATCTTTCAGTTTTATTATCTAATTTCCCAACCAAACTCATTCATCTTTATTTTTCTGTCTTTCCCACACATCTCAGTTAAAATGCAGCTTTGCTATCTGAAGTGCTGCCCAAGCACTCTCCGCTTGGAAAAAATCATGGTTTCTCAGCTTTACTTACTGATGTTTTCTTAGTGTAAAGGATGAATGACAGGAATCCCAGCCCTGATCAGCAGCAGAGGTCTATATCAGGCTGTGCTGAGATGAAGGTGGCTGCATTATAGTGGGCAACTGTAGCAGGGGAAGTAAGAGAAAGAAAATAAGCCTCCACTTAAATGTAGGCTTCATCCCCAGTATGACACGTCATTAGATTGCACTCAGAGCTTTGTGGCATGGCTCACTGCAATGTCTTTATTGCAAGGTATAAACACCAAGAGTTAGTAAATAAAAACAAAATGGGGAAAAACTGCCCCCCAGAAGTTAATGAGACATCAGGAATACATCCCTAAACAATGGAGTCCAAAGGGGAAAAAATACTGGTGTCCCATCCTTTTTCTCTGCAGGACATGAGCCCTCCTCTTCATATGTTACTGTCATGTAGATGTAATCCATGCCCATCATGCTAAGCAAAGGCTCCTGATTAGTGTAACCCTGCCCCTGGGAGTGGCTTATCTTGCAAATATACTGTCTTTGCTGTGCTCCTTGCCTTTATTTCCTTAGGGAATGTACATACTGGCAGGTGCAGTGGGTATTCAGATATGGTAAATTGCTACTAAGCAGAAAACCTTCCCCCAGACTTAACAGTATTCCTGTTTGCTCTCCAGGCAGCAAGGACTGGGAAGGGGAAGTGAGGGGAGAGGTGGCAGATGCTGTGGAGCCATGAGAACTGCTGTCTTGCCAGCTTGCTTTCGTTTGAGGGAGGAGAGGTGGGAGGAAAGCCCTCATGTAGCCTTTCTCCCTCTGAAGCCTCTTGCAGACAGAGTCTTCCTGGTGCTGCCTCCCAGCCCCAGCATGAAACCCATGGATTTGGGGGGAAGTGCCTTATAGAAGGCTGGGGCAGAGGCACAGATGCTTTGTTTTCAGTCTGCCCTCCTGGCCATCAACTGCTCCCAGACAGCAGAGCCAGAATGAGCACAGCAGGATCATCCAGGAAGATGTTAGTACTGTGCTGTGCCAAGCTGTGTAATGCAAAGAGCCTGAGAGTAGGACCTGCTCAGCAGGGTAATGAAGGTGTGTTGCAACTCAAGTAGGTGTGTGATGTGAAGAGAGCCTAAATTCATGCTGAAGGAAGGAATGAATCTTCTGGAGCAGAGCATACCAATACACCAGGACACAGAGCAGAAGGATAAATGGAGATGGGTTTGGTCAGGAGAAGGGAACGAGCATTGTCAGAAAGGGCTACTACCTATGGTGATGGAGTGCTGAACCCCCAGTGTGCCTGGTAAAAACCCATCAAGCTCCCAGGGTGTGCTGTGCTCTTGCAGGCTTTACTCAGGGACTCTTTCACATGTGGCCACAATTCCATTCATCCTGCACCTCTGGTGGCAGTGGTACTTCTCACTTTAGCTGTACCTGCCAGACTTTCTCCAAACAGACACCAGCTGACTTCATCTTCCCAGATATTTTTATGATCTATCCCATTCTAGCTTTTACCCCTGACCACGAGCAGAACTTGGAACAATTAACATCTTGTGGTCCTACCATCTTATGGTTTACAAGGCAAAAACTTTAACTTTTTCTTTCAATGTATTGACTGAAAATCAACATTTTATATTAAAGGAAAAAAAAAATTCTCTCAAGCCACAGTGAGTTACAACACCATCTCTCCTGTAATCAAGATATTGCTGAATTATGGTGCTATAAACAAACACTTCTGATATAACCACAAACACTCTGGGACACGTAACACATTGGCAGTATATTTCAAGTGACAAATGCATTTATTGTGGGGAATGAAGGGAGGAAAACACCTTTCCAGAAGCCAGAGCAAGAAATTAGAGCAAAGAATGACCAGAACTTAAGAATACAGGCACAAAGTAATTCTAACAACCTGGCTGGAATAAAACACTTTGAAGTATGAACAAGATTAGAGCAGTAGCAGTAGTTCAGGAGGTGAGGATACAGGACTTGGTTATTCTCTCCTTTGAACTGGCATAAATCATTATTAATTCCATAGCACTTAATAAAATTACCATGCTGTGAGACTGGTGTAAGGAAGTAGCTCCCAAGGAAGGTTGGGGAAGTGAGCCCACAGCTATCCCATAATCTTTGTAGGCCAGTGTGGAAGCTTCCCTGTTTGCAGGTGGGACTCAAGTAACAATCATGAATCATTAAAGTACATAACTATCTGGGAGATCAAAAAGAGGTGAAAGCAGCTCATGCCAGATGCTATGGAGGCAAAGAACAGGTTGGGAGCTGCTTGCTAGAGCTTTCATTTCTTGCTGTGTTCCAGGTGGTTTCTGGGTCATTTTGGTTAGTGGGATTGGAAGAGAGCCATCATACACCTCCTGGATGGTCTGCCAGCCCTGGTGTGTGATGAGTTCCAGATCAGGAGACTTCTTTGCCCAAACAGAATGATTTTTGTACACTGTTTTATTGTCCCACAATTATCTGGGCTGTTTTGGTAGTCACCTGCTGCCCAAGTTGTTAAATACATGTGAGCTGTCATGTATTGCTGTCGTTCCTTCCAGCCGTTCCCAATCAGAACGACATATTGCCTCTCTTGTCAGTAGTGCCTCTCTTGGCTATGAATGGGACCATGGATGGAGTGGGGGAAGTAGGATGGGCTGGGGAGCTGTTCAGTGTCTCCCTAGTCACCACAAAAGGACATCTGTGGTGTGCAGTGGGAATGGGAGAAGGAAATAGGGATATTGTCTCCCTTAGTAAACCTGGCCCCTAGAAAAGATAATGTATATAACTGTCTATGGTTATGGTGCATACATGAATCTGATCATGAAAGAGCGCTTTTTGAGCTATCAGTGCTTAAAGCTCATTATCTGCATCTTATAACTTCTGCATTTATACCAACATGCAGGGTATTAATAGGTTATCTGAAGCTTTCCTGGGATTTTCAGGACAGAAGTAAAAAATTAGCTAGACTGTGACATTTTAAGTGACCTAGCTGACACTATTGGTGACAATGATCAGGCTGCCATTGTTTCTGTAAGGCTAGGTTTCCAAACATGCCTTTACAATAACACTGGGGCTCTCTTGCTTTAGTCTTAAGTGAGTTTTGAGCTGAGAGGAATAAAGCTTCAAGCAGTTCCACTGTAGAGTTTGTAAATGAACACAAAAATGAATGCATTGAATGGGAGCTGTTCAGTGTACAGACTTCTGATGAGTTTGACAGCACAGCTTAAAAGTTCCTTGAATAAGTCTGTGATTTCTGTATGCCTGAAAGTTCTGAACTTCTTTGGATTTCAAAGCAAATAGATACATCTTAACAAAAATCACCTCATGTCAGCTATCCTTAGAATAATAGCACAGAGATTGAAATAAAACGTGTGTACTTGTCGCTCCTGGGACACAATGGAAGGGGAAAGCACTATCAGAATTCTTTAAACTCATCTTAACAGTATTGAACCAATTATTCTGTTAAATCTATATTTGTTTTCTGCCTCTCAATAAGAACATCTATTGTCCACCATTTACAAGTTACCAGTCTGCAAGTGTAAAATTTCCAACTGGAACATATGGTATCAGAGGGAACAAGGGGGAAATATCTGGCTGCCCATGCTCCCCAAACCCCAAATCTACTCCATTTAGTGTTTTGCTCACAGTTCCTGCAGGAACTAAAAGAAAATAAAAAGAAATCATCTCTGATCTGAGACCAAGCACTAAACATTTCACCCTGGATAGGAACCTGTTTGGAAAACTTCTAAGCAGATGAAAAGGGAATAGAAAAGAAGCTACATTTCTGTTTCTTCACAATGAACAGAACTTAGTAATGCTGATAAAAGCTCTCTGAACCTTCTTCTCTAAATTCTGACACCTGTTTTGGGGACTTGCCTCCAACTAGCACATGGGGACAGAGCAAGTAGCAGGCCAGAGACCACTCGTTCTCTTTCCTGATGGTGTCAGTGAGGCTGGGCAGTCCAAGGCTGCCAGCAGAGCTGGGTATGCAGACAGTTGGGCCACTGTGGCCTCTGTACAGACCTGCAGATGTGCTCTGCCTCTGAGCCCCATGGTACTGGGAGGCTGTGCAGGAACCTTGCTGGCCATGCTGCCTGGGTTAACCCCACTTTGAGTTTGGAACTGGCCTGATGCTCACCTGCAATGACACAAGACCTTTGAGATCACCAGGCAACAGTAACTATTGGGCACTGGGTAGCCACAATGCTCTTGTCATTTGGCGGTTCCTTATTGGCCTCTTGGTATTCCACTGGGTTGAGCCATTCTTGCATAGGTGTCTCTTTACCTGTAACAGAGAATGATCATGTAGACCTTCCCTCTGTGCAGGGCAACAAGTATTCCCTTCCTTTGCTTTCCTGCAGAGCAGAGGCTTAGCTCTGAGTAACCAGGCTGTAAGGTGCAAGAAACAGGCTTCTCACTCTTCTTCCTGGCAGAATAAGGAGGTCTTAAGCCTGTAGCCCTGGGAATTGATGTGACCAAATTACAGAAGAGGAGCCTTTCACTTGGCAACATGATGGTCATGTAGTACCGCATGTATAGCCAAATCTATACTCCCTGCCATTCAGACAGAAAGCAGCTTGTTTTGGAGCAGCTTCCCTGGGAGGGGGAGGAACAGATGTTTGAACCAGAAGCATATGTGACAGTTGGGAGAGACAGCGTGGAAACGCACAGTTGAAAGGAGAAGTCTGATGGGAGTGTGATGACAGCAGCAGGACTTCAGTGACAAGGAGTGGGAAGGAGAACAAGCAGGGAAGAGTGTTACTTCAAAAGCTGAGCAAAGTGCACAAGAAGATATGTCAGGAAAGTGTCAGAGAAAGGAAGAGAGGAAATGTGAGAGTAGAGACAGGCTTTGGGATCTGTCTGCAAGCATGTGTGACCTGTTGCCTGACAAACAGAGAAAGGAAGGCCTTTTATTATTCTGCCTCCTTCCACTGAGTTAACTCTTCTTGCAGCCAAGCTGGTTGCCAGCTCTGCTGGAGCTCTTCAGTTAGTGCTCATGAAAGGTAACGCTGCCTGTGCTGCTCCAAAGCACTGTGATTGAGGGGTACTGTATGAAGGTACCCTATCAGGGATGCCCAAGCCCTTCCTCTGCCTTTATAGGGTGGCACACAAGCCTTGGGACTTCTGGACACTGCAAGAGGAGGAGAAGAAGTGACAATCCTGTAACAGACTTTGCCTCTTTACTTTGTGTTATCACAAGTGTAGGATGCGTGAGCAGAGAGAGAGAAGTGTGTATTTCTCCTGCAGCAGGGTGGGACCTCTCCAGCATTGCCTTACCCTAGTGACATCAATCACAGTCCTGCAGTGTCCGGTTTTACCCTCATTCAGCACTTGTGCAAGGCAGACAGGGAACATACTGCTGGAGAGTGAAGACTCAGAGCTGGGGGAGGGAGCACAGTAACTTCTCTTCCTGAGGGATTTACAAAGTTTTATACAACCTTGTGCAACCCACAACAGTGGGCTCACCACTGACTTCCCAGTGTGCCCTGAGAAACACAAACTAGTTGGTTCTGCTTTGTGCTCTCTTGTAAGGAGAGGAGAATTTCCTTAAGAGAGGAAGGGATTGCAAGGTAGATGCCAGTCATAACCAGCTAGGCCAGGAGCTGCAATCTGACAATGGAAGTTGCACAACTGGTGACTTTCCCCCTTCATAGGAACATTGGCATTCATTTCTTGGTGTGAAATCCCAGCAAATTAGAGGTATAAGAGACAGTATCTCTTATGTGGCTGTGCAATGGGGAAGGCTGAACCAGGGTGATGGAGACAGGTCAGGGCAGCAGGGGGAGAGGACTCACAGCAGGGGCCTCTCAGTAGTATGGGCTGTGTAGGGTTGAGGGTCAGCCAGCAATGCCTTCTTTCATTTATTTATTTTAAGGATGAAATGGATGGAGAGAAACATGAGGGAAAAACAGTGTCAGGATAGAGCAATAGTGCAGGGTGTTGTGTGCTGTTGGAGAAATAGCTTGATAAAGGTATGAAGACCTGAAGGATCTGCTCTTCCTCACCAGGAGAAGCAAAGCAGGCTCACTGCATTGGAAGTTTTGGGCACCATAGAATCAATGCGTAAGTGATGGTGAGAGTGTAAAGATGATGAAAGCCTCTCTGGTGCTTGCTGTACTGGTTGACTGGGCTGTAGGACCCTTCTTGGAGCCAGTCTGAGGAGAGCAGCCATGGGCACTTCTTACTGTGTGGCTTGTACTGGCTGTTCTTACTCCAAAGCTGTGGTGTGGGGTCTGGTGGTGAGAGGCAGAGGGGAACCTATAGTCTACCAGGGTGGCCTCAGTCAGAAGGACCACAGAGGAGCAGGTACCTTGGTGTTTTCACCCAGGAGTGATGTACTTTGCAACAGGATAGGCTTGAGTATCCCCCAGATGCTTGGATTTGTGTAGCAGAATCACACCTTTCTTCTAATTAACTAGCACAGAATCTTGTGCAAGTTAATCGTAAGAGTCAGAGCCAGACTTGAGTTGCATTTTCTAAAGGTACTAGTGCAGGTACTGAAATTCTCATGAATGACTTGTTTTCCCTGCAGTCTAAACTCAGAACAGCAGAGCAGCCTTTAGCCTCTGGAGAAGGTTTAAAAATCTTCCAGGTCTGTGTTTCTTGTAAAAAATTTAGTCAGCACTGGTCACACCTGAGAGTTGCCAGCCCTTGTTCAATATGACCAGGGTACTGTGTACTGAATTAATCAGGGAACTCCATTCTGCTTCATAGGTGGGAAACAGTACATCACCAAACCCTGGAAAGATGCCGGAGTGTCTCTGGAAAGCAGGTTGCAGGAAAACACAGGTGATTTCTGCCTTAGTCCTCCCAGCCTAGGCTTGCAGAGAAGATTTCCTTAGGACCAGCAGCCTGATTTCCTCAAGCTTTTGCTGCAGCCACACCCCTGGCAGAGCAGAGCCATATATCACCTGGCATTTTATGTGTGCCTAGGAAAATGAGCCTGAATCCCCTTCCTGCATGGAGAGCTGCCAGGCTGGATGCCAACAGACAACCCTCAGCATTTTTTTATTTACTATAAACCTCTTAAATGAAGGCTGGGGAATGTTTTTCATTTACCATGTTACTGTATGGAACCAATCACTATAAATTTAAATGTAGAGCTAGTGGGAGTACACTTACCTTTTATATCATAATTGTGTGAGTGCTGCTGCCTAACTGCTATTAGGATTATTCAGAGCTTCTCAGATTTCACAGTAAAACATTAGGCTGTGAGAGGTACTGGAAGGGTGTGATTATCCAAAGAGGGTAAGTAGTAGTGGGGGTTGTTAGCCAGAATTGCTACAAGAGTGATGAAATGCTTAGTAACTGGAAGTAGAGGAACTTGAGGAGCATAATCTACCATTCAGAAATACAGTGCTCTGTGTGTGGAGAAATCCTATCTGGATCTACACAACCTATCTACACCAGATAGGCTTGACAAGTTTGACTGAAATTGTCAACAGGTGTAATTCAAATCCTCTTCTGAGTGTAGGTGTCAGCCCTGTGCTCCCCTGAAGAAACCCTAACACAGTGTACAAGTCCCGCTGACACTCGAGCCATGCTACAGAATCCTGTCGGTGTGCCCACACTGGCTTGGGGCATCAAAAAATTACCTGTTCCTTTGATGGGGTCAACAGGCCTGGCCATGCTGGCAGAGCTCTGCTTTGAGCTGTGTCTGGAAGGTGTGGTTGACTTGGTAGAAGGGGTGACCTGTCCCACTTGCTGCCCTTGCTGTGGGCACAGCCTCCCCTCCTGAGCAATTCCAGGAGCTAGGAGAGCAGCAGAGGGTCAGATGGGAGATAGCTTGGCTAGAGAAGAGCAGGATGCAGGCTGGGGGAGCTCGGATCACTGGAGATGACTGGTGACTGGGGAATCACTGCTCTGAGCAGAGCCAAGGAATGACATGGTGCTCGGAGGGTGCTTCACTACCCAGCCATGAGCCCTGGACATACCACAGCATTACCTCTGCAGGGACAAGGCATTGCCAACTTTTTCTAGGAGGCAGGGAGAAAAGAGCAGTTCTGTGTATGCACTCCTCTACTGCCTTGATTCCTCACCTGTGACAGAGATTTTAATTTTGCATCCCATATGATTTTCCTGTTGTAACACACGCCTCTGGGTTGTCACTGTAACAATACCTTTTCTTGGCAGGGAAGGCAAATCTGAAAGGAAGCCCTTGAGCACTCTACTGTGCGAGTTTCTCAAACTATGGCTGTGTTTCTCCTCCTTGTTCTGCCCGTTGTCAAATATTTTTCATGCTGGGAATAAATCTGAGCGCAAAACAATCATGTTCAGCATATGATAACCAGACACCATTGTAAGTACGCAGGCAGCCACATGGAAAGCAAATGAGCTGGTGGAAGGACAGAAAGAACACAAGACAACCCAGACACCATAGCTACCATGTTCACAGTAAGATCAAATAACTCTGATGTTTACATGTAATTACATTTTTCTTTTCCTCAGAAAAGTAGGATTCTGGAAAACATTTTTAGTTTCTAAATTTTTATCTTCCCAGTTTGTGTAGTGGTGGGAAAAATCCATTTCCCAACAACAAACTTACTATGGGCCAATTAAAATTAAGTAACTGAAAGCTGAATTCTGTCCTGAATTTCATCTTTGAAATTCTAGTGAATTCAGTGGGCTTTTGTAACTGGAGGTCAGGATTTGGACACTAGTTTATAAATCAAAGAACAGCAGGGGCTGTGCAGGGTCTAAGATATTTGGATATTCTTAAATGGCACACTAGGCTGCTGCTGATATCCTGAAAGTGTGTTGTCACTGATGATACTGAGAAGGGAGTTTGGCAGATTTTTTATTTTATTTTCAGTATGTTTGTCTTTATTTTGTCATCATTGAAGCTGTTTTTCTTTGAAAAGCATTTACTTTTAGTTGGGGAAAGCAGAAAGCTGAAAAATTTGGAGGAATTTTATCAAACATTTTCTTGATATGAGAAGTAATTAATAAAAACATTAATTATAAACATACAACACACCCCCCAGTCTCAATAGACAATGTCTTTTAAACCTAAAATGGGTTAAAAAACCTAAAAGAAAATTTAAATAGCACAGTTTTGGGGGGAAATTCATCCTGCTTTAACATGATTCTTAGTGTATCTTGTATACATATATATGTCTCTAAAAAAAATGTGCATAAATGAAATAATTTAAAAAACATTTGCACTGTAAATATATTTTCTATTCATTCACTGTAATGTTCCTACACTCCTAAGCAAAACAGGAATCAAATATGTTAACAAAATATGGTGTCCAATGAATGTAAAGCAAGAAGAATTAGGGAGCACTTAGCAGAAATCTACACCCTTTATTATTAAATTTCTCCCCAAAACAATTGTTCCTTCAACATCATCACACATCAATGTAAGCACTTGTTGGTAACAACCTGAATTAGATACCTTGTCACAGTTTATGACTTTCCTGTGCTTTTCAGTGATGTAAAGATATTCAAGTCACAACTGCACATTGCAAAACTTCCCTTCCTCTCCTTCATTGCTTCATTATCCTGTTGACCTCTTTATCTTCCTGCTGATCTGCCAAAACACCTGCACGGTCCAGTATCAAGTTTGAGCCTCATATGCTTCAGTTTTTGCTCTAGCATCTCAGCTCAGATTCTCACTGCTGGGCACTGCTTGGGAGGCACCTGAACTTTTGATCTTTCACAAAATTTCATGCCCAGACTCTGGTGCCTCAGGTCTTGCTGGCAGTTTGGTCTGTGCCAGCAAAGAGGTGTATGCAGGGGAACTGCCCAGGATGGACCCAGCTGCCCATGGGGGTTTGCATTTCCAGGACTCGAGGTATCTACTTTAAAATCAGCCTGGTGTGCTGCGGTAGCAGCTGTTGTAACAGTGTAGATGTATACAAGTGCAGTAAAGAAAATATTTCTGCCTTATTGATAGTTTAACTGGTGGCATTTAGTTAATTGTGTATGTTGTCTCTTAGTGGAAATAAACCTAGAATTATGCACTAATTGTTTTTCCAAAAGCAGGGAGTCACTCAAGGCTCCTGCAGCAGGAGGGCCTACCTGAGTAAGCTAGCAACTTCCAGTTGTTCAAACTGCTGTTTGCTGTCTGTTGCTATGGTGAAATGATGGCACAAAACTGATACCAAAAAGGAAACAATATTTTATGAACATATTTATAAGAGAAAGAAGAAGGAAAAAAAAGTACAGGGGACAGAGAGGTCATGGGAAGAGTTGGGAGAGCTTAAGGGGCTTTGAGTGCTTTCCTGAGCCAGGTGTTCTGTTGAAAACAGAAAAAAAAAGTTGAGTCTTCCTTTTTTAATTGAAGGTCCACTCGATCCTTTGAAGGCGAGACTGTGCAGTGTAACCCCAATGGATTTTTTACAACCAATTAAATGCTCCCCTAAATTGTAAACACTTATAACTTCAATTCACAATTTTTCCTTTGCTTCTCCTACATCTACATGCATATGTGCAATAAATTATTTTCCTAGCTTTACAGTCAGTTTTGGAGATCTTAAGTCCCAGCAGTGTAGTAAAGGTCATAGATCTAGAAAAGCTGCTTTCCTCTTCTACCTTTGCAGCATTTATGCTGTTTTCTGTTTATGTCTTTTCTGACAATTAGATTTTTAACCCTTCCTAAAGCTCTGCTGTGCTAGCAGTGTGTTTCCACACCTGGCTGGAATCACCCAATGTTCCCTGTGTTTTCCTACACTTAGACCTTCAGCCTACTTAAGATGCCAGCTGGAGAAGCTGGACTGTGCAAAGTAACCCTGCAGCTGATTGCAAGGCAGTCTAACTGGGTGGGGAACAGACCAAGCATTTGGTTCACAGTCCCTGTGGAGAGAACACATCTTTCCTTCTCTTCTAGCCAAGGATTTTGTACCTTACTCCCTGGATTTTGTACCTTACTCCCTGTCTCACTGTGACACTGGAGAGAGGCAGCCTATTTCATAAGTTAAAAACTATGGTCAGACTCAAAACTTCATTCAGGCACATGTTGTGAGATAGAGTAGCACCAAGATTATAAATCTTGGAGAACATTCTCCTCTTTCATTAATCTGAATGCAAGTGGTTTTGGTACATCATTTCCTCGGTATGCTGTGCACTGCCATGGTCCTGTTTTGAAGTGTGGACAGTGGCAGGATGGCCAAAGAGGAAAGCATGCACACTGGAGTTCAGATACTGCTCATGCAGGTGCCGGGTGTGGGGAGCGGGTATTCATGGCTTTGGGAGCAGTTATTTTGTGATCTGAAAGAAACTCTCCTTCTAGCAATGCTTCAGGAGTGTGAAATAAGTATCCAGTGCAGCTTTCTTGTTCCAGTGACAGACGTTCTGATTGCTTCATTTAGTGTCACATTCTTATGTCTGAACTACACCTTAGCTGTATCATCACTGACTTCTTTCTAAGGTAGAGTCATGCCTCCATGGCCTCTATCCAGCCCTTTGCTGGACTGCTGTTGGGTTGTAATTGCATTGGATTCTTAGTAGAGTTTCTTGGTCTGCTGTCACAGTGTGATTTCAAGAACTTGTGTTGCATTGAATGTGGTCTTGATTACTTGCCAAGAAAAGTGCAAGGGAAACACTTAAAATCGTCTCCTTTAAAATTGCATCTAGATTCCACCTCCTCTGAAGGCTATAGGAAACTTGCAGAGATTGTTACCAGTTGTCCTGTCTTTCTACTTTTAGTTTTTGGCTTGGTGGGGTAGGTAGATAAAGGTGGGTTTTTTTTTTTTTCCCATTCATTAAATGCTTGTGGTT
Organism: Parus major; assembly: GCF_001522545.3. Taxonomy (NCBI): domain Eukaryota; kingdom Metazoa; phylum Chordata; class Aves; order Passeriformes; family Paridae; genus Parus; species Parus major. The sequence continues at coordinate 12,591,850 of NC_031772.1, read as the reverse complement.
GTTTTTGTTTTTGTTGATTTTTGTTTGTTTGTTTGTTTGTGTGGTTTTTTTGGTTTTGGGGTTTTTTGTGTATTTTTGTGTAGTTCTGTGCATGTGAAGCAGAAGAAGAAAGGCCCCTCTGAAGCTAAGTGTTTCTCATTGCTCTCATGCCAGGTCGCTTAAGGTTTACAAGGTTTGGGATAGTGCATCTTTAAAAAGAAAATACATGAAAGCAAATGACCCTGTGGTAGCTAAGCATGGAAGGAGACGCCTGCAGAAAGTGTGTTGTGGCAGGAGAGATGCGTTAGATGAGAGTAGAGATGAGCCAGGAATGTAAGAAGGCAGTATGCAGGGGGCACACAATTTCCAGGAATCTGGAAGTGTAGGAGGTGCTGTACTGCGGTGGCAAGTCTCATGTAGCAGATGTGCAGGGGCAAATTGTTTTCCATTCCCTGGGCATCCTGGCAGCATGTGGTGGGAAAGAGCCAGGGCCAAGGTGTGAAGAGAAGCAAAAACAGGGAGACGAGAAAGGAAAGGAAGGAAAAAGCCCCAAGAGGAATGTGGACATATGATAAGACACAGGGGGAGCCCACCTGTGAAGGTAGCTGTGAGTTTATCTTGCCTGTGGTTATACTGCAATGAGGTTTTGAACAGCTGCCTAGTATGTCTGTCAATTATTTTAACTTACTTTACTATTTCTCACCTCAGTCCCCATGAAACGCATTTGACAATAATTAATTTTGTATGTGCAACTGAAAGTGTATCCTACTCCTTCAGAAGTGTCAGCTTAATGGCTACAGGGGATAACAGGTTGTGCCAATCCATTAGGGAATTTGGGGGGGTCACCTGGTCATTTAGACTTATATTTTAATTGTTGGACCATAAGATTTCTCATAGTTGAATTTGGAACAGATTAACCTCTGTCTCTCTGAACTTGCATGCTGTCAAGCTCCTTAAACACTATTGCTAATTTTATTTTCTACTTTTAGCATGTATTTAAGATAATTCTTTTCGTTTCATAGGTTAAAGAGGAAATATTCTAACTGGCTGAGATCCCAGTGAGCAATTACAAATATTATATTATAGTTACAGGACTTGGAATTCAGCCTCAGGCTGTGGGCATCAGAAAATCCATGTGTGGAAATCCCAAGTGTTGTAAGATTGTGAGTGTTTTGTATGGAGGGATTCCTTCTCATTTTACTAAAGCTAAACTCATGGTTTAAAAATAAAATAAAAAACCTGGACTTGTAAATGAAACCTCTGCAATCAGCTTTTGACTATGCAAGTTAGAGAAGGGTTCATTGAGTCTCCATTCTGTGCATATTAGCACAGAAGGTCAGTGATGGGAGAAGCCAGGTCCACACTGAAGGCTTTTCAGACAGCCCCCTAACTAGACTAATGAATATGCTGGTGAGATGAACAGGTCATTTAACACTTTTCATGTCACTATTGTCCATCCAACCTTAAATATGAAGTCTGTCACTCTGATAGGCTGGTTCTGCTTAAAAAGGTTTCCTGGCTTTGTTAGATTCCTAGGAGGGATTTCCCCCCATCCTTACTACTAATTGCTGGCAGAACCCTACAGATGTATTTATATCAGCCTTTTCATTCAGGTCAAGTCTTTGCTAAAGAATTTTGCCAGTGTGTACCAGTGTTGAAGAGATGCAATGAAGACAGAAGTGGAAGCAGAAAATGCAGTTATAATTATCCTGTTGGAACTGCAGCTCAGTGACCACAATGGAATGACTGGCTGAGAGCAGGATGGTTTGATACCTCTGATGATGTGCTGGGATTGCTGTGCCCATGCTAGGACAGTTTCACACAGCTGCTGAGAGGGAGCTCAGCTGTCTGTGAACCATCCAAGTGTGCTGTGGTCCAAGCCTTGGGAAGGACTGTGAGGAGGGCTAGTGGAGGATGCCTTGTGCTGGCACCTTGTAAGCGCCTTGTGCTGGCGCCTTGTAAGTAAACCCTCCTGACAGAGGGAATGCCCCTAATGTGGTGCTTCTGCCAGAGCTGTGAGCACATCTTTCGTATGCTGACATTGGATATCCAGGCTGCTTGAAGCAACATCTCATGGGAACCAAGTTGCATACCTGAGAGAGCTGAATATTTTTCAAAAATATTTTCCCGAACTTCCTCACCCTGTGAACAGCAAGGGTGTTTCTTCTTGGGACACTTCTATTTTTTTCTATGACCCATAGCATACTGTGGCCTAGAAGGCTTCAGAAAATTATTTCAGGAGGACTGCTGACAGCTTTCCTGTGAGATTTCTTGAAGGCTCCTGTACTCCTTGCCTTGAATAAGCTCCCCAGTGCCATGGTCAGGAGGACAACAATATAGGTACTTCTGATTTAACACCACAGTCATGAGTTCAACATATTCCAAAGGTGGGCAAAGAGCAAATGGACTGATGTTGTACTGGTATCCAATACCTCGTTGCAGCCGTTTGCTTCTGCAAACTTTCTTGGCTTTCTGATACCTGCATCAGCTGATAGATAAAAAAGGTGAAAATTCAGGTATCAGCACTGAAAAATAAAGGCTGATGGGGTGAAATAGCACATATCCAAGCATGTATGCTACAGACCAGAGGAGTTTATGTGGCTATTCCCAGAAATGCTGCCAAATCTGAGTCCAAGAAGCCCCTCAGTAAGGGAACTGCTTTGACAATGCACTGTGTATTTGAGCTGTCTCTCCAAAATAGGAAACAGGCAAAATTCATTCTTCCTGGAAACTATGACATATGCTTGAGAAGATTTTCAGCACAATAGATCATTTTGGGGATATCATTTTATTGAAGACCCAAGTAATTTTTCTGTGACTGGTGTACTTCCAATTCATTGAGATGCTTTAAAATTTCAGTGTGGTAAGTCACACCAGCCTCTTCCTAGCTACTAGTAGGTGATGCTGCCCGTGAAGAAGATATCCAACACAAAAGGCAAAACATGCTCTGACCAATATTGGACAAGCCCAGTAAATACATCACATTAAATCTTCAGCTAAAATCATAAAAAGTGTGGTGCAGTTCAAGTAGCAAAAGCTCAAGCACAGGTTAATGTCAGGCTAACTTCCCACATCAAGATAATCTGGATTCATACTGGGAAGCTTGTAAAGGTCTTGCAGACTAATCTTTAACGCACAGTTGTTGTCCTCCATCACTCTCCCAAGGCATCCATGGTCTCACTGACGAGAATGAGATGGTGGAGGACAGCTGTCAGAAGGCCAGTCCCACCAAGCTGTCACTAATGTTCAGATGAGATGTGTATGTTGGCTGAATATGTGAACTTACTCTAGACTTCAGGCAACTACAGGGAGCAGAAGAAGGCAATTTCATTTGTGGATGACTTTCCTGAATTTAAAGTATATTTATGTAGTCTATTTATTTGTTAAAGGGGTCCTCAATGACCCCAGATTTTTTCACAGCTCCCTGTTCCATCTTCTCCATTGGAAGAGAAGATACTACTTCATCTTGGCAGGTAACAGCATGGACTCAGCTGTTTGTATCTCTGCTGTTTCTTGGACAGCACCAATATGATGTACATGGGCCAGAAGCCTTCAGTGTTTGGTGACTCTGCCTGGAACAGGTCTTTGTTATCCGTCTTCTCAGAAATAAGCTACTGCAAGTAGCTTATTGGGAGCTGTCTGCTTGTTATGGGACCTTGACCAACATTTTAGGCCTCAGTCCTTACATTCAAGATACTGACTGACCTGGGTCCCTGCTGTAGGACGTAGGGAATGGCTGACAGTTGCTTAAAAATGTAGCATGTGTTTGCAAAGTAAATCCTGCCTGGTGGGTATCAGGTCAGGACTTTCTGAAGGGAAGGAAGAGAACTATGTGTTGAGCTCTCCTAGCATCAGTGCAAACATTGTTGCCTGCTGTGCCAAAAGCCAGGCATCCTGAAGTTTCTTTTAGTTGTGGTTTTCTTCTCATGCTTCCTATAGTTAAATACATGGTAATATGTAATATTAAAAAAAAAAAAAAACAACAAAAAAAAACCAAAAAAAAAAACCAACCCAAATTCCCTAGAATTTGCCAAATCCACACTTGGGAGTATGTCTGCTGTTGGCTGTATCTGTCTGCACACTCCTTTGTCTTGGCACTGGTAGTCACCTGATTGGTTCAGCACATTAATCCAGTAGAAAACTAAACCAGCATAAAAGGAGGTAGAATTTTGGGCTTTGTTTACTTTTTTCTGGGCTAGTGAGCTGCCTTATGGCTCCAAGAGGGGCCAGGAGAAGACAGGTGAGCCGCATGAGGAAAGAGGACTGGAAGAGGTTGCAGCAAAGGGTTAGATTTGCTCAGCCAACTTTCCGGGTTATTTTCTTGGTGCACAGCAGGAAAGGGCCCAGACACAGGGGCCAGGTGCAATGTGTGGGGCTGAGGGCACTGCAGGAGAATTGCAGCAGTGGTAGTCCTGGGGGTGAGTAGAAGCTTTCCCTCTGGGGATTATGTTCACCCATTTGCTACTCAGCCCTCCTCTGCTTTCAAAAGCATGCTGCAAGTGCTAGGATAAAACCTCCAACCCAGCTGTCTCTCAGCTACCAAAATATCTCCTTTGCCCCTTGGCCAGCTGTCAAAACTTTCCTGGCCTTCCTAGAACAAGTGTCTTAGGGAATGTTTCCTTTGGTGAATAAGAACTGGGGGGATGCTCTGGAGCTGACTATGGGACAGCATGTTCAATTCCAGGTGCCTCTTCTAAGCCAGCTCCTGAACCATCCTCTTAGTAATGTTCTCTCTACTTGGTGTGCTCTGGAGGGTGAGATTGTGGTTTGAGGAAAAAAGTGCTCCAAAATAAAAAAATTGTGCAACTCAAGAGCCAAGAAACAAGCCTTAATTATTCAACTAGTTTGGAACACTTGAAAGTATCCCTATAAATAGGTGAAAGGGATGTTTGTCAGCTACAAAGAGATTATCCTGCAGTAATATTTCTTGTCTTATTTTATGATGATGCTACAGAATACAGTCCCTCAGGTAACCTCATTAATGTTTATAAAAAAACCCCTTGTTTTATACTTTTGGTTTGAGAAGGTAGAAATAAGGAAAGAGGCTAGTAAGAACGATTTTATCATATGTGCTTTGGAAAGCCCAAGGACACGGCTGTAAGGTCGCTATAAGCATTTGATGTACATGGGCTAACAATTTGAGTGGGTGCTTGCTAGACTGCCTGAGATGTACCCTAAGGGAAAAACCCAGGCAGGACTTTGGCTAAAATCTTGGGTGAAATTCTGCATGGTTACCAGTGGATCTGTCAGCAGGACGTTGGCACCCTTCTGTGTCTCATCAGTTGTTTTGTTTTGATCTCTTTCGGCAAGGGCAACCTGTGGCCATATGTTGTTATAGCCACAAGTGCTTCCACAGGGCAGTATCTGGGTAAACTCTGCTGCCTGACAGTGCCTGAGCCCAGGGTGGAGGTTTCTTTTCACTATCTGTTCCTTAAAGACAACTGTTTCTTCTGGCTATCATAACAGGGTGGCAGTTACATAGAACAGCCCATAACAGTATGGGATGGTTTCTGAGTCTTACGGCTCCATTCTTAAAAATAACAGCTCTTTTTCCCAATCCAACCAACAATTGTGGTCAGCCACGAATACCAGTTTAACCATTTGGCAGCTTCCCTATAGGAAACAGCTCTTTCCAGAGAGCCAAAGGAGCCCTAGAGCCACACTGGGATGGTTTCAGTCAGCAGAACACACTTAACAGATTTCCTTGTATGCAACCAGACTCTTTAATAACAAGCAAATCCTGGAAAGTTAATACGAAACAAATTGTAGAAGTATGTAAGAACAAATAATTCAAGTGCGTTATTTGATGAACGAATGGTAAAACTTTGTTCCTCCCCACACAAACACGCAGTTTCTTGCTCTGGAGTTCCTTCTCCATTGTGTGTCGGGACTGTCAGCAGAGTTTATTTTGGTCTCGGTTCCACTACGTGCAGTAGTAGCCGGCTCCGCAAACAGTGCGCTGCAAGTGGAACCGCCCCTTACGGCTTTAGGGCAGAAAGCAGCAATAACGGGCTATTGTCAGCAGGGGCGGGGGGGGGTGGTTCCCGCCCGCCCCCGAACTCTGCCGGGGCTGCTCCTCGTCCCCGTGGTTCCGCGGCGCTGGCAGCAGGGCCGGGTCCCCAGAGAGGCCAGTCCCGGGACTGGCACAGCTGGAGCCCGCCGGTCTCCGCTAGGTGCCGGGGGTCCCCCGGGGGTCCTGCTCTTCCACACATGGCGGGGGATCCGCGGGGCACCCCTCCCGCGCCCTGCTGCACGCTCGCTGTACTCCCCTATCCCCCCGGCGGGCGCTCTTTTTGAATGAATGACCTCACCCGCGCCGGCCAACCGCCGCGCGGCGATGCTTAATATTCATGAGGAGCCGCGCCAATGAGCGAGCGAGGAGGTTGTTTTAAACGGCAGAGCCCCGCAGCCAATCAGGCCGCTCTCGTAGGCAGCCAACGCGAGGCTGAGCCGCGCCGAGCCCCGCGTCGTGCCCTGCGCTCCGCTCCTGTCCACACTACCGCGAACAATACAGGTACGTGCAGCCCCGCCGCAACTTTTCGGGGGGCGGCTGCCCCCTCCCCGCGCTGCCCCCGCGCCTTCATTCCTCTGCCCTGCCTGGCGCAGCATGCTTATCTTTTTCTGTCTTCTTTTTTTAAATTTTTTTTATTAATGTTGTGTTCTGTTTCTTCCTTCCTCCGAGTTTTTGATTTTATTATTTTTTTTTTTAAATTAGAACAAAATCGGGAAATTCACCCAAAACTTTGTTTCCCTCCTCTCGCGGGGATCACTGATGCCGGGGCAGATGCTGTGTGCAGCTGGCGGGGCGGAGGGTAGCGGGCGAGGCGCAGCGTTTATCCCCTGTCCTCCTGCCCTGCCCCGCCGGGAGCTCCCCCGGCACCGAGGGGCCACCTGCCCCCCGTGCAGCCCCGTAGCTCGCCCTGGGTTCTCGTGCCGCCGAGAGTAATATGGCTGGTGCAGCAAGTACACCGGGACTAACTCCTCTTCTCCCCCGCATGGGCAGGGATTTTTCTCTGCCGCCTCCTAATGTCGCACGGCAAAACGCGCGGCGCCCTCGGCTTTCATGTGCCCCCTTCCCAGGGTGGGCTTGGTGGGGCTGGCGGTGGTGGGAAAGTTGTCGGCCGTGCGCAGTGCCGTGCCTGCTGTTTATTCTGCATTAATATGGCTGTCGCTTTAGCATCTGACAGGGATAAACCCTGCGCGCTGCGCCCAGCGGTCCCGGCCAAGCAGTTTTTTTCTCGCCGCCGCCACCACCAGACTCCACCGATCCCTTCGCTTCTACCTCGGCCGCTCTTCCCCTGCCCTAGAAGGTGTCTCTGTTGGGGCTGCGCCCGCGGCGGAGCCCCGTATCGCCTTTTCCCCGCGCCGCGCCGCCCGTGCTGTGGGCATTAATATGGCTGGCGCTGGAGAGCCCCGACGAAGGGAAGAAAGACGTGTGAGCGGCACAGGGATGGGGAGGGGGGGTCGCGGCCAGGAAAATCTCCTTCCCGGCGCTTCGCCGGGGGCTCAAACCTTTCGCTTTCGCCCTGGTTCCTCTCCCCCCACCTTCCCATGTCCTCGGACGGGCACTCGGGGGCCGCCCTGGGGCTCCCCGCACTCTTTTTCTGGTAGCGCGGAGGAGCGTAGCGGCGGCGGTAATGGCTGCACGGGAGCCTTTGTTAGAGAGCGCTGCGCTAGGCAGGGGCTGGGGGGGCCCTCCCGCCCGCGCCCCGGCCCCGACGCCCCCACCGCCCGCCGGGGGGCCAGCGAGGAGCCCCTTCGCGGCGGGGGCGGCGTTTTGGTGGGGCCGGCGGCCGGGGGCGGCGGGCGCGGGGGGCCGAGCGCGGCGGAGGGGGAGCGTGGCTTTGTTCGGCGGCGGCGGCGCCGGGAGAAGCCATCTTAGCGAGCGGGGCTGGCCCTGGGCGCGGAGCGCGGCCACCGCCGCTCCCGCTGCCGCTCGGCCCGGCCGCCCGGGGCCAGCCCGGCACCCCACGCCCCCGGCCGCTGCCCGGCCCCCCGGCGCCCCCCGGCCGCCGCCCTGCCACATTTCAGGGGCACTTTCTTTCATCAGGAGGCGTTTCACAAAATGGAAGATGAATTATTGGCATCTGGCGGAGCCGCCGCTGCCCCCGCCGGCCCCGGCCCCGCCGCAGGTGTCCGCGCCGCGGAGCGCGGCCGCCGCTGTGACCTTGGGTGGGGGTTGGGGGAGGGGAGGGGGGCGCAGATGCGGGAGAGGCGCGGAGCGGGTCCGGGCTGGGCTGGACCGGCTGCCGCGGGCCGCTCCCCCTCAACTTCGGAGTGGGGCCGTTTCCCGCCCCGGTCCCCGGTACGGCGGGTTTTCCGCCCTGGCGGAGGTAGCGGTGTCCCGGCAGCGGCCGGACCGGGCAGGGCGGCTCATGGTCACTTCCGCCTGCACCTGGCGGGTTAATGAGCACAATTAAATATTAACGTTGTGCTAATAAAAATTTAAATTTTAAGTGACTTAGAAGCTGTAAATAGAAAATACTTTTGTGGGATCATGATTTTATTTTTATTAAGGGGAGGAAATTTAATACGGAAGTAGGAAAAGAAATGGAGCCCAAAAGTTAGCACCATCATTTCAGCAACTTGCATCTTTGCACTGACCACTGTGCCTCAAACATGTGTCACTTGGTGGAGCAAGAGCAAGCACAATTCACCTCGCCGGGCTCCACTGGTTCTATTGTGGTTGAAGTCAGACTTTATTTGCCCTTTTTATATGTAAAAGGTTATTGCACCTTTTTGGGGCAGCTGATTTGCTCCATCTTACCTGGGCAGCAGCTGCTCACATGTACGTTCAGCTCATGAAGGGCTAAGTCACTGGCTGGCACTGTGCATGCTGTTCCAGCCCAGTATAGTAGACAACTAAAGCAGATACTTTATATTAATTTATATATAATGCTTAATAGGCAGAAGAATGTATATTTAATAGGCTGTTTCCAGTCTTTGGACATGATGTAAATATATATTAATGTAACACTTAAATTCATGTTTGCACTTAAATGCTTGTCTGCAACTCAAGTATCAAGGGAGAATAATTTAAGTCTGTATTGGGGATGGTAAGAGATCTTGGGGGAAAGAGATGTGTTACTGATGGGACATCACATCAGAATGGTGGGGGGTGTATGTATGTATAAATATATGCACACCATATATGCTGTCTCTTATACACATCTAGGGGGAAAGAGATGTGTTACTGATGGGACATCACATCAGAATGGTGGGGGGTGTATGTATGTATAAATATATGCACACCATATATGTGTACATGCATAGGTGCATGCATTTATCTATATATCATTCATTTGTTATTTTTTCCTCTGTCCCTACAGAGTCAAGATGGCTAAAGGTGATCCGAAGAAGCCCAAGGGCAAGATGTCTGCCTATGCCTTCTTTGTGCAGACGTGCCGTGAGGAACATAAGAAAAAGAACCCAGAGGTTCCAGTCAACTTTGCAGAGTTTTCCAAGAAGTGCTCAGAGAGGTGGAAGGTACCTTATTTTGTGCCTTCCTGAAGGGATAATGTCTTATAGTACGTGCTAGGATGATGTATGTGGGTGTGAACGTGAAGGGAGCCAGTGCTGTTTTGGTCTATATGTTGCTCTTGCCAAGCTCGCCTGGCCATTGGTCAGGTGCTGCTGAAGCCTGTAACAATATTGAGTGCTTTAGCTTCAATGCTCATTTAGATCCTTCTGCTAGAGTCTGGCCTTTCAAGCAACACCCTTCAGCAGCTAATTCCTTCCTGGTGTTTGTCCAGAGGAAGAGTGTGACTGTGCTTGTCTCATTTCTGTTGCTTCCCTGTTGCTGAGTATATCCATGGTGACTGATTTCCTGTATAGGACCTTCATCCTCAAGGTGGTCCAGTTAGAAAACAAACAAATTCTGAAACTCCTATATTGAGTTGATATGTGTTGCCTTGATTTATATAAAGTTCGCCAGCTATTGAACAGTTGGGTTATCACAAGTTTTGTGTCTCGTGTTTTGGTTTTTTAGACCATGTCAAGCAAGGAAAAGGCTAAATTTGATGAAATGGCAAAGGCTGATAAGGTACGATATGATAGAGAAATGAAGGACTATGGACCAGCTAAGGGTGGCAAGAAGAAGAAGGACCCCAATGCCCCAAAACGACCACCGTAAGTAACTTTGAGGCATTAAGTGCATAAGTTCTTTGGTTCATTTTCACACCCTGAGTGTAACATGGATTTCTAGGAAATCAGTACTATCTTGTAAACCTTCTAGGTGGCTTGTGGTCTTGAGCATGTAGGACACAAATTGTCAGTACTTGGTACTCTTAAACTTTGGGATGGAAGATACAGAAGTGGCTGAGTCACAGTGAGACTTCTATATCTAAGATGAAATTGGGTGTGGGGATACAGAACACTTATTTAAAAAATGCACTGAGTGAAGGCTGGAGGTGTAGGCCTCAGTAATATCAAAACATGTTTAACCTTATGCTTGATTTTGTAAGTTAAAAAAGAGTTTCTACTCTGTGCTCATGCATCTGTCAGTGTTGTGGGAGAGGGATGGAGGGAAGGGGTGCTCCATGGATATGCTGCTGCAAATGCTGACTGTCCTCTGGTGTTTCTTCCCAAGGTCTGGCTTCTTCCTCTTCTGTTCAGAGTTTCGCCCCAAGATCAAGTCCACAAACCCTGGCATATCCATTGGGGATGTAGCAAAGAAACTGGGTGAAATGTGGAACAACCTCAGTGATGGTGAAAAGCAACCTTACAATAATAAGGCAGCTAAACTGAAGGAGAAGTATGAGAAGGTAAGGAGAGTTGTCACTTGTGCCTCTTCTGTACTAGCTCTTTTGTTGATGTGCTTTTGTAACATAGGCCCAGCTCAGGTGGCCCTAGCATAGTTACAGCCAAGCTTTGGTTGCACAGGTTGGGATGCAGAGTGGGATAGAGATCCACAGGCAGATTTCAGCAAGGAGGAGGGAGACCATTCTCCAGTGATGTGCAGCAGGGGCTGCTTGTGTTGTTTCACAAAGAGATTGCTGTGCTGTTACAGGAGCTTTGTCCCATTATCAGGAAACTTTGAGAAGCTGAGTTTTCATCCTCAGAGAAATAGCCATGAATGCAGGGTTCAAGACCTTTGTGATTCATGAGTATGCTTAGGTATGAGTATGCATACCTTTGTACTCCCCTGCTGTCTGTGTCCCCTTGGGGGGGTGCAGCAGAGGAAGGCCAGTCCCTTTACCTTAATGCCCACTGCTGTACCAATGCTGTGTGTGTTTGCTGCTTAGAGCAAATTAAGACATCGCCTTGACTTTGCAGGATGTTGCAGACTACAAGTCTAAAGGAAAGTTTGATGGCGCAAAGGGAGCAGCAACCAAAGCTGCTCGGAAAAAGGTAGAGGAAGAAGACGAAGAGGAGGAGGAGGATGAAGAAGAGGAGGATGAAGATGATGATGATGAATAAAACTGTACAATACTTGTCTCCATGTGAATACCATAGAGTAGGGGAAACACCATAAATGAAGCACCTCTTATTTGAGATGGTGTCTCTTGCCCTTATTAGGCTTAATTAAAAAAAAATTGGATTCCAATCACATTGTAGTTTCTAAAAGTGCTCTAGAAATTGTAACTGGTTTACATGAAGTGGCCATGGGTGTAGTGAGCACCCTGAAACTGTATCAAAGTTGTACATATTTCCAAACATTTTTAAAATGAAAAGGCGCTCTAGTGTTCTCCTAACTCTGTGCACTTTGCTGTTGGTGTAACAAAGCATTTAAAAATGTTTCAAGCATTTTTTAATTTGTAAGGTGGTGTTACTATATGGTTATTGGCTAGAAAATCCTGGGTTATAAACTGTACATACTATAGTTTGTAAAAACTAGACAGATTCTTGTGGTACATGCTTAGAGTGATGATGCCTTAGAGGAGCAGTGATTACTTGGAAAGGCTGTATGTTCCCCAGGGTGCCATGGCCCAAAGCATGCACTGTGAGGGTAGATCTATTTACACTACAGTGGGCGTCCATTTAGCTTAAAGTTGTCTTTCTGTATATAGTGAAATAGCATTCTGCTGCCATTCTTAGTTGTGGAAGGGGGTTCAGCTGGCATGAGAAGTGTATGGGTTTTTTTAGTTAAGTGCGGTAGTTTTTAAACTGAAACTGTAGACATCTCTTCATCGTCAACTAAGTGAAGAGCCAGTGCAGCAACTGAAGTTCAAAAACACTCTGTACTTAAACAAATTTGCAACGTTCTGGTTTTTTTGTATGTTTAGAATGCTGAAATGTTTTTGAAGCAAAATAAACAGTATTACATTTTTAAAACTTTTGACAACACTCTAAATTTCTGGTTTAAAAGGATCTGAACAACAGCAAGAGGTTCATTTTGAAGTCTGTGGCATCCCTCAGGGCTGGTAACTTAGGAAACATTCTGACTCAAGGATTTAAAAAAAAAAATAAATAAATTAAAAATGTTGGCCAGCCAAAACTGGCTGAATTGAAAGAGATGGCTGCTCCAGCTAATATGCAATCGTAACTGTTTATGGCTGAGTGGCATAAGATGCTATGCAAGTTTGAACTTTATTACTTGAACTTGGGAGCCTAAATGAACATTCATGACGTAATTGTTTGTTTGTGTGTGTATATAGCAGCATTCAGAGATGCAGAGAAAGGTAGGTGGCTAGGAATGAGGCTGACACCATGGAATAAGTATAAAAGCATAGTTTGGATTTTTTTCAGTTGTGTTGGGTAAATTTATAGCCCAAATGCATTGCTGTACATATTAAAATGTGCCTTTTTTGTCCTGTGTTAAACTGTTTCAGACTTGTGGTTTTTTCTAGCATCTTGTTTCATGGCAGGAGCCAGGCACCTAAGTCTAACTCCCTGCTGAAGTAGGAACATGGTGCAGGTATTTGGTATGTGTCCTTTCTCTAATGACACAAGTTTCAGTAGGAATTGGGGGCTGTGAAGGTGGGGTGAGGGAGCAACAGGTTTCTTTCCCCTCTGGTCACCAGCTGGCTGTGTCAAAGTCTTGCCTTCTTTCCAAATCCAGGCTGGGGATGTTTTGTGGCACTTGAAAAAGAGAGGTAATACCTGGGCTCTAACTGGTGACTGTAACATTGTTTTTCCTTAGCATGGGAACAGCATGAGTTGGGAAAACTAGCCACCCCCATGCTACCCCTGAATTCCCTGTGCTGGCTCTAGGAGTCGGTGCTTGCTTGGTGGAAAGTAGATGGGGTGAGGATACTTCTGTTAATAGCAAGTCAAAGCTGTGGGCTGTTGTGTTCAGCTGGTTTCAGAAGACACAGTAATTCACAGGTGCAAATACTGGGTATGGGCTGCTGCCACCTCTGCATTTGAACCAAGTTTGAGATTAATGGGGTCCAGGCTTACAGATAGTGACTTTAGAATGTGGTTAAAACTACTTAGTTGCGTAATTGGATGGTGCTTCTGGAGGCCTCTGTTCTCAACAACCATGACAACTCACCAGCAACAGCTTGGCAAAACAGTTTAATCTGGTGTTGAGATGGACTAAAAACTGAAAGCAAAATTTTCAGAATGAAGCAAGCTACAAAACTTCAATTAAACATAGCAACATGTAGCAACTTTGGTTTTTAAGGCTAAGTGACAGTTGAATCACACAGAAATACTTTTATAGTTGCTTAATTACGGAAATTTTTAGTATCTTTGCACAAAAAATATTTGCCCCTATTTTATTGGCAGTTGCATTTTAAAAGCCTCAATAAAGCTGCATCTGGAAAAGAAACAGGTAGTTCTGTATTTGCTACCCTTTGTGTATATCTTCTGATTCAAGGGAGTAGGCAGCTGGAGATCCCAGCCTGTGGAAATTTGATGGGGAAGTGGTGGAGCATAAAAAAAAAAGTGATGGCATCAGTTCAAGAGCTCTAATGCTGTTTCTATTGTCTAATTGGCAAAATCTCCCCTCAACCACATATGGGACTTAGTGTAGATCACTGTTGTGCAAATCAAGTTTGGCTTTGAATTAACTGCTAGTGAGCTGAGCCGTTATTGATAGTATCAGCAAATGAGGACTAGAGCTGACACCTCTTTGTCTTCGTTATGTTCGAAATCCATTTAAGTTGCAGAGCTTGATCAAGGTCTTGGATCTTAGAGTGCACTACCTATTGCAGCTCTGCATGTACCTAAAATATGGCATTCCTTGGGGATGCTGTTCAATACAGAAATAGTGCAGGATTCCAGGGACACACATTTGGATACTGCAGATCCAGTGGCGAGATTTCTTCCCGGGGTACTCTGCTGTTGATAAATGCCATAGTGTGAATGCATTTAAATAACATAATTTACCCTCCCCCACTGTTTTGTGTTCTGACATGTCATCTCAAATATTGAGATCTTTTTAATTTCACCCAGCTCCATTAGTTTCATAGAACACCCTCCAAATGCTCTTTTTCTCTGCTTTGAAATGCTTGTGCTGTTTCAGAGGAGACATTTCTGCGTTGTGTGGCTGCACAACTCAAACTTCTAGCTCAACTTTAGTTCCAAGCCAGGCCAAGGAAATAAATCTCTTACTAACTTCATGATATGTAGAGAAGGGTAAGAATAAAATAATTTGGCAAAGGGACGGGATGGATGAAGATGTTTTCCTTCTAAAAGGTGAGCTGTTGATGCCCCTGTCCCTGCTGAATTTGGGCTGAGGGACCAGGGTTCAGCTAAGAAAAAGGGATGGTGCTGATTCTGCAGCTGTTAGAACCCACTTAATCCTGGGGGTAGGCAGAGGAGAAGGGTTGACTGGATGGGATGGTCCCTCTGGATGCCTAAATGGGTGTCAGAGGTCTGAGAACTTTTGCTCAAGAGAAAGTGCCTGATGGTGATGTAGGGCAGAGGCAGCACTGACCTGTGTCATGCAGGTCATTTCCTGTGGTTAGTGCTGTTTGGTTTGCATTCAGAATTGTCCAGATTCTTGAGAACACAGTTGCTACCAAAATGCATCACATTCGTCTGAAATCAAGCAATCTGGGGGGCAATGGGATGAATGAGGCTGCTGAGCTGCTCTGTGAAGAGCAGAATCTGCCTCTGCTGAAAATGAGTCTGGGAGTCTTAGCATGACCCAGAGAGTCAGAGGCTACAGACCCACTGCTCTGTAGCCTATATATTCCAAAATGCAGTTGAGATATGGTACATAGTTAGTGTGAGCCAAATCTGAGCACTTAGTCTGGGTGGAAAGGGCTGTATTAGGGGAGTCCCACCATGGGTGTGGCACTCCTCACAAGCAGTTACAAGGAAAACTACATTGCAGGATGGTTTCCTACTGTTGTGTCAGCATCCTAACACATCTGTGGGGAAAGGAGTGCATTACTTTTCTATAATAGAATTAATTTAAAACCCTAGTACAAATGTATATCTCCCTAGGACAGGGAGTCTGCTTTGGGGGTGGGACTGAGGATACAAACACAGTCAAAGCATCTCATACCTTCTTCCTTTGAACAGTTCATTTTTAGGTAGTTTTACTCACTTCTAATAAACCCTGCAGGAGCAGCAGCAAGGTACAAGGGCTTCTGTTGGTCCTGGCTCAGCAGGTCGCAGGTGAAAGGCTTTTCACTTCCAGCCTCTACCACAGTTCTGGCAGCCGCCTCGAATTTATGTTTTCCCTATGCTCACTCAGGCTCTTGTTCCAGAAGCACAGGAACATCTCCCAGGTAAGCCCTCTTCCGCTGCAGGTTTTGGGGAGCTTGGACGAAGAGATAGGATGTTTCCAGTGGGGCGAGAGCAAGATGCTGCACTTTTGGCAGTGCTTTCTTACAAGCCACAGACTCCCCTCTATGAATATTCACCCAAGATCATTTTCCTCTAAAAGATAATGGAAGGAACTGTGACAAGTGGCATGTTTATTTCTTTCTAGGGCTGGGACTGCACCCTTTTTAATGCAATAAACTGAATTGTAAATCACAGCAGTGCTTCAAAACATAGTGTGCTGGGGACCCTGTTACCAAGCAGTTGCTCTCTAAATGTGTCAGCTTGCTCTGTGGAAGGGACTGAATAACCAGCATGCCTAGCAGGAGGGTTTGTGCCCTGTGAAGTGTCTTCATCCCCTTTTGCAGGCTGGGCACTGGGCCTGTCCCTGCTTGGGCAGCATTTGTTAACCTGTGTTCAAAGCATTCTGTAAACACTTCATCCTTCCAGTAGATCTGATGTCTATGTGGTAAAGCAATAGGTGGGTGGTGGGAGTTGTCTGCTGCTAAGAGCAGCCCTGAGTGCCTTCCTGCAACTGGATCCCTAAATTAGGCAGGAGGAAGCAGCACAACCATACTGGAGCTGAATAGCTCTGTGTCCTGGGTGGTGAGTAACTCCTCTTGTTCCTGGATGTGGCATGACCTCACAGAAACACCTGTGAAGTGGCTAAAGCCAAGGCTTTATGTTAAGCTGAAGCAGGGGTGGCAGGTGACTTCCCTAGGACTGGGGAGCCTGACCATTGTGTGGAGTAGCTGCCTGGTGCTGTGATGGGGCTAAGACCTTTGGAGGTTGGGATGCATAAAAGAAGACATTTGTTTTGTTGAGATGAAAATACATTAACCATGGTAAAGGGCTGCCTGTCCTGTAACTGTGTCCTCTGACTTTGTGTCTCTGGCTGAATTCAGAAGCCAGGCAGACCACACCTAGGAGCCCAGCCTTGATGTGGGGCTGGGTGTTTTGATGGTGTTTGTGGTTGACTTTTGAGCCTGTGAGTGCAGAGTGGTGCTGCTCTGCCTCCATACCTGCCACTTCCTCTGGCTCAGTGCTCCCTATGGGACACCTGGGGAACCAGAGTAGCCCCTCTGCACTAGTGTCAACCACCACTGTAGCCAAACCTGTCTGAGGAGGGCAGCAGGTAGGATGCTGTGAGTGATAGAGCTGCCTTTTCTTCCCAGCCCTTCCACTTCTAAAGCTCCCTCAGGTATTTCAAGTCAGAGAAACGCTCTTTTTAAAAATATTAATCAAACATGGCCTGGCTTTGTTGTTGTAAGAGCATAAAGCATGTGAATTTTTTTAACTGCTTCTTTGTGAAGCTTAAAATTTGCTTTATTTAGTTTAGAAAATTAATTCCCATAGCAGGATGAAGAGATTTGAGGGATTGCTTGAGACCAATGCCTCTTATCTGCTGCTAATGGCTGGGTGATTGCTCTTTTACTGTGTGTTACCTGGCTGTGCCAGCATTAATACATGGTCCTGTAAAAGAGGCTTGAGAAAGGTGTGAGCAGGGTCAATTTGGTCTCCCATTTTCTTGCGAAATATGTTGGTTGAGTTTTGTTCTCTAGCTTTAGAGCTCAGCCTGGGGATCTTCCCTGGGCTTGGCTTCTGAAGTTGTTTAAGGCATTACTACCTGTAGGTCCTGGCTAGGATTTCTCCCCAGTAGCAGGGAGAGCAGAATGAAACATGCTGGGTCTTCTGTTGCTTTATTTGCTGCTTTATACAGTAACTTAATTTTTGCAAGCTGCTGGGAGATTTTTCGAACCAAGCTCAAAGATCAAGATATCAATAAAACCCTTAAAGAGAACCCTTTCTTCAAAGGACATGTCTGAAAGTAGAATAGAGCCTGACCAAATAGAATCATAGAATCTTTGAATTGTTTGGGTAGAAAGGGACCTTAAAGATCATCTTGTTCAAACCCTCCTGCCATAGGCAGGGGCACCTTCCTCTAGATGAGGTTAGCACTGGACTGTATAATTACTTGCTGTCACTTGTGTTCCATTTGTTGGTAATTGCTACCAGAGTTGTCTAGCAAAAAAATTCACTAGACCACATATTTTGAACATTGCATGTGACTCACAAAAGGCTTTTGGTGGTTTTGAACATAGAAGGACTTGGCCTTGTTTGTTTTCTACTCTTCCCTATGCATCTGTTAAGAGGGAGCAAATAGGCCTGACACCTTTTAGTGTTCTGCTTTGGGAGTAGGTAAAGCAAAGCCCTTTGACTTTTCCATTACTTAAAGGGGGCTTATGAAAAAAAGGGAGAGTGACATTTTACACAGGCAGATAGTGATATCACAAGGAGGAAATTATTTTAAGCTAGAGAGTAGATTTAGATTAGAATTTAGAAAGAAGTGGTGAGGCACTGGCACAGGTTGCCAATGAGAAGCTGTGGATGCTCGACCCTTTCCTGTTCCCTGCCTAGCTCTTTCTCAGTCCAGCACAGCAGCTGTCGTAGGCACATCTGACCCAAAGGCTTACTTGAGAGGGTATGATTTGCATTTAAGTTTTAGGAGAAGCCTGGAATAAACTGTATTTACCCAGTAGTCAGGTGCTTTAGGGAAGATCTTCAGCTTTCATGGGCTGTTGCACTGTGCCAGTTCAGACACTCACCATTGCTATTCCCCTGAGATTTTTGTGCTCACAGCAGCACCAGGATGAGGATGGAGGTTACAGAGATGCAGGACCTGCTGCTGGTTGGGAGTGTTGCTCTCCCAGCTGACCCACGTAGGGCTGAACAGTTGTGATGGAGGTGAGAAACAGAAGCAGGAGGCAGCTGAGGGATGCAAGTCTCCAGGTCTTGAGCAGACGGCATCCAGCCCACAGGGTTTCTCCCTGTGTGGGGGACCATATGGTGCTGTATTTCACAGCTGGCCCTGAGCAATGAGGTTCAGCAGTGACTATGGATGAAAGGGAAGGGGTGATCTCAGAAATGTTTGTTGCTGTTTGTGCTCAAGTCTCTCATGGAGGTGGTTATTGCCAATGAAACACGTTAAGCTGTGCTGGGCACACCTTCTTGTGGCAGGGACACAAACAGGCTGCTGTTGGGGGAGATAAGATATTAGTGAATGTGTACATGGGAAGCACTTTCATATATATTCTCATTCTGCCAAACACAAGGCTCCTGCCCATCAGAGGTGCTCTGGTAGGGTCTCTTTTCCATTTACCCCCTTCCAGGCCATGCTTAGTTGGTGGAGCTGTGCCAGAGCAGGTGGCAGAACCCTGTAGCAAGAGCCTCTCCCAGAGCAGAGCAGCAGATCCCTGTGATTTGGAGCAGGATTGCCTCCATCCCCGCAGCCCAAGGGGAGCAAGAATCACCTTCTTGCCATGGGTGCTTGGGAAGCCCCCCAGGGAGGGTTTTGTGGGGGCAGCCCATCCTGACAACAGCTCAGGGTGCCCGTGGTGGGAGAGGGGATCTTGCCAGAGGAGCTGCTGGTTTGCTGGAAGCCTTCTCCTAAATATGGACATGATTATTTTTAACTTTTTGTTTGCTTACTCTGGAATCCTTTGCACTTTTCCCTTAATCCTCGAGAAAAATCAGCAGTGCCCTGCGTGTATATGTCATGGCTGTGCACAAAGTCCCTTTGTGACTTCTTTCTTTCACAGAAGACAAACACATTCAGGAAAAGCAGGCCCTGACAACAGGAATCAAATGTTTCTAAATATGGACATCCTTTTTTTTTGGACTAAAATGTCTTTTTGTACCATGCATATTTCTCCTGTTAATCATTTCCTTTGTTCCTTGCTAACTTGGGTCCTCCAGTATTATAGAAGGAATTATAGCTGCTCTGTTTGTAAACTTTTCATTATGTTCATAAACTGCCTTGTATGTTGCACAGATTTGCTGGGTTTTCTTTTTAATGTGGTTGGAAAGGCCAGCACTCTGGTTTACTCACCCTTGGCTTCCCCCTTTTTTTAAAAAAAATTCATATTTGGCCTAAGCCAGTCTTGAAATATTGGGGATTTTACAGGCCATTGAGCTTTGCCTGGTCCTATTCAATGCTTTTGTGTTGCACTAATTGGCTTGATAAAGAAGGGCCTGGGCTCTGTGGAGTGCTTCTCCTCCAAGGTGAAATGTGAGATGGAGAGGGAAATATTCAGATGTTCACTAGCAGTTATGCTCAATAGATAATCTGAATGCATCAGAAATGAGCTAGAGCTCAGACAAAGTAGGGGATTAGGAGTCTGAGATGGGTGAGCGGGTGGACATCTGGAAGCCTGCTGTTTAGCTCGTCTGCTGTGGTGCGTTGTGTCTTCATAATGTGGGTTATAGGCGCTGAAAATGAACAGCATGCTGGGATCACGGTGGCTCTCTGTGGATATATTCCAAAATAACAATTACTGTTGTTATTTTGCAGAGGACGCCACCCTCCTCAGCAGAGGTCTGTGCATTCAAGCTCCCTGTCTGACGCTGGAGGGACATGCTCTGGTCTGATAGTACTGTTTGCATTCCCCACCTCTGCTTGCTGCTCCAAGGTTTTGGGGGAGAAGCCTCATGCTTTCCTGTGGCTGGTAATACACAGCAGATGCTCAGGGCATTACTTTCACAGTGCCCCCTGTGATTTTGGGCAGGGGCAGTTCTGCAGAGCCCAACAGAAAAACAAATGCATGGGGGAAGAGGAGAAAACCTAGCCTTGGGGATTCTGAACCCTTTCCATGCACACAGCCCAATTCTCCCGAAGTTGAGCCCATTGTTACAGTGCAGGGCTGCCTCTGCCACCAGCAGCATCTGCTCTAGAGCACTGTCTGCCTGGGGCTAGCTCCACTTGCTCCATCTCTCTCTCTCTCCCAGCCACTCACCCTCATCCCTGCAGGCACAGGTTCATGATGTGGTCATCAGAGTGCAAATGGAGAAGGGTTTTCTTCATTTGATGATGAAATAGGAGTTGAAAAATCCTTCTGCTTTTTTGAAAACAGTATTGGAGAAGTAATTATACAAATATGTTGTGAACAGAAATAACTAAATAGTGGTTTGGTTTGTTTCTTCCCAAAAAGTAATTTCTTTCCCAGCCTCTCTGTATGTGCTCCCTTTCTGCTCCTCCATCTCCAGCACTTTGCTCATGTTTGCATCCTTTTCCTGCCTACCCTTCCTTGGCAGCTTCAATTTTGGCCACAGCTTTAATGTACCCAAACGTAGCTGTACACAGCTGGAGCCTCGCAGTCCTCCCAGCACATATCCACTGCTGCTGGAGCAGCATTGCGCTTGCCACAGGTGGGAAGCAACACACTGACCCAGCCAGTACTGAGAGGTTTCTTGTTCAGGAGAGCAGTGTAATTCCCACCCCGCTCTAACAGTGCCATTGCTGCTGGACACAATATCCCAGGGAATTAAAGCAGGACTAAGGAGCGACCCAGATGCAGCTGTGTGGCAGTGTTGCTGAAAGCTCTGACTCAGCAATATGTGGCCAGGTTGTGTGAAAACCCTGCAAAATTCATAATTTGTGGGGGATGTTCTTATATTACCTGTCAGTTACACATGCACACACTAACCTGACCCATGAGGCTCTGGGTACAGCACCAATGGCTGGTGACTCTTGCTGTGCTGCCTTGTTTTCTCATCTTTTTCTGGCAAAACTGAATTTTTTTTTTTTTTTTGCTTGATTTGCTTGAGGGAGCAGAGTTGAGTCCCAGTAGGCACTGGCAGCATTTTTACTTTTTTGTGTACTTCCGTGTCCTACTGGATTTTTTCTGGGTAGAAGCTTAAGGAGCTGCTGCCGAGGGTGATTTCTTGGCACTGGGTGGAGTGTGGGCACACAGGTAAAACAGCTCCTTTGCTAGGACCAGTGTACCAGGGATCCTACCTCTTGGTCTGTGACAGCAGCACCTTTTGGCTGGGGAAATGGACTGCTGTGGCCACCCATGGGCCTGGAAGCCAAACCTCTGGAAAGCTGGATTCAAAATACTCTTTTTTGTCCCAAGGTGGGAGGAGATGTATTTTGTCTGAAAAGCAGGGCCAGAAAGGTTTTTTGTGTGCTGGGGGGGACTCTAGGTTAGGAGACCTGCCTGATTTTACACACACTAAAAGCATTTAAGCATCACAGTCCCAGTTCTTCCTCCACTGTAATGTAAATTTTCAGAAGTGCTGGCAACACAAAACATTGAAACTGCTCTATACTAGGGGGAGAGCCTGAGGGGCTGCCCAGGGGTTTTGGGATCTCCCAGGGCAGGGACAGGGCACCCTGCAGCTCCCTGATACTATTCTGAGCTGTCAAAGCCCTTGCTGTGAGGTAGGAGAATCCAGGTTTGGAGGAGGCAGCCCTGAGCCCTGTGTCAATTCCCTGGGTTCAGTGGGGGATGCTCCTGCAAACAGGAGTGCTGGGAGTTTGCATTTCCTTCGGCCTCAGCCCTGAAGGAAGCCTAAAGCCTTGGTCAATAATAAGCTTATAAGACAGTAAATCTTGGTAATGAGAAAAACAGAAGACAGCATCTGCTCAACACAATGGCACTGTGTATGGTGTGGTAAATTGCTATTGAAAGGAGATGCCTGTTATCGCAGGGGTTACAGCTGAACAGCCCAATTTCCATGCAGGATTGGTGGGTTTCACTGCCCCCAGCCCTTTGGAGTGGTGCTGAAATCCTGTTGGGTCTGAGCTTGGGCAGAGGTGATCTGTGGCCCATGAGGCCGAGCGCTTACTACAGGGGCAGCAGCCCCTGCCACAAAACCAGAGCCAAGTTGCCATTGTACTGCACATGTGGAACTGAAGATGGGCAAAAGATGGGAGTGCCACAGTGATTGTCTGCTCCTCCTTCTGTGCACATTCCAATGCCTTCTCGCAATGGCTGCACAGGGAGATGTACATATTTTGGAGGGTACTCTGCTACAAATAGGGGTTGGAGTAAAAATGGGAAACAGCTTTTTGTCTTGTCTTTGGAGGTGCCAAAATGAGATGAACTTATGGGCCACAGGCACCTGGGGCTGCATGAGTTGTGGAGGGGGCAGCAGGAAAAAGAAGAGCCTGAGTCTTCACCTAATACTTTACCTGACGAACCTGGTGCCCATGGGGTGGGAGCTAGCAGTGGTCTTGCTCCTGTTCCAGCTGTGTGAAGCCAGGTCTTCAAAATGGGAGGGAGGAGGAGAAAAGGGGGAGTTAAGGGGAAGATATCTGCATATGGTGCATTTATGAATTGGGTTTTTAATAATTTACATTACCAGTTTAATACTTTGAATACAAATTATTTTGTCCATATGCTATGCTGACAAACATAAAAATGGAGTAATCAAAGCTGTAATAGCACTACAGCAAAAAGACATAAAATGCCACCAGAAGGCTTAGGATAAATTATTGCATGCACACACCAGCTCTATGGCTCCCTGGTGCCAAAGGATGCATTGCAATTTCTTCCTCAGACTTTGCATTTGGGCTTGAGGACTGATGCAGTACTGGACTACTGCAAGACAGGCAGCATTTAACAAAGAAGAGGAAAGAAAAAAAGGCTCAGACTTGTTTGATTAATACCACAATTTAAATTCTGCTCTGACATTACATGGGCTGCCAAGACATTATAGCCCTCTTATTTGTAGGGAGCCCCCTTCTTCCTCCAGGAGGGTTATTAGCATGTATTATAAACTGCAGTGCTGGCTTGCCATCTTCAGGCAGCTGCCACACACTGCACAGCATCCATGTGTATCCTTGTCCATCCCTGTGCTACTTGGAAGTGGTAGGTCCAGCCTGGGTCCACAAGGGATACTCAAGGGAGGATGTACCAGGTGACCCAGGCAAAGGGCAGCATCAGTCCAGGCAAGACACCTCATCTCTCTTCACACCTGAAGTTGTTCCCCTCTTATGCCTGATCTCTGAGGGGCTGGAGGAGGTGAGAGAGGATGAAACAACCCTAGACTCTTGGTGCTGACTCTTGGCCACTCTTGGACTGCAGTTAAGATACAAGTGAACAGTATCGGAGGCCTTGGGAGCTTGTGGATGATGCAGATGACTTAGTAGTTTGTTTTTAGCAGTCTTTTGGTGGATGTGTGCATGTGTACCGGGCATAGGGTTCTGCAGCAAAAGGAGCAGGTTTGCAGAGGAGAGATGCAAGTTGTGCTCCCAGGGAGCAGTTGCATTTGTAAATGTCAGTAGGCCTTATGTTGTACCTTGTGGCAGAGCCTCTGCTTTTAAATACCAGCTTATTCATTGGTGCCACATCTCCAACACATCCCAGCTACAGGCAATCTTTCACAGAAAGGGCCGTTTAAGGCTCATATTTGCATACACTGAATTTCTCAGCTATCAGGGTTACTCCATGCTGTAATCTATTCTGTGTTTCTAATATGATCAGTGAAAAACGAGGCTTTTTCCCAAATAAATCATCACCAATGCAGGAAATGGTGGTTTTTCCACAAGGCCTGAGGCTCCTGCAGTAGCAATGTCTTTTTCCAAAAGGCAGAGAACTCTGGGCAGGCTCGTTCTGTGCTGCATGAACTCACTGCCAGTCACCCCAAGATCTAAACCCTTTGAATACGAATGAGTTTTTCCTGCCTTTGCCTCTCCCAGGATTTGCTGCTGTCTGTCTCCCTGGGATGTTGTGCCAGCAGCTCAGGAGTAGTTCACCCATCAAGAGGGGCTGGGGTTGCCCCTCTTTGTCTCATCCATTATTCTATGCATTGGTGCACCTCCTTCTCACATGCTAAGGGAAGAGGAGTGGATGCTAGTGTTTGGCATCCTGTGTCCTGGCAAGGTGGGTGCTTAGGGCTACAAAAGTGTGAGAGAGAGAGAGCACCCTCCTCCTGCCTAGCCTGCCAGTTCCTGTGCTCCACCTTGCTCTGCTCCTTGTGTTACTCCAAAGCCTAGTTTTGCCTATGAACAGGGGGTTTTTGGAGGAGCCCCACTCCATCCCCTGGCCCTGGGAAGCAACCACATGACAAAGCAGACCTGTTGTTGCAACCAAAAACTCTCAGTGCAAAGAGGCAACCAAAGCCTCTCCTGCCAGGAGCGATGGGACCTCTCTGGGTGGGGAAAGGTATACCTGTGTGGGTCAGGATGGGGAGAAACAGATGGGTATCCAGCCACCACTGGAAGAACTTTTCTCATTGCCAGATCTTCTGGAGAATTAATCACTGATCCTTTTGATCCACAAATAAATTGGATGGATCAAGATCACAATGAGAAATAACCCCATTCTCATCCAGAAGGGATTCTCAGCATAAAAAGACTTTATTTGACTCATAAACTTCAACATTTATTTCTGCAAGTGAGGTAAATATATCCTCCTCTGAATGTCTAAGCAATGCAATTTTGTTTGAAGCCTCCATTTGTTTAACTCTGAAGGTGACAATAATTCACCTGTTTTCCCTTCCTGTATTTCCTCAAGCAGTGGCATAAGCCAAAATAGAGCGAACTCAGCTCTGGCCATTTGTCACTTTCCCGGTCTGTCCCTCAAATATGCTCAGACAAGCTTTGTCCTGGAATTTACATTTGGGCACCTTCTGACCTCTAGCTGCTGGTAAATGGTCCTGCTGGTAAATGGTCCTGTTTAGAGGAAGAAATACAGCATAAGTGTATGCAGCCACTGCAGGGCAGGAAGGAAAGAGACATAACTTAATCTAACTCCAGATAAATCATGATTTCACAGCGATCTACCTGCCATAGACAGTTGAGAGTCCCATCTCCTTGGCACTGTAACAACACTTGTCATTCAACGGCCCAAAGAGACCCACTGATGGCCAGAGATCACAGATGACTGAGAAGATGCCTAGAGTTGTAAACACCATCAATTTGGAGAAAACAAACAGTCCTGGGAGCTGATGTCAGATGGGGATGTTTGAAGTCAGCATTTCTCTCTGCAGAGCACCGGATGTGCACATGGGCTGCATGGATCAATCCCCAACATCACAGTTCCCCAGGTCTGGTACCACCTGAAGCTCCAGCAAATCCAGGGCAACAAAGTGCTATTTTTTCTCTTCCCTGGGAGGGAGGGCTTTGGTCCCCACATTTTGGAGGCTGTACCCCCCCATGCAGCCCTGAGCCCCTCGCAGAAGGGGACCAAGGTAGGGATTAGCTGCTGTGGGGCAGAGGTGTTGTGGGGGGTGGGGTGGGGTTGGGTGGGGGTGGCCTTGAGGCTGGCCGTGTGGCTGTCTGCAGCTCCTGGGGGTGCAGCCCCATTTCTGCCAGATGCCCTTTGCCACCCTCCAACCTGCAGGGCTCTTACCAGAGATGCAGGCTGATTTGGGAGAGGTGTTTCAGTTTTATTTTTAGTTCCCCACTTACAGGCAGAGACCCTCAGTGTACACAGAGAGCTCCTTGTCCCAAGTGAGTTTTTGGAAAAGCTCCCCATCTCATCACAGGCAGTGTGTTTGCAGCACAGGTGTATCAGTTGGTTTTCTGTCCTTTTTGGTACCCCTTTAATATATTTCCTGGCTTTGGTAGATTCACTTCTGATTTACAGCTGGTGTCACATGAAATCTGACACGGGTGCTCTCCTTCTGCCCTGCTCCCATCCAGGACTCCCCTGATACCCCTGCAGCTCCCAGTGTGGCCCTCTGGGTCCCTGCCTGTCCTCAAGGACATGTTCATGTCCAAGCCTCAATGCAATGCAATGCAATGCATGCTCTGGCTGTTTCTTTATCTGCCTGCCTCTTTCTCTTTCTTTTCCCCCTTTTTTAAAGGAAACTGAATTTAAGGCTGCCATGTAATGATGATGGCATTATTGTTAGTAGTTATTTCTATTTCCATAGTTCCAAGAGGTAGAGAACAGAGTCCCACTGGGTTAAATGTAGCACATGTTATAACAAAAAGACAGTTTGAGTGCCAAACAACTTGCAATCTTCTTTTTAATGTAAGAAATGTAAAATTAAGATTACTATAACAACATCTTGCCCACTTTGAAAACAGACAGGATTGTTGTTCTTTATAAATATATATGTGTGTGTATGTATGTATATATATATATATATATGTAATGTACATATACAAATCCTAAATCTCTTTGGCAACTTTTTCTGTAGTTGAATTTATATTTCATTTCAAGCTCTCTGTATCACAGATTTAATTTGCATCCAGCTTTCCTTCCTTGCCTTTTCCTTCAGGCTCTTTTGTGCACACTGCATATCAGGCTTGAGTGCCCACTGCCTGGGGAGAGCGCTTAGTCCCTGTCTGGGAGCAGGGACAAACTCTGACTGGGAGAGGTAATCCCGTTTACTGGGGGGTTCATTTTAAATGCATACAACGCTGTTAAACCTTAGTACTGACTTAACATCTCCTAATTTGCTTTGTTTAAACAGATTTTAGGAAAGTGGAGTGAACTTGAGACATGCAAATCCTTCCTTTTTATTCACATCTCTCTTCTCAAGTTATTAGTTCAACTTTCAATGAATTTCCTATGAGGTATGAACCGCAGCTCTCATTTCTTCCCCATGACTGAAAGAAACCTGGGTCAGAGATACCTGCAGGAAGGGCAGAGCCACAGCCAGAAGTGAAGAGCTGAGGGAAAGGCAGCAGAAGGATGGATGCTCCTACAGCTCAGTGTCACTTAAATTCTCTAGGAAAACAACAGAAATTTGAGCACTGTTTTCACCTTGTTGCAGAGGTAAGTGGAGTTACTGACAGAGAAGAGCTTTAACATGATCTGAAGAGAGCTGTCTTTCCTTATGAGCCTGCAATTGGAATGGAGAGAAAAACCAGGCACCAAATTATGCTAAGAAGATCTGAAGGATACCACTCTCTGCCAAGGAAAGACACACTGGAGGGATACCCTCTTCTCTCTAGAAGCAGGAGGGACTTGCAGCTCATTTGTAGCAGCTTTAAGGCAGTGGAATTTAAATTGCACAGTTGGAGGGCTGGTGGATCCACTGTTTTGAGACCAGACTCTAATGGAGATCTGAGAACCAAAACTGAAAACATCTGTTGGCAGGTCTGGATGGAGAAGCTGGAAAGCAGCCTGGAGTTGCCAGCTGCAGATTTCTGGTGCCTATGACTTAGCAGAATTAAATACAAGGAAATAAATCACAGGAAGTTCTGCCTGCAGGGTCTAGTAGGAAAGCAAAGGATGTGGTGGGTGAGCAACCCCAGTGGGTCTGTGGGGACAGGAGGAGTGGAAAGGTAAAAAATGGATCTGCAGGGCACAAAGAGGCCAAATTTCAAAGCCCACCCAGCCAGACACAATAGCTATCCTTCAGACAGAACTGCTCTATAAGCAGGAATCAATACACTCCTGTAGAGCCTGCAAAAATGCTGATGGGTGTAAGTCTACAGAGCTGATGCCCAGAGGAGGTTTCTGGATGGAGCTATTGAGGAGATAAGTGGGACAGAGCAAACATGTGTGATACTTCAAGTGTATGGTGTTGGTATGGACCTTACAGTGGCAGGCTGAAGCCACAGGGGCAGCTGAAGATCAGACCAGGCAATGGGGAGTGGGTTGAAGACCAGTGGAAGTTCTCAAGCAATGATGTATTGTAGGACAGAGCAAAGTGATTTTTGTAAGATGGGCATTCAGCTGTTTGTTGCAGGAAAGTTGTCCCTGGGCCAACCCATAGGCAGAAGAGACATTGCCATCTCCT
This sequence comes from Parus major, assembly GCF_001522545.3. Classification (NCBI taxonomy): domain Eukaryota; kingdom Metazoa; phylum Chordata; class Aves; order Passeriformes; family Paridae; genus Parus; species Parus major. The sequence continues at coordinate 12,563,728 of NC_031772.1, read as the reverse complement.
TGCCCAAAGGAAGGAGTAAAGGCAGGCTCCAGGGGTCCAGCAGGGCAACATGGCTGTGAAGCAGGCCCAGGAGTAGTCAGCAAGGTCTGTAGGGCTGAACAAACCATCTTCAAGACCATTGGTTAAAATCCACACACAAATTTTTGTCCTGTTCTCTGGAATGGGCACCCAGCATGATGAGAGTCTGTTTATGATGGAAGTTAACCCTGGGCTTCCTCAGGTAAGAGCATCTACTGTGGGCAGTGTGAGCACCAGCGCTGTGCACTGGGTAAAGGTTTGTGTGCAGCCTCACCCCAGAGACCTGGTGGCTAGCCTCTTGGAAATGGTGTGGAACTTAGCAGGTGTGCTGGATTGTCCAGTGAAATCAGAGCTTTTAGTGGGAGTACAGCAAGAGAAGAGAATAATTTCTGTTTCCCTGAAGGATATGGAGTTTCCCATCTATGGGATGCACATTGCTGATATGCTATCACCAAAATGATAGCCTGAGGAAAGGGAATCTCTTCACTGGGGAAAAAACTGGTTGCAGTCCCTCTGTTAACTCACACCACACTGCCAGTATAGATGGCTGCATTTCTGCAGGGGCAGATAGGTACCACACATCTCCCTTGGCTCCACTGCAGTGCTGTGCCAGCCACCATCACCATCACCTCTCTGCTTTTTATTACTCTTGACCTTTCTGTTCCCATCTGGTGTTCTTAAGCAAGCCTGCCACCAAGGCTGTAATCGCTTCTCATGTTCTTCTATTTATGCTCTCACCCATCAGTTTGCACAAGGCCGTCAAATTCTCTGCTTGTAATTGACAGGGGAAACCAATCTATATCATGAGAGGAAACATCTCTACATCTGCTGGATCTGAGCAGGCTATTTCCCATAATGAGGATGAAGTAAAACAGGATCTCACTAACAGCCGTGGATGTAGCTGAGCCCTCATTACTGCAGGTGCAGAGACGCTGCTTGGGACATAATTAAGAGCTCAATATTCAGAGTACAATGTGTCACACTGTCCTTCCTACACTGCTGCCTTATAGCAAGGTGCCTATTGCCAAGTGGTCCTGAAGTTTGCTCAAGTCACAGTCCAGGCTGCAGGAGGGGCTTCTCCATGAAAGTGAAAGCTCCTTGTCTTATTTCTTAAGACAGTTGTTTCTCTCCTTGCAGAGGACAAGCATCAGAATTTTAGCCTTAGCATTGGAAAACAACTGCCAATGGCAATGGCCTGTGCCATCCCCAGCTGGAAAAACAGCTTGGACACAGTGTGGGCAGAATGTTTGCAAGTGGGTGTGCATCTGAATGCAATTGGGGGCTGGGGAGTCAGGGAATGTGAAGGGGAGAGTCTGCTGAGCATCTCAGCAGTTTCCAACTCACACTGTTCCCCCTGCATGGTTAGAGGATAAACTTAGGTCCCTTCTCCACATAGAAGTGGTGGTGAACTGGGTAATACCCTGATATTTCCAAAAGTTTGGCCTGATTACTCCAGTTGATTTCTAACTCGGATGAACCCCAGGGGAGGAGGGGGAAGTAATGAAAGAGAAAGTGAGGTGAGAGAGGTTGCGAGAACTGCACTTAGAAAACTGAGAGCAACTCAGCATCCCTGTAGGTGCTGATGTGGGAAACTGAGAACTGCTTTTTGTGTGCAGAGCATGTTGGGACAAAAGGGATGGGTTGGAAAGGAAATGGTGAAAGGAGACCTGTAAGGAGCAAGAATGGATTTGTTTTCAGTTTCTAATGGTAGGAAAAGGGACTGGGTGAGGAATCTCAGTGAGAAAAAGTATGAAGTGCTCCTTTCTTTCTCCCTCTTTTTCTCCTACCATCCCAAGAGGTTTCTGTTGAAGGGAAAAGCCTGCCCCAAACTCACTTGAGCACACACATTGGGGGATGGTGTGATGAGAATGAGTAGTCCTTTTTCTGCTTGAGTCAAAGGCAGATCTTGAACACGAATGGGGTGGGGGGTCTGGTCTGTCATGAGCAAGCTTTCCTCTCTTTGCATTGCTTTGATTTGTGGGAGTTTCTTATTTGGATACTAAAACAATTCTTTAGGTTTTGTTAGCTATTAAATATATCAATTAAATCCTTCCCTGACGTTTTTTTTCCCCACAACAAACCCCACCAGCTGGACCATTTCCATATCTTTCCTTCAGCCATGACTGTCACCTGGGCAGAGTCCCGTGCTTCCTCTCAATTGTCATCTGAACATCTTCCCTGAGCAGCCTACAACAGCAACCAGGCTGTCTTTTCTAGGACCAGGCCCTCTTATTTGGCATTTTTTAGGCAGGATTAGGTAAAGACACTGAAAAATGCTACATTCTGTCCTAGTATCTTGAGATCTGCAGCAAGACTGTTTCCAGCCATGGGATACTGCCCGATGTAGCTGGTGGGGAGAGCTACCACAAAACCCAGAATGTGTCTCCAGGGATGCAGAGCTGGGTTCAAGGCACTGATGATGCTGCAGGGAAAAGCCTGAGTTTCTTCGCACATCTTTATTTGCCAGCAGAGACTGTAAAAATCCCTTGCATAATTCAACTGCTGCCATACAAATCATCCCACCAGTAAAAGCCTTTTCAGAAAGCATGATTTGATCGCAAAAAACTTTGACCTAAATGTGCTGCAGGCCTGTATGACAGGTTTTAAACTTTTGCTGTCACTTCCTTCTGAGAGGCAGAGTGAATCTAGGTCAGCCCCCCCCTTGCTTGTTTGTAATGAGGCTAATTCTGATTTCATTCATGTTGCACCTTCAAGTTTGAGATGGGGGAAAAAATGGGATATTTGAAAAGGTGAGTCAGCCTCAAAATCATTCTTAAATCTCATATTGGAACAAAGGAAGTGGTTTGATGTTGCATCCCAAGGCAACATTGATGGCATCATTTATTCAGGGTGAAAAAGAAATACAGAGTTTTCCTTCTTTTCCTTTTTATTTAGATTGCAGCATTAAGCAGTTAGCTGAATTAACAGGCCTGTGTCCATGGCTTTCACAGTGATTAACAGAAAGGCCTATTCTGAGCGAGCGGGCAGCGCACACTGTGTCAGGCTGCTGCTCTGGGCACAAAGAGGGGAAGTGGCAGAACACAAGGTTATTAGTTTATCTGGAGTTTCTAGGCAAGCACAATGCCAAAAATAGAGCCACTTGTTTGTTGATCTCCTCTGCAATGGCAGTTCAGGACAAGATCCTGCATTCATCTATTGCTGAAGCAGCCAGTGCTGTTTTTCCCAGGACTGGGATTCTCTTATGGCATGCACAGTACAACTGTGTTGCCTTTGCATATATAGTTGCACAGTCCAAATGTACGAGAGAAAAGTTTGGGAGAAAGTAACAACTGCTGTATATGTTTGTCTAGAGAACTGCAGGTGGATAATGGCGATTCCTCTATAGGTAATGGTTTGGAAATAACTCTGCCTCCTGGCCACATGCTGGATATAAGGGCAGAATTGAGATAAGAGTGGGGCAGGGAAGGTGTTTGCCCTTATTTTTATGCTAGTAGTCATTATGCATGGCAGGACTCATTTACTTATTTTAGCCATGTTTGTGGGCTCAGTGAGTCTTAGACTGCGTCAAGGAATGAACCTCCACTATCTGGGCTCTGAATCAGAATCTTAAACAAATAAAATGGACTGTGCTGGAAAGGCACATACTGAAGCTTTCCACTGGCTGAGCACTGCATCTTTGTGGCATTCAGCACCTGTAGGCTACTGGTATCAATATGGGAGGCAGCAGAGACCTCTACACTCTCACCCAGCCTGTTCAGGGGTGGAGGAAACCTGCTCTGCCCATCACCAGGAGCAGCCATGCAGGAGCTAAAGAGTATGCGGGGAAGGATTTATCAGCCTCATTTCTGCTTATGTGTTTCTCCCGAAGGCCATTGCTTGAGTCAAAATGCCCAAGCACTGAGAAATTACAACTTTCATTGCCTGCTGTTTTTGCTAGAAATAAATATGAGTATTTGGTTAGGCTAGTGTGATAGAAGAGAGGTTCAGCTTCATTCAGCATTTTTGTCCAGCAAGTGTAGATCTGGGGAACAGAGCAGGTGTTTGGTGGGACATGGGCAAGGGAGACAACTGAGGGTTACTGTTTGGGGACCTCAGTGTCAGGAGAGACTATAAAACTGCCTTTGCAGCTCATTGGGGGTTATTTTCAGTGAGAAAACCATTAACCTGCTACTGTGCCACCTGCCACTAACCAGACACCGTGGTTCTGGTGTCTGCTATCAAAGATGGCTTGCCTGCACCCTGTCTGCAACTGAGACAGGCAGCATGGAAGCTGACGCTCTGATTTTGTATCTCTCTCCTTTCTTTTCATGTCTCCTCCCTCCTTTGAAGTGGGACGCCAAGACACCTTTGAATGAGCTTGTGTTGGAATCCTGAAATTTCCAACCTGGTATTCCTGATCCAGTACTAACCTATCTGTTCCAGCAGGTGCCCAGGGGGCCACTAATTATTTTTGGTAAGCATGAGGAGTTCCTCAGGTCTGGCTAAAAGGAATGGGTATGTCACTGTCAGTAAACACGCTTAGTCAAAATAGCAAGAAAAATTTGCCTTAAATATGCCAAATTCAGTATAGTAGTATTTGTGGAAAACAGCTATTATCTTTGTATATTTGACAAAAGTTAATTGTCTCTGTGTATTAAAACTATTACTAATACTAATCAGTGTAGTAATCAGCCTGTCCCTGTATAGAAGGGAAAAAAATTCTTCATTTATAAGTGATTCATTAAATAGCATTAAAGCTGTCGCTGAAGACAAAATAATCTTTTTAGAGGACTCAATGTAGGTAGAAGGAAGATTAATGCCTCAATTATTTTTCAATTATGTAAGCTTCCATTTATTAAAGTATACTTGGATTAACTCTTACTAAACTGTGTGCCCTGGTAGGTAGAGTTGGGAAAAGGGGCCAAAAGGGGTTTTGTGCCATTGGACACACTCAGTAGCATCACCTCTGCTAAGAGATGCTCCGCACAGGGCTGCTGTGATGGGCACAGCAGAAGAATGCCAGGCACTACTCCTCTCAGCCTCCCTGCTGGCAAAACTGTGACAATTTTGCACAAGGAGTATGCATTTATAGTGCTTAAATATTTTGCACTGATTACACTCTACTTGATCGTCCTGTTTGCATGCATGTACCTGCTCTCCTGGTGTAGTTCAGGTACTGAAGGGTTCTGGCTTCTCACCCTAATTCAGGTGCCTTTTCCTGCGAACACATTCATAATCTTTGCACAATGAAATTAGCCTAAATTCTTCTAACACACTGGAGATACTCTTATTTCATCATGATTTATGTCAGCAGTTCTGGTAAAGTGTAATTAAAAATATCTCATCGATACCTCTACCTTCACTTTTTTTCCCTTGCCACTGCTTCCTAGAGTGCTTGCCTTGTGTTAATTGGAGAAGTGAAGAGTCGATTTAGCAGGAAGGTGGGAGAAAACAGCCTGAAGATCATTCATCTAAATCACCCCAGTAATGAAAACAGTTGCTCACTACATCTATCATAATTTCTTCTATGATTCTTACAGAAGATTAGTTGCTGCAACTATGCAGATGCACACATGCCTGGTAGAGCTCTGCAGACATGCCAATCTAGGGCAGTAACTCCAGGCTGCGGAATAAGACTGCTTTTTGCAAGTATAAATTACACACCAAAAAAAGTGGTCAGATAAAACCACTTTTTATGTTTTTCCAGTTGCATTCATTTCATGAAATGTTATACCCCCTTTACCTCACATTGTTGTGTGAGCAAAGCTTTTTTAAGTGTGAGGCCAAAATCTTTTTTGGGTAGCTTTGGTGCTATTGCCAAGACATTTGTATGTAAAGTTCAGGTCCTTTGAAGTCATATCATAGTTCTCCACAGCTGAAACACACCTGAGAGCATCTTAAAAAATGTTGCAAAACTGACAGAGAAGAACAGAGTGAAGGTGAAAGGTGCTGAAAGGATATATCCATGGGAGTTGACCTTACTCCTGCCTGCAGGTATGTCCTGAACAGAGCAGCTGAGAGTCCATGAACAAAATTAATTGGTTTACACAGAGAAAATATTTTCAAAACTATGCAGAATTCAGTGCAGAGTGTCAAAAGGAAGCCAAAATAAGCTATATATCAAACTAAAATGCTGTCTTCAACAATTCAAGAATGCAGGATTTCGTTAATTTTCTTTAAAACCCTCTTTTTTTCTTTTTTTTTTTTTTTTTCAAAATTGAGTGCTCACCAGTCATGGGGAAAAGGTAAAAAGACATTTAAAGTGGGTTGGCTCAGCAAGGTTCTAAATGCAGATGCAGAGCTGGCTCTGACCCTAGGCCAGCAGGCCAGGGCAGACCCTGTTTGCTGCTAGACTCTGCTATGCCTTGCTGCTGCTTGTACTCTGCTGCCAGGGAATGAGCCACCAAAGGCTTTGCTTTTTGCTTTGTTATTGACTCCAGGCAGTTGTAAAACCCCCATGACGGGTTGTGACAGAACCTTAGTGTTTGCTTGGACACTTTGACCTGCACACAGAGGAGTGGCTTTGGGCAGAAGCCAGAGGAGGTGGTGCTGGACAGCCTAAGCATGCCCCTGCCCTCCGTCCGGCCCATGGCTGATGCTGAGCACCTCTGCTATGAACACAGGCCACTATGAGAGAGGTGGGGTTGTTCAGCCTGGAGAAGAGAAAGTTTCAGGGACACCTTATAGCACCGGTCCCTAAAGGGGCTACAAGAGAGCTGGAGAAGGGCATGGAGCAATAGAACAAGAGGGAATGGCTTTAAACTGACAGAGGGGAGGGATTTAAATTAGATATAAGGAAGAAATTTTTGACTGTTGAGGATGATGAGGCCCTGGCACAGGTTGCCCAGAGCAACTATGGATGCCCCATCACTTGAAATGTTCCGGGTCCAGTTGGATTGGGCCCTAAGCAACCTGATGTTCCTGAAGTTGTCCCTGCCCATGGCATGGGGAATTGGAACCGAATCATCTTTAAGGTCCTTTCCAACTCAAACCATTCCATGGTTCTATAGTATCCCTATTTTCTCTTTTCTGATTTTGTTTTCTAAACAAAGCTGAGAGCTCATGTGGTTGTGTGTAACCACAGTCTGACCACAGTGATTTGGAGTCCTCTTACTCCTGCTCGTGTGGAATAAAGCACAGAAGGTGCCTGGAAGCCCCAGCCACGGGGCTAGGCTGCGGGAGCTGGATATCCTGGCTACGGGAGCTGGTTATCCCGATTGAGGGAGCTGGATATCCCGGCCGAGTGCTGTTTTCCTGCAGCTGAGAAGCCTCTGAGCGAGGGGGCTGCTGAGCTTACATAACTGCTGGGGCTTCTGCAAGTGCACACGTTAAAACGGGTAAAAAGCATTAACAGAAAGCGAATGGTCTTATTCTGGAGTAATTGGTTGAAAAAGTCCCTGTGGGGATGGGCTTGCCTGAGTGGTGGCTGCCCGGGAGCTGAGCCGCGGAGCAGTGGGAAGCAAAGGCACCGGGAAAGGCTTCAGCGACTCGAGGTGCGAAACTTCGCCTTGTAATCTCTTCTTGCCGGCACCTCTGCCCGAGGGCGGGAGCCGGGCGATGTCCCGGCGGCAGCGGAGGCTGGAGGGGTGTCGGTCCCTCCCGGAAGGCGGGGAGGGGCTGCAGGGCCAGCGGCTCGAGCGGAGACCCCCGCCCGCCCCGCGCTGCCCGGCGCCGCCGCGCGGTGGCGCCATCGGCCCGGAGAGCGACTCAGTGCCCCGCCGCACACCGGACACCCTCGGCGCGGCCCCCCCCCCCCCCCCCGGGCAGGGCGGTGGCACTGCCGGGGAGGGGGCGGTGGTCTCACCCCAGGACGGGACGGGGCCGGGGGCTGAGAGCTGCCTTCGGGGCGGGAGGAGGAGGGGCCGTGGCAGTGGCGGGCAGAGGTGCATATGGACCGGCTGGGGAGCAACGGGAGCTGCCCAGGCTGCCGGCTGGAGGGGGGCCCGGCGGCGGGAACCGCCACCGGCCTGGCGGCCGTGCTTATCTTCACCATCGTAGTGGACGTACTGGGCAACGCGCTGGTCATCCTCTCTGTACTGCGGAACAAGAAGCTCCGCAACGCCGGTGAGCGCGAGGCGCGCGCGGGGCGGGCGTGAGGGGCGGGCGGAGTGGAGCGACCCCGCACCGCGCCCCGGGCTCGCCGCCCCGGCCCCTCATAGCACCGTTGCTGGCGGGGCGGGAGCCCGCGGGGGGCGGCGAGAGCAGAACCGCAGTCCCGCACCGGGGTGGTGAGGGCACCTCCGCTGGGGAGCCCCGGCTCCGATGTGCCCCGGCCAAGGGCTCCGAGCTGCCGGTGAGCTGAAGTAGTGCCCGCCCTCTCTGGTGACCGGGCTGCCGCCGGGTTCTCGGCTCACTCTGTGCCCGTCCCGTCTCTTTGCTGCTGCTGTCCTCCGACTTTTCAAAACTTTTGTCCCCCAGAGGCAGCTGCAAACGGAGGAGCCAGCTCAGGTAATACCCACGTCTCTTCAGCCGACCCGCGCTGGGAGGAGCGGGGCAGAGGCGCAGGTGAGGACGACTCCGAGTGCCGCGTCAGGTGCTGAGCAAGAGTGTTCGGGTTTTTAAGACTAGTCCAATTCAGCACTGTAAACTTCCTTTTGTGTTCCAGTGTTTTAGTATTTTTTTATAAATCTGCTATGCTGAAAGCGGAGTGAAGAATTTACATGTTTTACCCGTTAGGGTAATTTGGAAGTCTGCTTTGTAGCCTTATGTATGGACGTCCATTTTTAATTAATCTAGGAAAATTGTTAAACTGATATTATTCAGTATTTTTAAGAAGGCTGTATTGTTTGAGTGTGTAAATGTCTTTCCTTCAAAGTCTTGTTATTTTAGCAAAGAATAGTCCTGGATATCAGTATTAATAGAGAACTTATACTGGATATAAGTTGCTCTGTAAGTTGCTTTAAGTAGTCTGTGTAGTACTGCATAGAGTATGCTTTTCAGAGGACTATATTACAGTCTGCTTTTATAGAGAGAGGCATAAAATGACCTTCAGTTTTATAGCTTGTAAAATGGCTTTAATGAAATGCCTGTAGTGTTTATGATGTGCAAGCTTTTTGAGATGCTGATGTCTCACTGTCTCTCTGAGTCTTCTGTAAATAAGCAGTAACTCAACAGGGTTTAGTAAAAGTACCTAATGGATAAGGCTGACAGGACAATTTCACTCCAGTGCCTCTAACATTTGATTGATTTATTAATGATAGAAAGCACAGAAATGGCCATTGGCTTGGGCAGGCACTGAATGCAGTGACTTCAAATAGTGAGTTGCTTTTTAACTGGTACTTAAAACACTGCGCATAGCAGCCACAGTACTCAGACAAGCTGTACTGCGTTTATGAGAACCTGCAGTATAGTTGCAAAAGGTATTTGCTCTTCTCTTCAGCTTTGCTTTAAAATGTGGGTGCTGCAAGCTTGTAATCAGTGGTTCTGGGGAAGAAAAAGAAGCACCCTGCCCTTCTCCCCAGGATAACTAGCTGTTTATGTTATCTGGCTGCAAGCAGATTAGAAGCTATTAACTGCTTTTATTACCTTTCAAATCACTGATCACTCGAATGCATTTCATGTTTTAAGACTGCCTCCACTGTGAGTTGAGTTAAAGCGAAAGTTAAGTTGAGTTAAAGTGAAAAAGATCAGCTTTTTGTTGAAGTGATCACAGAGATATTTTCCAGATCTTAGTCCTCGTCAGTATCCTGTTGTCTGGTCTTTGTACAAGCTGTCGCTGTGTACTAATAAAGTCAACACAAGTGCAAACAGTGCTAACCTTCCTGATTGGAGGGAAGATGGCTCTTGTTGTGCACAGAACTTTAGTGTGACTAGTGGGGGATTCAGCATGACAGACTTTGAAGCAGTGGTAAGGTGGTAAGTCCCAAGACCCGTCCTGTTTTGTTCACCTAGCATTGTTCCTCCTTCTGTCACAGCCTAAACTGGGAATGCCTGTGATAAATCACGAAGGGGTTCAGCAGCAAGAGGGTGAGGTGGTCAGGCCACTGGTGGTGGTAAAATGTCAAACTTGCATTGAGGTGTTGCCATCTTGTGTTGCTATAAAGATCATATGTGCTTAGGGTATTCAGACAATATTGCATCTCTCTGTTTTGGGAAGCCAGCCTCCCTGGACTCAGCACAAAATGTCAGGGATCTAGCTCAGTTCATGCTTCTTCTGACATGTGAGCAGCTACATGAATGAGAGGGGCTCATCTGGAACCCAGCAGCCAGGTTGAAGTCCTTTGGACAAAGTTTATCTGCTCATGTGCAAATATATCCTAAGCCAGTTCAATGAATGAAAAGGGCACCTGTGATGGTTGCGTCAGATCTTGGCAAATCCTGGAAGGACCAAGTCCTCCGTTTCTGGAGCAAGCTCACACAAGGTCATCCAGCTGGAGCTAAAACTGTAATGTCAGGACAAGCTGGATTCAGGCTGGGATATATAACTGGCACTGCTTCAGTAGCTGCAGTGGGTGATCACTCTTGTGAGGATGGGGCTTTTGGTCCATTCCCCTGGACATTTCTGGAGAACTTGTCACTTCAGTACAGCTACAACAGCATATAGCTACAAGAGTATGACTGTTGGGCAGCATCTCACATCAGCATTTGCCTGGAACTGAGCAAAGAGGAGGTGAGTGGTGCCTATGAGCAGAGGAAGATGGGATTCACTGAAAGCCCCAGGGGTCTTTTGTGGTAGACAGTTCACATCCACAGCTTACTGTTCAGTCAGTCATGCTGGACAACTTCTGGTGTTAGGCTTTCCTGCATCCAGCTACCTGGACACTTGGAAATATTTGTTTGGTCAGAGAGGTTCAAAAAAAGTTCCAGGCTTTGGTCTATATGTCCACAGTGCAGGGCAATGACATGATTGAGGGTTAAAGGTGTGAGGAATAACCCTGCTCCTCTCACAGGAAGGATGTCTATATGTTTTTATGGGAGGGTTGAAATTTTTTGGCAGCTGAAAACTTTGACAAACCTGACCAGCCTGCTTTTGTGCTGGGCACTGGGAGAGTTGGGAAGAGCTTGCTCTTTCAAGAGAAATCACACTCTTTCATATCTTTTTTCATCACACTCTTTTCATATCTCAGACATATCTTTCCATCTTTGAAGGTATAATGTAAGTTGATGTGTCCAGTGCCATTACTGGAAGGCGCTCAGAGTGCTGAGCACAGATTAGGAGCCAAGTAAGAAACAATGATAGTGAGCCGTGTATAATGTGGCATGTGCGGCATCAGGACCAGCCAAAGGCTGCTGGCATGGCTGAGTTTACAGCTTTACATTCCGGTTCTGGCCAGCTTTACAAGTGTGAAAATCAGCTCTAAAACCAGACAATATTTTTCAATGAGTTAGCCTGCTCCCTAGGCAGAGGCTCTGGCAATACCCTTCTCTAGTTCTTCTGAACTCACTGCAAGCTCAGGCTCACAGCCATGCATTCCTGGAAACCCATGTCTCCCAGAAGTACTGCCTGGAGCTTTGTGTGCAGAGAAAAATTTCTGCGGCCTCACTGGCCTTTTCACTCTTGGGAACCTCATCTCTGGGGATCCAAAACCTCTATAGGGGCAGGCAGTGCAGGTACAACTCCAATGAGGTCATCGGGCTCAACTGACTTTTAATCCTCTTGGATATACAGTATACACAGCTGTTCGCATAGTGGGAGGGATTTTGTTCTTGAGCTGTCACCCCAGCCTAAGTCGGGTGTCACACAGAAGTCTGTATGTATTACATCAACACTGCTACCTTTGTCAGCCAAATGAAAACTCTAAGAAGAAATACTAGATCTGTTTGACAAGCCCTCCAGCCAGAAAACTGTGTTGACTAACAGGAGTTGTGTTTCCATCACTGAGCACGGGCCACTCTCTGGCCTGTTGGGAGCATGGGCAGGGTGACCAGCCTGCACTTCCTGGGTCAGTTGTTTGCCCTCTAGAAATATTGGCACTGTGCTAAGTTTTTGTTTGCTTGAGCAGGGTTTTTTATTTATTATTCCAAGACCTCTGGAACTTCCTGGCTGGCCTGGGATACACTTCTGGTTTGGTTTTTTTCAAAGTCAATGTTAGCAATTTGGGTGAGCTCCTTCATAGGCTCTGAGTCCAGGTTTTCTCATTACAGATGTGAAGGATGGTTAGCAGATGGTGTTGGGGATCTTCCCAACTTGATTCTCAGAGAATTTTGCTATAGCTGAGATTTAAGTCATCCTTATTTGCAAAGATAAAAAGAAATGGTTATACTTTCTGCATCCTTTATATCATGATACTTTCACTGTACTTTTTTAGCATCATGCCTAATGTATTGATAGATTGTGCTTTTTTCCTGATAGACCTATTGCTTCTAGGTTTTTAAAATATCTTTTAGCTTTCTTAATAAAATGTGTTGAATTCTATAGAATTTGCTCTAATATTATAGTGTATTTCTGCTTTTTTTTACTTTTTTTTTTTTTTAAATTTGGCTCTTAAAATTTCCTACTATAAACCAAGTAATTTTTTTTTTAAATGTACTGCTGCTTTTCTTGGTGGAAAAGAGAGCTCTACTAAGGCATCTTTAAACATCCTTCAATAAGCGTTGTCACACTTACTTATATTTAGGGGTTTTCTCTCAGTTATTTTTGTGTCTGGTTCTTTCTAGTTTTGTGAAACTGACCTTTAGGAGATGGTTTGTACGGTGTTCTGTTTCCTTACCTCAAATGTAGTTGGGAACTGTGATTGGTTTTCTTCCAGCTACTGCAAGATTTCCTTGTCTTAGAAAGCTATCTATTATATGTAGGTGTTGAGATTTTTTAAATTATTTTTTTAGCACCACAAACCCTCCAACATCTGCCATAAGCCTGAAATTACATCTCCTCTTGCTGTATATTGTGGGTAGATGCTTCAGGAGCTGCTCATCCGTTCCACTGATTCACTTGTCTACAGCAAACTCCTATCAGTGATGCTGATGTACCCAGCCCATGGCCCCCTGAAATGAGCGGGGGCCCTGTCACAGGTGGCTGGGCTTTCCAGGGGGGCTCTGCTGAGGCCAACAGGCTGTTTGTTGGTTAAACAGTAAGAAGGTTGTTGGCACTCCTGGGTCTTCCCCACCTGCTGGGTCCTCTGATGTGGAAGGGTGGCACCCAGTACCCCCTTGCCCTTCAGCAGGGATGGGCACCTGGCTGGGCTTTCCAGGGGGGCTCTGCTGAGGCCAACAGGCTGTTTGTTGGTTAAACAGTAAGAAGGTTGTTGGCACTCCTGGGTCTTCCCCACCTGCTGGGTCCTCTGATGTGGAAGGGTGGCACCCAGTACCCCCTTGCCCTTCAGCAGGGATGGGCACCTGTGACATCAGAGGGGAGAGCTGCTGACAAATGTCTCAGCTCTTGAGGGGGACAGTCCATGCCACTGGTTGCTTTTAGCTTTGCTACTGATGCACCAACCGGTTGGTGATGAATTTGCCATATCAAGCTGACTGCTAGTGTTCCCCGCTGTGCTGCCAGCAATGGGAATGGTACCTGCAGTGTTAAGGCTGCTCCATAGAAGCCTGGCTGGGGCTGGAGCTCAGCACAGTGAGGGCATGGGGTGCAGAGAAGTCTTTGAAGCTGGGGATGTCCCTCTGCTGCAGCCCTATGCTCCTGTGGCTCTGCAGGTGGGTGCTGGAGTGGGGCTGCTGGCTGGAGGAGGTGGGAGAAGCAGGAGTGACAGTGGGATGAAACCTGTGAGAAAGTCAATTTGGATTAAGGTGAAGTGTGAACTTTAGCTGTAATAGGAGTATTAAGAGGAGAACAGTCTTGACCTGTCTTTTCCTAGAAGATGTCTTGCACAGTGAGACACAGAGACATAGCATTTGTTCAGGCTGTGTTGGAGCCGCAGGCACAGCCCCATGGCTAAACTGATTTGGAGAGGTCTCTGATGGCATCATCTTCACATTCACCTGCTCCTGCATTGGTGAGGGTTCAGGCTGGATTCCCATCCAGGCTCTGGCACATCCCTCCTTCCAGCAATGCTGCTCTGAGCTTCTCCTGGGCTGTGTCCAGAGTGCCAAGGAGGAGGCTCAGGCACTGTCTTGCTCCAAGTGGCATTTGTGGCTCCATGCTGTGCTGCTCCCATGCTGTGCTTCCAGAGCTCTGGAGGAACTGGCAACTCACCCAGGCATGAGCAGCTCCTAAGTTGCTTTGTAGCACAGTTGCTACAGAAATATTTCTAAATTGGTCCCTCATGCAGTTCCACTGAGGTTCCCAAGGGGATTCCATCCCATCAGCTCTGTGAGGTCAAAGCTTCCAATATTTGGATTTATTTTTTTCTTTTTCTTTTTTCAGAGGAAAAAGTCTTTATGTAGATGCAAGTATTTTTAGGAACCCTGGATCTCAGGAGCCCCTTTGTGAAGCTCTGTGTAACTCCCAGTACAAATTTTTGCTCCTCCCACTCTCAGTCATTTGCTCCTCCCACTGGAGCAGGACTTGAACACGACGCTGTAAGTCATGGACGTGTGGCTGGGGAATGGAGTTGGAGTACTGCTAGTCACTCAGGAAGTCAGCAGTGCTTAGCGTGCATTCATGTGTACCAGTGGTTTGGGAGCCAGATGGTATGTGGTCAAGTGATAAATAGAAGTGATAAATTTGAGAGGAATGTCATGGTTTGACACTGACCCAGTGCTAGGCACTCATGATAATCTTTTGTTCACCGTCCCCTGCTGCAGCTGGGCAGCGGAAAGGGAAAAAAACCCCAAAACTAACGCTTCATGAGTGAGGTAAGGACTGGGAGAAACACTTCAAGGACAAAATATGCTCAACTTATGGTTGCAAAGTGAATTTATTACTAACAGAGTCAGAGGAGGATAATGAGAAGTAAAATAAGCCCTTAAAACACTGCTTCCCCCCAGCCCCTCCTTCCTTCCCACTGACAGTGCAGGGAGGCAGGGCATGAGTATTGTGGTCAGTTCATCACTGAGATTTTCTTCCACTGCTCCAGGAGAGCAGTCCTTCCCCTGTGAGGCCATGGGATCCCTCCCACAGAGACCATTAGGCCTACCACGCCTGCTGCAATGTGAGCTCCCCCACAGGCAGACTGCTGTCCTCCCAAAACTGCTGCAATGTGGGTCTCTGCTTTCATGGGGTACAGTCCTCCAAGGACAGGCTGCTCCAGTTGGAAGAAGGAGCCCTCTCCCTCCACTGGATCACAGCCTTTTCCAGACATCCTCCTGCTCCGGCTTGGGCAGCTCTCCCGTGGCCTGCGGGTAGATCTCTGCATCCCCCGTGGATCCCCATGGATGGGGGATATGCAGATGGGCATAACTGCTTCAGCATGGTCTTCACCAGAGCCTGCTGAATTCCCCACTCAGCAGCAGTAACTGGAGCACCTCCTCTCCTCCTTCTCCACTGACCCTGGTGTCTCCATGTTGTATTCCCTCACATGTTCTCACCTCCTCCTCTGACTAGAAGCAAAACCTGTGACTTTTTGATTTCCTTCTTATATATGTCATTACAGAGGCATTACCAACCTCTCTCATTGACCCAGTTTCGGTTAGCAGCATGTCCATCTTCAGAGCCATCAGAAATTGGCTCTGCTGGACATGGTGGAAGCTTCCAGGAGCTTTCACAGGAGCCATCTTTGTGGTCCCCCTGCTACCAAAAATCAGGCTGTGCAAAACCAATACAGTGAAGAATCAGGTTTCTACTAGAAACAGTAAGTCTGGCATCTCTGAACTGATGAATACTTGTTTTTGCAGTGTTTGACAAAAATTCTGTTGCACATGTAGCTCTCTATACAGTTACCCACAAATTAGTTGAAACAAAAATCCTGTTATTAGGCAGATTTGTGTCTTGTATCATGTAAAATAACACCCTTCCTCCCCAGACAGCCACCCTATGGGCAAGAGAGCAAGCCATGTTCAGCACAGTGCTGAGCTCCTGTTCTTCCTTTCTCAATCCCTCCAAGCCGTGTGCCTTTCCCTGTCTCTAGCAAAGGCTCTTCTTTTCTGCCCAAAGACCATTGCTGCCCAAGGACTTGATGTTCCTGAAAGATCTGGAGAGTCAAGTGCTGGCATAGATAATGACAAATAATTAATTGCCTTGTAGACAGTCCTTCAATATGAGCTGGAACATATATCAGGAAGAGGGAAGGTGGGCATATATGCGCAAAGTAACAGTTCCCTGTGATTAATTAAAAGGCTTAGAAAGAAAACTGTCATGTCATTGCCTATAAATAAAATGGAAATTAATGCAGAGATGGATTTTGTATGCTTTTCTCTTTTTTTCATTTTGTTTGCATTTTGTTTGCCTTTGTCTCTCTGTGCAGGATGTTTAATTCCTTCCAAGTCCCACAGCAGAAAGAAGGGATGGAGGAGGGCAGGACAGTCCTTAGGAGAATGCTAAGTCCCACAACAGTCATATCCCAATCTGATGGGACTGCTTTTTTTGGAAGATGTAAAAGGAAACCTGTGGTGTAGCTTTCTCATGTTTAACTCTCCTCATTCCTGAAAATTGGAATGAGAATTAGTGAGTCCCTGTCTTATGAGACTATCCCCTTGATGTCTTATGTTGAGAGGCCTCAGATCTTGTTTTGTTGAACAATCCCCAGTATCACCCTTCAGATGTGATGTTGACAAATGCTGCGGTATCTGTAGGGGACTGAGTTCCAGCAGCCCAGAGTCCCACCTGCCCTGAATCCCTGCTTGTCCTTTGACATGGATGCAATGCTTCTGGGCCTGGGGCAGGAGGATGCACAGAGGGTGAGGGAGGAGGGGGATAAGTGGGAATGCTAATGGACTGGTGAGAATCTCGCTGCAGCAGAAATTGTAATGGGATGTACCAAGCACAGCAAAAGCAAGTTAGAGTGAGCAGTGGGATCCTCTGACTGAGCTGCACCCCTTCCCTATCCCAAGAGGAAAGGTGGGGAAGAGCTGGAAGCTCTTCCTGTTGCAGACATTCATGTTTTGCAGTAAGGGTAGGCAGGCTCAAGAGACCCTCGTGCTTTCTAGGAGCAAACCTCAACCCTGTGGTGCTGAGCAGGCACACAGCCTGCAGTTCCCACGTGCTCTATGAGATATAACTTAAATGGAGTTTAACATATTTCATCTTACTCTTGGTCCATTGTCTGGCCTTCAGATCTCAGCTGTGAGTTTTATTTCTGCAGATACTGCAGTCGAAAATAGACCAAATTGAATCTTAATGGGACGGGTGAAATCCACAGCAGAGTTGCATTTGGATACATTAGGATATGGAGCCCTGGCCTATGCTGCCCCAGGGAGTGCTACCTGGCAGCCAGGAGGGAGGGAGCAGCCTTCCCAGTGTCCACAGCTGGCTGCATGAACTGGGATGGGGGCACAGGGCTTCTCTGGTGGCTTTAGCTCAGTCCTACTTGTGAGGAGATTCAGAATGAGCGATTTAGGAAAAGGAGATATTTACCAAGTGGTTCAGGATTTTCCAATTACTTCTGCAGAGTAACTAGCTTTCTTTCCTGTGTGTTGCAGGGTGAGGAGACCCTATTCCTTTAGGTGATCACTGCAGCTTAAGCTATCCCTGGACTTGCATACTGTCTTGGGTTACAATGCAAGATGGAACCAGAAGTATGTATTTTATTACCATCTGTTAAAACCAGGTGGGCCAGTGATCTTTATCTCTTTTATGACCCATCCCTCGTAACTGGGGGATACCAGCTGTTAAAACCAGTTGGGGCAGCGTTCTTTTCCACTACCCATCCTCCCTTCATATTCATCCCTTCATATATATATTAACAGGATATCTTCTGTTAATGGGCCATTGAGTCTCACTGCATGACTGATCATGTAAATCATCCCACTGTGAGATGCACCACCCAGGGGGAGGAACCAAGCATTCCCACCTGGATATCATCAGCGACTCAGAACACCATAGTCTTTCTTCACTGGATTCTAAGAGGAAAGACCAGACCCATCTATACTATCACTGTACCTTCAGAAGAGAACTACACCCTTCTATGGGATAATTGCTTCAACAGAACCACACCTTCAGGAGGAGTGCAGCCACCATTTAATCAGACTGCTACTAACACTCTGCCCACCAGGGTGTCAGGTTGTATTCTGACTCTATCAGTGTGTTGGTTTTTTGTAATACTGCATTTTTCTTTTTACTTTAATTTCCTTAGTAAAGAACTGTTATTCCTATTCCCATATCTTTGCCTGATAGCACTTTGATTTCAAGATTATAGTAATTTGGGGGAGGGAGGTGGTGGCGGGTTACATTTTTTCCATTTCAAAGGAGGTTTCTACCTCCCTTAATAGACATCTGTCTTTTCAAACCAAGACACATACAAACATGGCATAGGAGGGTTTGTGGAGTGAGTGAATGGCAGGTAGAGAAGATAAGGGGGAGCAGAAGACTGGAGTCCTGGTGCCTGGGTATGGATTTGGGCTGTGCTTTTAGGGTAGAAGTACTGGAGACTGGGAGATGATCTGTGGTCAGGGCTGGTTCTTCTATAACCTACCCAATCCACCTGCTTGTCTCCTGCTTGCATCTGCCAGCCAGTGTCAATGGTGACAGCCATCCAGATCTCACTATGTCAGTTCTTTTGCCCTCAGTCCCACCTGCAGACTGCTGAAATACCTCTGCCAAGCCTTTTTAGTGGCTTGCATTTGCCCTCCCAGTGCATTTGTCAGCACCAGGCTTTGGGGCTTCCATGGGCTGATGGAGGGTCCCTGGCTCAAAGGAGAGCAGGGTCAGGATCAGAAGGAAGGATCCAGGCTTGCCTGGTAAGGAAAGGGCTGATGGGAACTGTGTTTTTAAGGCACACTGATGGAGGAGGGAGGCATGTGAGTCTCGTGTTCCTGAGGGAACAGTGAGACAGGGATGGCAGCATGGTAGCACTTCCCTTGTCCTGCTGTCAGTTTTTCTTGGCTGGTTTCTAGGAAAATGGATTATACCACATTCAAAATATTCACTACTGGATTTAATAATACTTCAAAAATAACTTAAATGTATTTCTTTCATAAATGGTATTCCATGGAAATCCTTTCTGTTTATCTGCTGGCATTGCCAAGCACATACTCCAAAGCCAACATCCAAGTAAGTCATTGCTTTTTTAAACAAAATGGGAGAACAATAGCCTGTGTCATTAGCCTGGGCCCATGCTGTCTGAGGACAAGGGCTGTGTGTTGTGTCATTCCCTACTTGCAGCTTTTCCCTGAAGTTGTCTGGGTCATAGGTCTGTGTTGGCACTCCCAGAGGTGCCTCAGAGAGCAAAGACCAGGCTGGGCAGTCTCCCTCTACTACTACACCTTTACCAGCTGAGTTTGTTCTTCAATCTCAGTACCTCTAGAAACAGTTCTTCAGTTTCTACATGTCAAGGTCCTCCCTCCTCAAGTTGGAGATGCTCTGGAACTTTCTGAACAGTGTCTCAATTGTGGAATGCTGGGAAGGTGGTGAGATCTCTCAACACTGACTTTACGGCTTCTCTGCAGAGCTGACATGCGCCAGCCCAAATAACAGCAAACCCCAGGACCTGTGACTGATTGCCTAGCCAAGTGAAGTAGCCCAGCCTAACAGCATCCCCAGGACAGTCCTGTGGCTTCTGTGTGTTCAGAGAGGAGGTTGGAACTGAAATTCTGGAGGAGTTTGGCTAGTGGTGCCATGAGGATGTGGTCATAAGGTGCATTAGCTTTACCTCAAGTATAGTAAACACCCTTTCCAATTCCTAGTGGAGAGATTGAAAGCAAGTCATGACAACATAGAATATTCCTGGAAGAGGTTTCCAGTAGCATTTAGTGTAGTATGGAGTTGCCAAAGTTAGTATTCCTGTTTTTCTCTCAAGCTCCCCTCTCACCTCTGCTCTTCTGACTCCTGGTGGAAGTCAGATCATGCTCACACTGGCAGGATCTGTTAATATCTGACAGAAAATACCCATCTCTTCTGAGTTTGGCGCCATTAACTTATTTACAAGTGGTCAGTCTATCTCAGCACCTCAATAAACAGCAGTAGCAAAGATCAGAATTCACAGAATGGTTTAGACTGGAAGAGATGTTTAAAGGTCATCTAATCCAACCCTCCTTTATGGAGCAAAGACACCTTCAACTAGATCAGGTCACTCAGAGCTCTGTCCAACCTGGCCTTGAATGTTACAGGAATGGGGCCTACCACCACTCTGGCCAACCTGTACCAGTGGCTCACCATTGTCATTGTAAAAAATGTTTTCCTAATATTTAATCTAAGTACACCCTCTTTTAATTTAAACCTATTACCTCTTGGTCCTAGTGCAACAGCCCTTGCTAAAATGTCTGTCCCCATCTTTCTTCCAGACATCTTTAGGTATTAGAAGGTGCTGTAGGGTCTCCCTGGAACCTTCTCCAGACTGAACACACCCAAAGCTTTTCTTTCATAGGAGAGGTGTTCCAAAATGAAGATAAGTTGAAGAGTTAGCTGTCCTCTGCTTTCCATCACTAGTTCTGCCTGTTTTCTTTCTGGCTTTTCCAAAAATATTTGCAGCATCTCTGGAGTTTTCAGTGCTCTGCTTTGCAGGGATGAATTAGACTGGAATGAAGTATACTGGTGCCTTTATGTAGAAGTACATGTTGTCAAGGCAGAGATTATATGTTGGCTTTTTCAAGGGAAGACTAAAAATGAAAAAAAAAAAATTTCTGCTGTACCTAAGATGTGAGCATTAAGTCAGTGGTGAGCTCTGCCATTATGGCTTGTGTCTTAAACAGTCTTTCTTCCAATCAAAAGTGATTAGTCAAAATTAAATGGACTAAGTGGAAAACTTGCTGACAAAACACTTCAAGAGTAGGTGTAGCTTATAGGCACCAAAATAGTCAGACCTTACAGTACGGATTGCAAACTCTGCTTCTGCCATGCTCATCCATGGGAGTTTCTGTAGGGAAGACAGAAGTGTGGTGTGAGTACTTGCAGAAAAACACGGGTGTGATGGGAGAAGGAGGGATATGCGTGAAACAGGATGGATACTTGTGGTGGGAGAGGCAATTGCCTTGGAAGAAGCAATCCTGTCTGAGGCTGAGAGTTACTACCATGGCCAGCAGTCAGACCAAGGAGGAGCAGCAGGAGTCATGGCGCTGCTGTTCCTGACAATGCACATATTTGCAGCTTCTGCAGATGGTCCAGCTGCATTCCTTGCTGAGATACATTTGGGCCCACAGCAGTTCAACAAACCCTGCCTGCTGAAAGGTGCCTGACTTCATGGCACTACTGACCTAGGTTAGGAGGATCAAACATTTTGGCGAATGTACTGGTCTTCTGGTCCTTCAGTGATAGAATCAGAGAATGCTTTGTTTTGGAAGGGATTCTAAAGATCATCTCATTGCAACCCCACTGTCACTGGTGTTACCCTCATAGGAAAACAGATTTTTTACGCCAATGCACTCTTGTTCCTCACAGATGCTGATGAGCCAGTTCCTAATGACCTAAGACCTTGCTGGGGACTCAAGAAGGCCCTGTTTTCAGAACAGCTGCAGTGAACAAAACATTCCCTGCCTTGTCTAGACTCTCATGGAAAGGCTGTTTCTAACAGCCTTGTTGCCCTTCTTTGGACACAAATCACTTGAACAAATACTTGTACAGCTCTGCTCTAATAGAAAGATAGTTATTTTGCAATCATGCTAAAACAAGACTGTATAAAATTCTTCTGATTTTGGACCTTTTGTCCTTACTGGTGCCGACTTTAAAGGTGAGGTCTCTACTGAAGTGGCCTTGAAGTGGCACAGAAATATAACAGGGGAAGCTGTTGTAGAAGTTCCCTGCAGTGTTGGCAAAAGGACAGTCTGAAGTTGAAGTGTTCTTAAGTGGCAAAAGAGATGAAAGTAGCTTTGGCTTGGATACAGCCCCTTTCTTAGGCCTCTGCCTGTGATCTGTCTGGCTGTGTGCTTGTCAAAAATGGTTTTCAGTTTCCTGTTGTGGAGGGTGTGAGTAGTTAGAAAGCCCTTGTGCTGGCTTTCTGGGCAGCTATGAACAAACCCCGATGCTATTGATATCCCTCCCTCAAAACTGAGCCTGGTAATGTTTGTTCTTATCTTTCACCCTTGTGAAAGGAAGACAGAAGATGTAATTTCTTTATGATGATGACAAGCTGCGGACTGTAACAAGAGCCTCCTTTCCAGGGGACTGCTGCCACACCAATACACTTCAGACAGACTATGTGCTGCTTTCCCTGTCTTAGACAAGGAGATTTTTACGGCTGTGGTACCTGAAAGAAGCTAAGATGTGTTTGTGTCCAT
This sequence comes from Parus major, assembly GCF_001522545.3. Classification (NCBI taxonomy): domain Eukaryota; kingdom Metazoa; phylum Chordata; class Aves; order Passeriformes; family Paridae; genus Parus; species Parus major. Next base: position 12,541,636 of record NC_031772.1, on the reverse strand, counting down.
CTCTCCTGGTTTCAGCTGGGATGGAGTTAATTTTCTTCCCAGTAGCTGGTACAGTTCTGAGCTTTGGATTTAGAATGAGAATAGTTGATAACATACTCATGTTTTAGTTGTTGCTAAGCTTGAGTTAGTGTTTACACTAACTGACCCCAACCGGCCAAAGGGATATTCCAGACTGTATGGTGTCATGCTCAGCCTATAAATTATGGGGAAAGCTGGCCATGAGCTGCTGCTCAAGGGCTGGCTGGGCATCAGTTGTCAGGTGGTGAGCAATTGCATTGTGCAATCACTTGTTTTGCATATTCTAATTCTATTATTATTATTATTACTTCCATTTCTGTGCTATTAAACTGTCTTTTTCTTAACACGCAAATTTTACCTCTTCCCCCTCCCATTCACTCTCCCATTCCACTGGAAGGAGATTAGTGAGCAGCTGTGTGGTGTTCGGTTATTTGCTGAGGTAAACCATGACACCATCCCATCATCTGGTTTACTTTATTTCTGTCAGAAGTGCCCAGTTTGCATTTTAAGTGCTGCATCAGGGATAATGGTTCTTCCTTGTGAGAAGTACTGGTGGTAGGATGTGAGACCTATAGATCACCTGCCTGTGGAACTATAGTTTCCCCTCACATCATATTGGTTTCTTTGTCTCATTCTTTCTCCCTTCATCTAAAATTATTATAGATTTTAAGTGCATTTCCAAGCTGTGAAATGCTACTGACATTCAGAAACTCTCAACCTCCAGCACCAAGAGCACAATTCTTTTGCATTTTCTATCAAAAAGTGTATTATAACTCATCAGTCCAGTAACACCTAACTTTCCAAATGTTTATGGGTTGTTTAAATATATTAAGTCTATGAATTCAAATGGTAGATATCTGCTAATGTATAAGATCTGTTCCTTATGCCTCTTGTACTTCCCTGCCTTCCTCACAATTCTACTGTATTAATTTTTTCAGGGACTAACAATGTCTGCCTGTAATTATGTTGGGAGTATCTTGAGAAGTAAGAAGCCAGATAAAATTCAAAGCAGGACAAGACAATCTTCACATGGATTTTGAAAGTGCTGCAAGATAGTGCATTAAAGAGATCAAGCACATCTGCTTTTTCCCTTTCCCTTCTGGGAAAGGGAAATGGCCTTCTGGGCCGTCTGGGGAGTAAATGGCCTGCATTAAAACAGTTTAACAGAACAACAAAACACAGCTAGTTTTAAGCAACAAAAAGACAGAAATAGAGCAAGAGGAGTCCAAAATTAATTTGTGAAGCAGCTTGTTGCCTTCTGAATCATTGTTCAGAAACATAAGCCTTTGCCTATGTGAATGGATTTATATAGGGTTTAAAAGGAAAGGGTGAGATCAAGTCTGGTGTTTAGGTTTGCCTGCCATGCGTCTTCATCTCAGTCACCCTCTCCTGTGGCACTCCCATGGAAGTAGGCCAAGAGAGTTTCACTCGGGGAAGCAATACAAAGACAATGAGCTGAGTTTCACATATTTGCTCTCTTCTGCCAGTCTTCTTCCTTAATCTCTGAACATTCCATGCACAATCTCATCTGTAATTACAGCCTCATTGGAACCTGACAGTGTGATATCTATTAATTACTTGCTTGATATTTATTTATTCATATAGCTTTTATCTATGTTGAAAACCAGATTTTTATTTTTGATTGTTCAAAATCAAGTGTTTAAAAACCACACAAGACCAACCCTGTTCTCCCAGGCACTCATACACCAACATGAGTGCATTGTGTATCTTGTCATCTTATCAAAAGTTGCAACTTCTAAAAAAAAGGTAAATTGGTTTATCAGTGATTCTAGCAGCTCAGGCAAGGGTTTGTATAAACAGATGCTTTAAAGGCTAAAGGGACCAAACAGGGTTGCATGTTTCACTGTTGTTCTAAGACAATGGAGATACAGCCAGCCAAGTTATTTGAGCTGAACAGTGGACTTTTTGCATACTAATTGATAGGCTAATGTTTTCTTGAAATGTGATGGTTAACAAAAATAATGATTGCATCTCTAAGATACCAATACATCAGAGAATCATAGGATTGTTTAGGTTGGAAAAGACCTTCAAGATTCAACTATTAACCCAGCACTGCCATGTTCATCACTAAACTATGTCCTAAATGCCACATCTACATGTCTTTTAAAACCCTGCCAGGATAATGACTTTACTATGTCCCTGGGCAGTGTGTTCCAGAGGTTGGCCACCCTTTTGGTAATGAAATTTTTCATAATATTCAATCTAAACCTCTCCTGAAGCAACTTGAGGCCATTTCCTCTTGTCCGTTGCTTCTTACCTGGGAGAAGAGACCAACTCCGCCTGGTACAACCTCCTTTCAGGCAATTGTACAGAGTGATAAGGTCCCCCTTGAGCCTCTTTTTCTCCAGGATAAACATGCCCAGCTCCCTCAGCTGCTTCTCATCAGACTTGTGCTCCAGACCCTTCCCCAGCTCTGTTGTCCTTCTCTGGACACGCTGCAGCCCCTCAATGTCCTTCTTGTGAGGGACCCAAAATTGAACTCGGGATTCAAGGTGGGGCCTCACCAGTGCCCAGCATATAGGGTCAATCACTGCCCCATCATTCTAGCTTATGGCTTTATGTAATTCATGTTTGATTTAGATTCTAATTTTCCACACCAGCGGGCAGCCATCATTCAGAAAAAAAAAGTTGTAAAATAGGAAATGCCTCTTAACATACATGTGACTTCAACTCCTGCTCTGAATAGAGGAAAGGAGTATAATAGGGAGCAGGTGTTTCTCTGCCGAGCTTTATACATACTTGACTGTGATGCTTCTTTTAGAAATATTTCCCTCTCCACAGAGCCAAGTAAAAACTGTCATCCTGAAAACTATGAACAATTAAGAAATTCCAACATGGAAATTTCAGGAGAGGGAACAGCATATGACCTTTATAAAGTAAAGTGCTGTAAGCACTGTGGAGAACAAACAACTGTATTTGGTTCCTGGCAACATCTTTAAAAATTCAAATATGAAGTAGTCCAAGAGGAGCTGGTTGTAGAGCTCTGTACAGTATCAGTGGTGTAGTCTGTTTTTTCTCCAACACCTTAAAGCTAGAACTTTGGCAGTAATTCAGTAAAAAAGTAAATTTTAATTTCACAGTGGTCAAAAAAGTGTCATTTCTTGACAAAAGTGTATCTGGCCATATTTTAAAGACTTTTTCTCTTCTTCCGTGGCTAGTTTTGATTAAGACCTTCTTTGCAACAATGCCGGTAAAACCAAAGCTTTTATATGTCAGAAAATGGAGAAAGGTCCTGCAGATTTATTAGCAAAGCTGGATGTATTTTATTAACACTACCATGGGGAAGTCTGATCCTGATTTATTTGCAGAAATTTCACAGTTTGGCAGTGCTATCTGGCAGACTTCCTCTTGATCTTTAATTGACTGAATATTAGGATTGGCCTGAATAGAAAGCTTTGTTTGAATGGGAACTTCAGCTAGAACCTGTGAACATTTTTGAGAACCTGAGGCACAGAGGTAAATGTTAGAGTTTAGAAGAAACCAGTGGTTCCTGATCAATGCAGTTAGTGTTCTAATTCATGTATTTGTTAGAAATAGAACTTTTCCAAAAGCTTCTGTCTAAATTTAAATGGACTGTTTATAGCAACAAGCCAGTAATACAATATACTGAGTAAAATGTGCTGACTATGTGAAGCAAACAGGCTTCTTAAGCCATGAATAAATAACTGGTTAAATCAACTTGCACTAAAAATGGTGACCATTTAAAGAAAATGTAATTCAAAGTGTTTCAGAATTTATAATAATAATTACAGTCATAATCACCAGGAGGCAATGTTTTTTTCCCTTGGTGGTAGAGGAAACCTTAGTAATGTAGGACTTCTTTTCTAGATATAAGGCTCTAATTTCCCCAGGACAGTTATATCAGACGTGTGCCATTGTATGGGATTATTCCCCTCTGCCAAATGGGGAAAGGCAGGGAAGGATTACAAATTTGGCCCTGTATATTGTTTTAGGAAGCGAATGGTTTTGACTCTTTAATTTCTGTACTATGGGGAATTGCCATGTCCAGATTTGGGTTTTGGTGTTTAAAATTGGAACAAAAAGTCAAATTTCACTGCAGACTGGAGGTCTGGAGGTCGATTGCAGTTTGTCAAAACACTCTATTACTGCTGAAAAATGTAAATGTGCATATAAGGTAAAATGGAACTTTTCCATGAGGCAGGTCCTTCTGGCAATGGTGGTACAGGGCATGGGACCAGATGACCCTCAGGTCTGCTTTGATGTGACTGTTCTCAGGCTCAGTGTTCATCAACCCTTTGGTCTCCATGAGGTATGAGAAAACGCAGACCTCTGTGGATTAATTTAATATGGCAAATACTGACCTTATTTACCTGGCTTTCTGAAAACTTTTTGCTTCTAGTGGCACTCAGAAAGTCAAAGCAATTTTTTATAGAGACCTGAAAATGCAGGGCACTGATCCAAAAGGAAAACAAATAAAAATGTAAGCTTTCAACAGCTCTGTGTATTGCAACCTGTCGTGGTTTTAAACCAGTAACTAAAGAAATCACTTATTTCTTGTTGTGAGATATGGATTAAAACAAGAGCAAAACAGGCTTAAAACTTAAAAGGAATAAAGACAGTTTATTAACAAACTACAAGAATAAGAACACTAGAGTAAATTTCCAGAAAACCCCTTCTTTTACATTTTTGACCATTTCTTTGTACACAT
>NC_031772.1:12520413-12536032 GCF_001522545.3 Parus major | reverse complement strand
CTGTCTGTACTTCTTAAGGGAGTGTTTACAAATTGAATTCACTTTTAATGGTCAGATCTGCTGTCAATTCTTGGAAATGACTGATAATTGGTCAGGAGGAAAAACTCCCATCAGCCACCAGCAGCTTCAACTTCCCCTCTTTCCTCAGCTGTCTTAAAGGTAAAGCTACCCCATGACACAACCCCTTGCATTGGTGCTCTATATGACTTCTGGGGAAGCCTTTTAGTTATTGTATCAGACATAACTATGTGAATTCATATACTTTAGATGTATGCAAGTATGTTCCAAATCAAGAGGAAGAATTTCAAGTTACTTTATGAGGGGGTACTTTCTGCAGTTTTTATTTTTTATGGTGCTTGATGCTCTTTATCCTCCTAAAATTTGAAAACAGGACAGTTAATGCTGTGGGATGGGATGAGATGCAGTTTGAAGAACAGAAAAGCACCAGAAACAATTTCTTATAAGGTTACCTACAATCCCCTGCTAAATCCATCCTTCAGAAACATCTTTAAGGGGATGGTGCTGATGTTGCCACAGAAGAAGTTTGAGTGTTCACCCTTGCTTCAGTACACCAGGATCAGACCTGTTAGGAATGTCCTAAGTAGCAAAAAAGACAAAGGAGGGAATTTACCCTTGAGACTTGTAAATACTGGGAGGGGAAGTACCAAGTTGGGTTAGTTTTCCTATAACAACAGGTTTCCCACTGCACTCACTTTTCCTATTTTTCTCTGAAAAATAGAAGAAAGCACCAAGGGACTGGGATAGAAGTGAGAAAGAGAGGAATGGTGAGGATTCCCTTGTCTGTGGATATGGATTTATGAGTCTCATAAAATGCTTTTCTGCTTCTTCTAGTAAGAAATAAACATCCAATTCTGCTATCTTTAAGAGAATGATGACTTAAGCTCTCAGAGTGAGTGCTCTTTCCAGTTTTCCACATCTTTTCAGTGCCTCAACAATGTCTTGTGGAGATTTCTTTTTCCCAAGAAAGCCTGGACCAGATGATCCTTGGGGTCCCTTTCCAACCTGTTTTTCTATGATTCTATGATAAAGTATGTTGGATTCTTGTTATTTTTTCCATATGTAGTTATGTGTTGTTCTCCATTAAGGCCTCTGTGATTGTGTCTCTGGGAAATGTGTGTAGACAGGCAATCATTCACATGATACTCTGTATCAGAGTCAAAATCTGTGTAATTATCTAAATGACTACATACCCTAAGTGCTACAGATTTGAAGAAATTTGTGACTTCTAATCTGGGCTTTATGAAGTATCTAGTTTTGTGTTTGATATTACATGGGTAATTCACATTATGTCATTCAAGTTTGCAAGATACATCTCTAGAGTATTGGTTCTTGGATGGTTAGTAATGAACATTAATCATAATTAAAGGAATGATAATATTTGAACTTTTCAATTTGTGTCCTTTCAATGTTTATATGACTGTTGCAACAGCTGCAAGTATTGTTGTAAACACATGACCACATTCATGGAAAGAAATCTGTAAATGATCAGAAGACTACTAAAAGTAAGGCTTTCTTCTGGACTTTAAATGGTGTCAGCAGCATAGGTACCTTCCCAGTGTGTTTTCCCTTCTCTTCCTAATACAGAAAAGAGCCAGCATTGCCTTCCTTTACAAACCTCTGTACGTGGATAACAATCCAAATTAATCCTGATATTGTCTTTATATACCATTTGCACATTGCAGGAGAATGTGTAAGTGAGGGAGGGTAAATGCTTAGAGAAGAAGGTACTGTCTTAGCCTGTAGCTAGTGGGTGTGTGCTGTGGAGACATCACCCCAAAACATGTTGTAGGATGCACCGTGGTGAGGTAAGGCACAAAGCATCTTTCTAATCATGTGCCAAAGAGGCTGGACCCAACACTTCCAAGAAACAGCAAAGTTGGGTTTGTTTTCAGAGGGCTTGTTCCCACGCAGTCTCCAGCATGCTCACCCTGGCTCAGGCTGCATGTAATGGACAGAACATTTCAATTTCCAACTCTGCCTGTAAGGAAATGAAGGAGCATGTGTTTTAAGACCTACTGCTTCTCCTTGCAGAGGTCACACTAGTTCAATGAGAGCTGTGTTTGGCTTCCCATGACACAGCAATCTGAAGGGAAAAAAAATGTTAATCCTGTCTTAAATGGATAATGTGAAATGCAGATGTGTCATTATGCCTTGCCCTGTCTGCAGGGGCAGGACTAAGCCTTGTGCTTCTGCTGACAGAGATCTTGCAGGGTTTTCAAAGTGTCAAAAGTTGAAGGTAACTGTACTTTTTGGGTCTCTAGAAGGGAGTGTGCAGTTCCCTCACCCCCTGACTTCCCCAGAATTCCGTCCATCCTGGTTCCCTTCCTCCCTCCCAACCTCTCTCCTGGTTTTTTAATTGCTTCAGTCCAATCCTGTATGAAAACAGAAGGAATTGGGAGGGGTTGTAATTTTCCTTCTACTGTCACATCCATTTCAGAATAAATCTGAGTGCAGCTTCTGAGTTTAAAGTGAACTAGCAGCAGTTTTCATCATTGCCCTGCACATTCTGCTCTTATTCCTGACTTCACTCATTGACGTTAGAGAGGGAACTCCTGCTGACTGCAGCAAGCAGGCAATACATAAGGAGGAGACTCTTTACTCATCAGCTTCCATTGCTTTAATTTGTGATGCCCATATGTAGTCACATCTGTGAGTTTTGCAGGAGGGTGGGAATTCCACTAAGTTGTATTGATGTAGGTATATAGTGCAACCTGTGTTTTCCTCAACCTTTTTCTCTCTTAAAACCCTTTTAAGGGAATACTTTTTGTTATTCTTGAGTGTGTTTTCTCCTGCTCTACTTCATGTCCCAAGTTAAAAATCACCATTAAAGGTTTTACAGATAACTGCTTATTTTTATCACTTCCTGGAGGCAGAGCTCAAAGGTTGAGAGGAAAGATGTGCCAAACTGGAGTTTCCCTGAGAGGATTTCCTTTGTGATAGAGTATTCTGGCTCCAGCCTATTCTTTAGCCAAATTTTCTTTGTCAGCCTTCATTTCAGAATGTGACCAGTTAACACTAGAAGAAAATATGGCCTTCAGTTCTTACTCTTAGGTTTTTCCCTGTTGGCTTTCAAACAAATGATGTTTCTGAAATACTGAGATGTGGATATGTTTCTGTGTTTTCTTCCAGGGAGTGAGCAATGGCAGCACTGCAGGTTCTCAGATGAGTGAGAGATGATGTTTTACAGAAGAAATCTTTGTTGATGAAAAATTAAGTAATTGATTTCCTAGATTCTTTTTTGCAGAAAACAATTCTTTTTGTGTTGTGAGGAAGAAGAAAATAGTGGGTTTGACATCTTCAGAAATTAAGGTTTTCAGGTAAAACTTTCTAGAATAAAAACCCCAACCCAACACTTTAGTTTTATAAGGAAAGAAGAGCTTGAAGTCACAGTGAAATATTCTGTTCCCAAATTTCTTCTTGTTTGATGCAGTGGAAATTACATTTTCTGAGGCAATTAAGAACAAACTGTGTTGTAGCAGGAGCCAAGCACTCTTGTTCCATACAAAAGATTGTTTGTACAACCTGTGTGCTGGAGTGTGCCAGGAAGTGTATGAGGAAAGAGCAGTGACTCTCCAGATGCCATATTTTGCCAATCCTTGAATTTTCAGGTTTTTTGAACTGCAGAGATTATCTTATGTTTTGGATGGAATAATACAGTTCCAGATCCAACACACAGTCTGTCTTCAGTGGCCTGATAAATTTTTTTTAATTTTCTGGAATATGTTAATTTCATTTAGGTAAGGAAAGACAAAAAAGCAGGCTCTTCAGGGAACTGCCAAAAAGAAGATTAAGTCAGCATCAAATCCATTAGTCAACCAATTTATCTATGTCGGCTAGCACCATTTCAGCCTCTTTGTCTTACTTTTTTTATTTTTCTCTTGGGTGAGAATTTAAGTAACTCACAATTTCACTACTGTATTGCAGCAGCATTACATGTGATTGCTCTGCATAAAACTAGGTGTACTGCGCTCTTAAATTTTTTTTTAAGCAGATTTCATTTAGTTTTTTCATGGCATCTTTTCTTCTTCTATCAGTATACCATTTCTTTGAAAACTCATTTCTGGGACTATGCAATCCTAACCACTCTTGCAGGCCACTCAGAACATGTCTGTAGTAGAATCTGCCTCTATCAATTGTGCATGTTTTTGTGTCCATCATTGTGTCCATTCAGTGCCAGCTTTGAGTTTCCTTTCAGGACACCCGCTCCAAGCTCCGTGGTGTGCTTGCTTGGGGTTGTCTTGATTTCCTCATTTCAGTTTCCTATGACAGAGGATTGGAGATTCCTCACAGACAGACGTTCCAGTGTCAGTTGAAGTCTAACCAGTGATGGAGACTTTTATCTCCTTTGGAATATTGCTAACGTGTCGGTCTTTTAAGGATTCCTTGCTAATTCCCTGGTGTTAAATTTTTCAAATTCTTCCAATAAACTTCTATGACAGCTATTATCCCTGCCTTTGATAGTGTTGCTGATGCAGTTAGGGATTTCAGGAAAATTACTGGTTTAGAGGAGACATGTGTTAGTACTTCTTGCCCACAATTAGTTTTCATCTTCTAACCTGTGACATTGAAGGTGAGTTAGTTTCACTTGAAGTCAGCAGCAGGAAGTGTTCCTCTAGTACCATGGTAGGGGAATGACTCCATAGAGTTGGTGGGAAGAGTGTAGCTTATGGAATTTAAAGTTGCATGTGCTACCATTCAGTATTGCTTATCTAAACTCCTGGTGTGGGGGATTGTGGGGAACTTCAGGACTGGTAAACAGGGATGTGCTTCTGCCCATTATATCCAACTTATTTTGGTTGTTCTTGCATGTCACAGGCTCCTGAGCCTGCTCTTCACAGAGCTGTATGGAGTGAAATGTTCAGTGTGGGAGGACTGCCCGGGAGCCAGAAGGTGAGCATGTTGGAAATATTTTAATTTCTATTCTGCCTTCTAGTCAATGACATCCTCATACTTATAGATACCAGTGAATCCAAGGGAGGCAGATATTTTGCTGGAAGAACAGGAAGCCAAAACATGCAAAAGCAGTGGTTCGCTCATGCCACATGGCAATTAACTGGAAAAGTCCTTACTTGAAACAAGAAAGTGTCTCATTCGTCCTTACATTCAGTGCTCCAATGTAAGACTAGCTCTCACTAAATAAATGCAGAATTATGCAGGGCAATCACCTTCTGTCCTCTAAAGAAATAGAGAATAAAACCTGTCAGCACTGCACTCTCCTGCTGTGGGATAATCTGGAACTGGCTGCTGGTTATGTACTTAATTTGTTTGGTTTGTCAGTGTTTATTAGGGACCTGATTGAAGCAAAATCATCCCGTCCCCTCTGGAAATCATCATCCTTCTAGCAAAATGTACAGCTTGGCTTTTTAGCCCCAAGTATTTCTCTGTAGTTTCTGTGGTGCCTCTACTAAATCAATTCCAGGTGTGCCTTGTGTAGGCCTTGTGAAATCCTGTTCCCCCAGGAATCCTAGCCGATCTCATGGTGTAGTCACCAGTCACAGTCACCAGTCACCAGTGCCTGGTGGCGTAGAGAATTTGGGAGTGCTGATAGTTGGTGACAGATATGGCCTCTCTGGGAGGAAGGAATGTGGAGTCTGTTCCAAGACGGCACTGCTGCTATAGGCCCATCAGCATCCTCCATGTTGAATACTTTCATATTATAATGGAATATTGTAACACCAAGTGAACAGCAGTAAAAATCCAATCTGGTAAGATTTATTATTTTAATACTGGGGGGTTTAAGCTGATACTGGATTAACATATTCATAGGGTTTTAGGAACTGCTTAGGTATTAACTGCTACCTGTTAATCTGAAAACTTTGCAAGGGTATCATATCTCTTCTATGACTCAGTTTGTCTTTCTAAGAGGTTGAATTTCTACACATGTTTTGAGACTAAATATGAAAGAGGGGAAATGACCCTTAATTTTTACAAGTTCCCATTTGGTTTAACAGCTGCTGTGAGATCTCTCTTGTCTTTTTGGCTGTGTTTGCCACTTTTGCAGTGTTTTTCTGGTTGTCAGAGTCATACAGAGTTCTAATGAAGTGCAACACTTTTTTCCCTACAGCTGTTATCATTTGATATAACTCTGCCTTGTGAGAGTTTTATTTGTGAATAAATGATAAAAGGACAGCTACTATCAGAAGGCAGTGCTGGCATGAGAGTTTCTGCTTTGTTGCTAACATAGAAGAAGCCATTGCTGTCCTTTTAAAGGATGTATTATGTGGCTGAATTTGGGAAAGCCTTTCATCTCCTGAGGGAGACAAAGCCAGCCTCTTACCCTGTTCTGCCCTTTGCTGCTGCCGTGTCTTAATTTGCAGTTAAAATCCACTCCCTCTGTTCCCAGTGCCAAGACACTGACTTCTGGCAATCACTTGAGGTTTGTTTTTGCAGACCAGTAAACACTGTGTTTCTCCACTGTGCCCCCAGATGAGGGCTGTGAGACCTGCTGAATCAGTGGACATGGCCCATGCTCCTTGGGGTTCATCTTCCTCCACCCCAGGGAGCCAGGGAAATGCGGCAGCTAGAGCTGGGCCATGTGATAGCCTGGGCATGGAGTGACCTTGGGGACGCTCTTGGGTGGTTCAGACTGGGGAGTTTGCTGCAAGAGCTGGGCTGTGTTATTTTGTATAAATCTGTTACTGAAGCTGCAAATCCTGGTTCCTGCTAACTGACATTACAAATAACCCCCTGATTCCTTAGACTGCATACAGAAATCTGACACTGCGGTCTACAGCTTTCCAAGCTTCGGGCTAGCTCCACACCACTCGGCCAACGGCACCACCAAGAGTGGGGAACAGCACGGGCATGATGGTCCCAATGCTGAACCTCCAGAGCCCCCTACACTTGGGCCCTGTAGATCCCAGGCATCGCAGGCTTCAGTAAAGGGATGGAGGAGGCTCAGAGTCTCTTTGTCTTCCCAGGAACAGGTTTTATTGAAGGTAAAAGGCACGGTGACAGGGAAAGGACTGGGATGGTGAGAAAGGAGAGCAACTGAGCCCTGAACTTCACTGTGCAACCAAATTTAAAGAGGGGAGGGTACAAACTGAAAACCAATCAGAGCACAACCCAAGGACACGAAGGAGGAGTTTACAACACTCGGGACCAATGGAAGGAAAATACGGGTGGGACGGCAGCAACAACACCAATGGGGCCTTGTGTAGGGGATGAAGGGCAGGGAAAATGCTAGAACAAAGGGCAGGGTTTACAATGACAGGCAAGGGCAAGGGGCTGACTGAGGGTGACGGACAGGGAAGGTTCAGGAACAAGGGGAGGTGTTTACAAAAACTGACAAGGGGGTAAAACCATTACAAATTCATGGGGGGACAACAGGAACAAAGCATTAAATTAACAAAATCCACAAACAGAACAAACAGACTGCAACAGAAATCAGCTGAGCTATTTGAGTGTTAGATATTTCATGTGGTTGCTGTACCAAGGTGGTCCTGCCGGGTTGAAGGTGACTCCCATACTCTCAATATGTTTCTTGCACTGCCTAAATTAATGTGCAACCAACACTGTCTCCCATACTTGACAGTGGAATAACACTGTATCACTGCATGCTGCCAGCTCCGCTTGGGAACCAGAAACTATTTGCTGGACTCCACTCATTAATGTGCAAAGCTCTTTGCAATGCGCACTAACCTTGCCTTACGTCTCCCTGTCCTCTCTGTGTTTCTGGGCTTTTGGGGTTCCCTTTGAACAAGAAGGTGGGAAACATACTATGAATTTGCATTCTCTACCTGGATATATCTGTGTTACACTGCTGCAGAGAACTAGAAACCCTCATCTTTTCTAATCCTGCCAAATCAACCCCCTCTTAGAAAAGTATCTTTAATGATATGTGATATTCCCACTATCCTGGAGATTTCATGGTGTATATATGGCATCGGTATTTGTTACAAATACTTCTCCCTAGAAGACTCTGTATCAAGCCCATGCTTTATTTCTTCCTTAAAACTTCTCTTACTTTCTAGTTAGTTCATAAACAAAATTACTTTATTTGGGACAGCAACATGGGGTTTCAGCAATTAAATGAAAAATAGCAGGGAATCCTAAGGAGAGGAAATGGAGGGTCATAAATGGCTCTGAAGAGAGTTGAAAGCAGGAATTAATATCTTATCCTTAATGAATGACAGCTCTTCAAAAAATGCTGTTAGATAAAGGAGTATAGGAGAGGAGAAGAGGGCTTTTCAGAAATTGCATAGAGTGAGAGAGGTTCTTCTAGAAATTTAGAAAACTTGACCATTTCTCTTGTTTTTGGAGAGGGTGGCAAATGAAAGTATGACCTCTAAAACAGATAGAAATTCCAGCACTTCAGGAGCAAAAGGCAGTGTGAAAAGCTAAAGCTTTTTCCTCTATTTTTCCCCTCCCAGAGGGGAAGTCTCATACTGACTGAAGGTGCTGAGTTATTCCTTTAGTTTTGAGTTTACTCAGCCAGCACATGACTAAAGTTTTGGTTTTTTTTATGGTAGCAAGTAGGGTGGAAGGTAGCTTGGATTTGAGTAAGGGCAGTGTAGTTAGAGAAATTGTAGAATCATTGATTCGTTAAGGTTGGAAAAGAACTCTTAAGATCATCAAGTCTGACCATTAACCCAGCACCACCACGTTCACCACTAAGCTATATGCCCCAGTGCCACATCCTCACAATTTTTGAACACTTGAAAGAATGGTGATTCCACCATTTACCTAAGTAGCTTTGACCTGATGAGACACTTGTGGTTGGGTTCTTTTTCCCCCTTGGACTGAAGATTGATGAGAGAGAGGCAGTGTTCTCTTGTTTGGACTTGGTTGTTTAGTCTTCTTTTATCTATATTACATGTATACAGGGTACAAGGAGCTACGTGCACTAAGATAGAAAGGTGCAAAATGGCTAACAAAGATCTTCGTCAAGGTTTTTTATATGTCTATTTAACCAATTAACAAATGCCAAGTAAATAATTTTTCTTAGTGACCCAATGACCCAACACCTATGTGCTCCACTGCGACGTTCTCTATCCAATCACTTACTACTACCCAAAAATCTCTAGAAGATGAAGAAGAAAAAAGGAAGAAGAGACAACACCCTAAATCCTTCATCTTGCTTCTTAATTTCTAAACTAGCTTAAACCTTAAATTTTAACTTTCTCACACAGTGACGTAAGAAAACTCTTTAATTTACACATTCGCACTCTTAGCTTTTCTATTTAACTGTTGTCTCTATGGTGTTATGTGAAATTCAGTGCTTTCCTGGGTGTCAGAGTCGGGCATCACAGATAAAGGTATATATTTTGCACCTCTGACCCCAACAAGCTTGTTCCAAGTGAAGAAAAGCTCCTCCTTGTCAGCAATTTTTAAGAGCTGTTGCTGAGGGGAATCAACCTCTCAGCATCCCTTCATCTCTGTTGTTGCTGATGGGTTTTATAGTTGCATCCTCAGCTATACAAACATGTAGGTGGGGAGCAGAGTCTCCTTACAAACCACCAACTGGCTTGAAAGGTCCACTCAGGGTTAGCATTAAAGGGCTGGATGCAGCCTTCACCTCTTGGGTTCCTGATGGGTATCATGAGGTTCAAGTTAACACATTACCATTTGGAAGTATTGAGGTGTGGATGTTAAATTGTTTCAGAGAGAAGAAATGTCTGGGATTTATTTCTTGCTGAGAAAAGTTTGTCAGGGAGAAAAAGGGAAAGGAGGGGAAAAGTTTTAAGGGGACACTGAAAGCACCATCAATTGATGGCAGTTATACAACTCTAAAAGTAGGCCTGCCTTTATCACTACAGATGAGAAAGTAGGACTCAGGGGCATTCCAGGATTAGGCAATTTAGCTAAATACGTCAGAGTTTCTTTGACTTATGTGGATGGCCTTTTTTTCAGCATCTTTTATTTTTTCTGGAGCTATTTTTTTTTCTTTTTTGATGAGGGCAAGGTTTGCGTAAGAGCAGAATCCAGCAATGCTATTGTATTGGAAGCTGTTGATAGCAAAGTGTGTTCCAGCCTCATCAAGTATTATCCACAAGTGTGAGATCAGCCCTTGAATGTGTGTATTGCTGCCTGTAAGTCTGACTACGTACTTCCTTCAGTAATTTTGGTGTCACTGTCCCATGGAGTCTTACTTGCCTTCAAGCCACTTGGATATTATCCACCACTAGACTCCCATTGAGATCAGCATTAGAGCACACCCACTCAAACCATTTGCTCACACAGGCTCATGCTGGAACACATTTACTTGGGACTTTACTGCAAGAACATATTTTCTCCTTTTATAGACCCACACATTGCACCTCAATGTGTTGTAATTCATTAGGAAAGGAACAGAAGCAGATGCCATCCAGCAATACATTTGGGACTCCCCAGTCCAAGTTTCTCATATTATCAATTGTTTCTTGTTGTTCATCCTGTACCCAGGCTTGACATGAGTTCTGTAAACCCTGTGGAATATCTGTAGTGAAACTTTTGCTGATGTTCTGGAAAACACTTTTTTTGACTCCTTTCTGGGAAAATGAGAGCATGAGAGTTTTCTTTATTTTCCAGTGTCATTATATTCTTACTGAACCAACTTTAACTGTTTGCATTTTGGACTTTTGCTATGTAATTGTAGCAGAGTCCCTAAAGTGTTTTCAGGTGAAAGTAACTCTCCATTTCCACTGGGATTAGTAAACAGTTATGAATGAAAAAGGAGGTCCAGAACATATTTTCTTTTACTTTCTTTTCTCCAACTTGCATGCACTTTATCTCTCACAGTCCACATAGTCTTGATGAAGCCATGACATCTTGGGGCTCTTTCTTTGCCTGTCCGTTTTGTAAGGAATATTACTCCTCTTCCTAGCAGATTGTGAAAGCTGGATGAACAGTAATTCAGGTATCTCAGCCTTTTTCATTGCCCTTAGTCATGCTGCTTTCCTGTCCCTCATGGCACCATTTCTCTTCCAGCCTCATCTCCACTGTGTGTGCATACTGTGGCTGTACCTGCTTCATGTCAGGTTCAGATTGAGGCCACAGGAGAAACCAGTGTGGGCTCTAAGGAATTCTATGATCTAAATCTAGCCCATGGGGGTTTTTTGTTTGAATAAAAATATGTTAAGGTCTTCAGAAGAAAAGCCAATCAATTGCAGGACAGCACTCTCTGTAAGACATACCAGGTCTGTGTTGTAGCCTACAACTAGGCCACTACCTTGGACATAATTTGGATACAAATTACGTTTCTTTTTCCTAAGTCTAGTGAAAAATGCTGCGCAGAAGCACAGGTGATTATCACCCTGCCACTGCCCTAACACCCAAGCCTTCATTTAGGTAACCTAGAATTGGTTCAGAGTGAGTTAAACACTAAATAGCCTTCATCAATGGAAACATTTTTTGTGTGGTGACTATTTCATTAGTAGCTTCATCATTTCCATATGCAATTCAAAACAATTGTAAGGAAAAAAAAAACCCTCCTGTTCCCACCAACTAAGCAGGAAGAGCTGGGACTGGAGAGAGACTCATCTCTAGTATGTCAAGGCTGGGAGGTCAAGACAAGTTGGTAAATGTGGCAGGGTAGCATTTGCTCCTTCACAGTGGATTTCTATGGTTGTAGTGACTGGTGCTGCCTCTAAGGTTTAGCCAACAAACTGTGCTGGTGAGGCACAAGAAGGAGCAGGAGCAGCTCCCAGGCTCAGCTGTGGTGGTTCAGCAGGGCTCTCCAGGCAGTCAGACAAGATTTTTAACACTAAAATGAGCTGTGGGCTCATATCTGACTGTATGCACTGCCTGATAGCTGCCTAGGAATTGGTTGCTTGCGTGCAGCTCCTTTCGAGGAACACATTTTGACCAAAACCAATAGCAAAAGAGCATTATTAAGTCTATTAAGCCTGAGTTGACAGCTCTTTTTCTAGAACAGTAACAGATGGCCAGTGGTGGTGGTACAGCTGCTGGGACTGGGATAGGATGGATGCTGGTTTGTCATTTCAGTGGATACTGGCAATAGTTCATATTTATGTTTATACAGGGTCTTTCCTCTTTGAGAGCACTTTACAAACCAGGTGATAAATAATGGGCCTGGAGTTAGCGTGGGCTG
Source organism: Parus major (assembly GCF_001522545.3). Taxonomy (NCBI): domain Eukaryota; kingdom Metazoa; phylum Chordata; class Aves; order Passeriformes; family Paridae; genus Parus; species Parus major. The sequence continues at coordinate 12,523,980 of NC_031772.1, read as the reverse complement.
GTAGAGTTCATCCCTGTGCCCATGTGGCCATTGTGGGAGGGTAAATATAAGAGCATTGGCCTGTGCTTCCTACACAGCCTGGATGTGAATGAGGCAGCTGCTTTACATAATATAGTGCCTCTCAGCAGGGATTCCGGCAGAAAAGGAGGATAAACAGCTGGAATTCAGGGTGTCAGGTGCTAGTTTGGGTACCTGGACTGACCTCTGGCTGTGTGGAGTTTTGTGTAGACTCTTCCCAAAGATATCTGTGTCCCACAAGAAGCTGACTTAGAGAGTAGGTAGCCACCAGCCATGCTGTCCTTGCGGAGTCAGACATGGCAGCTGGGGCTCTGCAGATCATCTGGCACTGGCAGAGGTGCTGAGGTTTCTTCTCACTCTGTGCAAGTTGAGGGGTGGCCCCAATGGCCTCTTGACTCTGACACTTGCTCTCCATCCGCCTTGCTGGGATGTGCTATGAAGGCAGACAGTGTCTCCAGGCCCATCTTTACTCCAAGAATTTGGAATTGATACAAGAAGGAATCAAGATTTTATGTGGATTGGCTCACTATCTCACAGTGTTACTGCAGGTGATGAGTTTGGTGGATATAATACTGAAATGACAGAAATCTGGGGCTCATAACCAGAAAGGGCACTTTTTAGTACTTCTTTTGTATTTATTAAGAACTGGCTCAAGACCACCACTTACTCGTCCTCCATTACTAGCAGATTCAGTTGCCATAATTGCATCCAGGAAAAACATCACACTAGCAAGAGCTAAGTTTAGAAATCCGTAAGAATTACAACACTGTGGCTTTCTCTCATATGAAGGGTCAGAACTTCCAGGAAAACACAGGAAGAAGCCATTAAAAGACACTTAAATTAACATTAAATGGTATTTTAGAAACTTGAAAAATATTGAAGGTAGATAAAAGGTCAATTTTATATAATTTTTCCTTTCTTTATACCATATTCAGATCACCTCTTCAGGAAGGAGTGCCCAAAGTGAGCAGGATGTGTTAGGATTAATGGGTTAACATTTGGAAACTTGCTAAACACAGTTTCCCTGGGATAGTGTAAAAATTTATTTTTCTTTATAAAATATTTGAAATTCTGAAGATGAGAAAGTTGCTCTGCATTGGTACCAAAAGAGGGCTGGCCACTTTTTAAGTGTTCAGAGGAAGACGTAATTAAATATTTTTTATTCATTTGAGAGTGAATATCCAGCCACCATTTGTGTAACAGCGAGAAGAATCCTCCACTTTACATTGCTTTCCGTGTAAAGGTAAGTGATATAAGGAAAGATACCATGCTAACAGGGCTGTTCTCTAATTTCTGGCTCATTTCCAGACTTCTGAGCTCAGCTAAGGCTGTGAATCTGGCTGGTCTTATCCAAATGAAAGTTATGAATCTCTGGGGTGTGAACACAGCCAGCTATTTCCCTTTTCTGCATTTGGTTAGAGTGGCTGAAGGTATGGCTCAAGTATGGTTTTGGCAGTAAGACAATTAGAAAGTCATTACTTAAAAGTCTAAAATCCAATAATCCAGTCCTTCACCTGGCAATGTAATGTGATAATGTAATGTAATCAATTCTTTAGCTATCAGCCAAGATAATATATGATGCATAACAAATGTAATTGAAGCTCTATGGGGCTGGTCATTTCTTCTCCAGTAACTACTGTGAGGTTTTTCTCCTCCTTGTGCAAACCTTTCTCAGAGGTCCAGAGGGAAGGGCAGCTTTCACAGCTCTGGTGATGTACTGATGAGAAGGCTTTATGGAGCCAGTAATGCCAAAGCTACAACAAAGTGCCTGGTCAGAGGAAGGCAGGCAGGAGGAGGAGGAGGCGAGTTTGCTTTGTGGACTGCCTTGGCATTGCTCTGTGCATCTGCAGGGCTGGCACAAGGTAGAGAGCAGCTCTAAGTGCCCACAGTTTTCCCATAGGGAATGATACCAGCAAGCCAGATAATAGTTGATAGCACATAGCATACTGCTGTTTTCTGGCTTCATGGTTGTGCTGAGAGATCTCAAAGGACTGTTTTCAGGAGTTAAGTTATTCTAGAGTTTCATGCATTTTTTTTGACTTTCATAATGTCCTTAAATCAGATATTTTTACATTCTAATTAATTCTCATGTAATTACATTACAATCTAATCTTGTATCCTAAGAATGCTGTGGGTTGACAATACCTCCTGCCCTTTTTGTTATTGTCCTCTGTATCATTTTATACAGCACAGTTAGGATTTGAGAGCAGATGACAGCCCAACTGCACTGTCTGTTTAACTGCAGGAAACCACACTTTATCCCTCCGAATGCTTATTCCTCTCTTTGAACATACTCCCGTGCCGCGGTGGTGTTGATGGCAGGGGTGCCACAACTACCCTGAAGAAGCTGTCCTGAAAAGGACTGCCCAGGGGCACAGGCACATCCTCTGCCCGGCGAGTGATCTCAGTGCCAGCGTGCAGGTGACAAGAGAGACTAGAGAGCTGTATGGCATTCCACTGAGAAATAGCCTTTATTATCGCAGGGCCCTCAGTGAAGGGAGCCAGTGACAGCACCACCCTCAACTGGGGAAAAAAAACCCCGGGGTATTTATAGGGAAGGAGAGGGGCGGGGGAAACTTGGATACATGTATCGGGGTGGATTGATAGGGAGGGAAACCAGTGGGGTGTAACAAATTAACATGTTCAACTCAAAGGCCTCTGGGAGTGACACTTTTACTCTTCATGAGATAAAGTATCTTGCCTAGGGAGAAGCTCTCCAGGGGAGAGTCAGGATTTCAAGACTGGCTGGTTCTTTGGCCTCCACACTCCTGAAATACACAAATAAAATCTTCAATTAAAATTTATGGATTAATGAATTGAACGACAAATCTTTTTTTGTTTGTTTGTGATTGTTTGTTGGTTTTGCTTGGATCTCAGTGAGAATTTTGCTGATTTTCACTTGTGCTCCCCTGTCAAACACTTTCAGTTGTCAAAATGAGTAAGCATACACTGGGCTGTTGTGTGGGCACATCAGCTGTATCAGTGTTTATCAGAATGGTGGAAAGAGATGACAACAGTCTGGAATTCCTCCTGTGTCATTGTATGTGGTGTCCACACTGCCTTGGAAGCCAGGAGCTTCTAAGGACCAGTGCAATGGGTCACACTTGCCTACAGAGGGATGGTTCGTAATGCACATTGATGGGGTAAATATTGTCTACCCCAGGAATGGCATTTTAGATTTTGTGACATAAGAAATGTTTGTCAGAGTAAAGGCTGCAGGCTCATCATCTCCCAACACCACAGCATGGTCATCCACTTAATTACAGTAGTACATGATCAAAATGATTGCACATGCTCAATGGTATTTTTATGTCATAAAAAGAAGAAAATTGATTTGAAAGCATTTGCTATGAACTGCCACTTTGTTGAAAGACCCCCGAGCAATTCACCAGTCTTCACAGAAGTAATTGTGAACGCCATCTATCTTTATTTTTAGCACACCTTTTATAGGGTTCTACAGGGTCCACGGGCAGAGCAAGCTACTATTGGCTAACACACACAGTTTACATATTTTCCCCTACACACAAGGATATTGTTTTGCTTTACTCT
>NC_031772.1:12465686-12514981 GCF_001522545.3 Parus major | reverse complement strand
GAGCAAGCTACTATTGGCTAACACACACAGTTTACATATTTTCCCCTACACACAAGGATATTGTTTTGCTTTACTCTCTCTTCTGCAGGCAAGTTTCAAGGATTTTAGCCCTTAATATCACGACTTATTTCAAAGGCTGGTTTGTGCATACAAGCCTTTACTAATATATAAAATACAGCAACACCACTTAGTTTGCAGAACTGAGCACACACTTCACATCTGCAGACTGGAGGTTAGTGACATACAAGCAATCACACAGCAAATGGCAGGTAAAACTATTACCCTGAAAATTAAGCCTTCTGATAATGTTTTCATAGTTTTAGTTACTTTACCATGAAAGTCCTATAAACATAAGTTGTTTATCACATTCCTTCTAAGAAACATCTTTTGATGGATGTTTCGCATGACCACTGTGTTTGGGAAGGTGGTAACTTAATTATCTAACAATACCTGGTCATTGTCAAGAATCTATATATACTGGAGTCAGAGAATAAAAGACTTTTTTTGTTCAGACATTGAGAGTGTTTGTGTGAATCATTTTGTGTCCTTTAGCAACAAAAAACAAACAGGAAAAAGAGGCTATTGCTGCTAATAAGGAGTCTTGTTGCATGCTTAATAAAGCTTTTCATGACTTCATGTTTTTGGGTTTTTTTTGTTTGGAGCAAATTGGACATTTTGTTTCTGTTTTGCAGTGAGCATATGCTTTGGAAGGTTAAGCAGAGAGTATTAGATTGTGGTACGTGGTCATCAGAGGCTTGCTTTACAGTCATGGCCTGTTAAATTTTTTATTGAACCTCATTATATTTATTTCTCTGAAGCTGATGTGTATCTTAAATCCCATTTATCTGGAAGACTTGAGTCTGTTGATTTTTTTCATAAAACCTGAATGAGCAAACATAATGTTTAAGACTCTATTATAAGCCGTGGTTTATAGTGTAATTATTGTATCAAGAAGTCACTGCAAACATACCAGCTGCATCGATAAACTTTCAGCATTTTATTTAATATCTTCATTGATGATCTGGATGAGGGGATTGAGTCCACTATCAGTAAATTTGCTGTTTACACCAAGCTGGGAGCATACCCCAATCTGTTGGAGGATAGGAGGACTCTGCAAAAGGACCTGGACAGGCTGGATAGATGGGCCAAGTCTAATAACATAAAGAAAAATGAGTCCAAGTGCCAAGTCCTTTGGCCACGACAACCCCCTGCAGTGCTACAGACTAGGGACAGAGTGGCTGGACAATGCCCAGGTACTGCCTTGGGGGTACTAGACAACTGACTGAACATTAGCCAGCAGAGTGCCCAGGTGGCCGAAAAAGCCAATGGCATCTTGGCCTGTATCAAGAATAGTGTGACCAGCAGGACCAGGGAGGTCATTCTTCCCCTGTATTCGGCATTGGTGAGACTGTACCTTGAGTGCTGTGTCCAGTTCTGTGCCCCTCAGTTTAGAAAGGACATTGAAACACTTGAGGGCATCCAAAGAAGGGCAATGACGCTGGTGAAGGTCTTGGAACATGAGCCCTGTGAGGAATGGCTGAGGGAGCTTGGGTTGTTTAGCCTGGAGAAAAGGAGACTCGGGTGACCTTTTCACTCTCTACAGCTTCCTGAAAGGTGGTTTTGCTATTGTGGGGGCCGGTCTCTTCTCCCAGGCAACAACTGAGAGCACAAAAGGACACGGTCTAAAGCCACACCAAGGAAGTTTAGGTTAGACATTAGAAATAAATTCTTCACTGAAAGAGTGACTGCAAGCTGGAATAGCTTGCCCAGGGAGGAGGTGGAGTAACTGTCCCTGGAGGTGTTTTAAAAAAGACTGGACATGGCACTCAGTGCCATGGTTTAGTTGACAAGGTGGTGTTAGGTCACAGGTTGGACTAGATGATATTAAAGGTTTTTTCCAACCTAGTTCATTCTGTGATTCTCTGATTCAATAATTCTATTATTGTGTATCTCAGCACATTTTTATCAATACAAATTTTTAGACCTGCTTTTCTATAGCTTTCAGTTAATCTGGCAGAAGCTGGACTGACACCAGGGTCTGATCTCAATGCTGGGAAGAGGTTATAACAGCAAGGTGACTGGTCATGCAGTGAGCTTTATGGCACTCATCCATTGTGCTCATGGGTCAGCTTCTCACTTGCTGCCTTTGAAGCTGTTGTGTGTGGTTTTGTTTGCCTTAAAATGCTGTGCTAGCCACTGTGTATTTGGGAGCAACTTGAATCCCTGCACAGAGGGTGGGAGGAATCAGCAGCCTGGACAGCAGGCTTACTTGGAGCTAGACTGTTCCAGGTGAGCATAAGTTGATCCACACAACTATGTTTCTGCTTTGGTGCAAATCCTGTCACTCAGGACAATTCAGTTTCAGCACTGGGTGCACAGGTAACAGTGCTAACTTCAGGTTGCATTAAGCATTTCTATCTTGTTCACTTGAAGGGAAACAGTTCTATAGTTCTGTAATACTTCATCAAGGAATGTAAAAGAACTTCATATGTATAACAAAGAAACAAGAGCTTTGGGTATTTGGACATTTTTGAGACATTTTGGACATTGAGATGCACAAAAAGTGACAGCTTCCAGAAGAATATTTTATGTCCTTCTCCCCCCCCCCAACCTTTTAACTGTGGTTCTTGGATCAGGATATGTAAACCACAGCCTGTAAAGGACAGCCCACAGCTGCTGTGTGGGAAAAGTAGGGAGAGGCTGAATCTGTGCAACTGGAGCTTGGACACCAGGGGATTTCCAAGAGCCTCTTGAGACAGGCAGTGCCAGTGACCCTGGTGTTTCTACAGTGATGCTCAGTTAATCTCTGTAGAAAGATACCTGTTTGGACGAAAGTCAGGTGCTGTTCGGGCAGCCTGCCAGTGAAGACTTTTATGTATGTGGTTTATTGAGTTGCAGAATTCACTGAGGTATTTCCATATTTCCTAGAACCAGGACTTGAAAATAAGTCCTCAGATGATCTGTGTTGTTGGATAATCCAGGCAGTATGAGAGGTAGGGCAAGAGAACTGCTGGAGTACAGGAGCAGACTGACGGAGCGGGCAGAAATCGATTTATTGGGAGCAGAGGGGGAACCCAAAGAAGTGCTAGGGCATGAGACGTTCTGGGATAAATTCCCTTTTGCATCACTTGCACATGACTATAATCCTATAATCTGCTTTGCAGCTGGGCTTCAGGTTGTTTGGAGCTGGGTTTTTTTCCCTAAACAATTGTGGATTATTCTGTGTTTTGTACCTCTATGATCTGTAGCTTTGTGTTGGACTTCTGTAATGTAAAAGAATTTATAATTTCTCTGAAAATGTGGACAAGTCTGTATTACCAGTGTTACACTTGCCTTTCTCCACCATTCCTGCCTCTTCATGCATGACTCCATAACTGGGGGATGGAGCACAGTGGCACATGAGCCAGTTTATACTAAGTAGAAATTTAAAAAGGGATGGAAAATGTCAAAGCTAATAAGGAAATACAGTCACATGACAACAAAGAAAAAAAGATACATCTGAAAATTGTGTTGCAGAAGAAGATAAATTTAAATTGGAGATAAAGCCCTGCTGGTATTATTTATGGGCCAGACTCCATTGTTTTGTAGTGGGAAAATGTGAAAAAAAATAGTAATGAATATCATTGGCAGGAGATTGTTCTTTACCTTTCCTAAAAGCCACATATTATATGGCTTCCCATTCTGCGGTGTCTTTGGGAAGGAGGATCCAACCTCATCCTACAGAGGGAAGGACATAAGCTGTTGGTGCAGGGCTTAGCATATAGTGGTCTCATAGCAAACCAGGGACTGCAAGGATAAAGCAATGTTTAACTCAAATTACTCCTATATTAATAATTAGCCAATAGCCAGTTCCCACACTTTGAAGGGCATGTTCTGCTTTGGTGGCATGCAATGTGCCCCCTCTTTTCAGTACTCAGCCTTTAAAAATGCACTGATTTCCAGGACTGACCTGCAAGTGGCTGTTTTATGGGCCTGACTTGTCCCTTCATCCCACCAGAAGAAAAGGATGAAGTTGAGCACGTTCCCACATAAACTGGGAGATGGGTTTGTTTCTGTGAAATACGACTGGGTGAACCTTTCTGGCTGTATTTCCAGGTACCCAGCACCCTGCCTAGGCCACAAGTCTACTGGTAGTTAGGAGAGGTGAGACTGCACCATTAAAGGTACAGAGCAGGTGAGGGCAGGTTTGGTCCCTGAGTGGAGCAGATTATTCTTTTCTTAACAAAACTGTCTCATTTTCTCCCTGCAATGAAGTTGTGTCGCAATAAGATACACAATACTGTGCTCTTGGATTGAGTCCAAACTACGAAGTTCATCTTGTGAATATTATTTCTGTAGATTTTTTTCCTTATATTTTTACTTCCTTTCAAATACTCAGTTTGGCTAAGAAAGACCAGCAGAAATGGCTTCCAGCAGCTGACAGTGAAGTGAGACTAGTAATTTTCCCTATGATTTTTCTAAGCTTTGGATTAAATCCATGGATGTGGTGTTTTAAGTAGGGAATATTCAGATTTGTTCTGCTCTGCCTGGTTCAGAACTGGATGTTGAATGTGTCTCTTTCATGCCCAGCAAAGGCAGAGACTTGCTTTCTGGCTGCCTGTTTATAAATGTGTATCCAAGTAGGAGAGCTCTGGTGAAGAGGGAGAGTTGCGGTCCAGTTAGTGGAGTCTGTCTCCTAAATTTGATTGCTGATACCTCTCCATCTCTGTTTCTCTCTTTTGAAAATTGTTTAAGAAAAGATTTCCAAGAGGAAATTCTGGTGCTGGGGGCACATTTTCTTTTTGTTGGAAGTGCATATTTTTGATTGAGTGAATAAAAGTTTTGCTGCAGAAGAGCATTCCCTCTCTGGGGAATCTGCAGCATCACTAAGCCTGGCCACAGTTGGTTCTGCCCTTGACAATGGACATAAATGGAATTAATTATGTGGGGGACCAGGTTCAGTAACTGCATTTTAAAAGGCTCTCAGAAAGTTATTAAATCAGCAAGAAAGCAGCACTGAGGCCCAGCAGACGCAGAAGTTGTGTTCTGTGGTAAACCTGTGTATGTGAAATTTCTCTCTAAAAAGATTTTAGCATTTCACATGACCTCTGCTAATACTACTTATTTTTATGTGACAGTCCGTGTCAGCTGCCTCAACTCCACACTGCCAGGGGCTGTTCTCTAGTCTGGACTTATCACTTATCGTATCTCGCCAGAGCTTATCTGGCTCTATCACTTCGGCCTGCGACAGGAGTGGGTCACACCCCAGGAGCAGGATGACCCGAGGTGTGACTAGAGCACTTGCTCTACAGCTTTTTGGCTGTCAGTCTGTGCTCTGAGGAGACAAGGACGAGAGGGAGGTCTTTTGCATGGGATAACAGAAGATTTATTGCTCTGGGGAATCTTGGGGGCAAAAGACAGAAAATGTGAGCGTGCAACAGCTGAAATAGGGAGGCGGTTCAAAGGAGGGTACAAAGCATCAGCTAATCAGAGATATCCTGGGGAGGGTAAAAGGCAGGGTTCACAAAATCATCATCCAATGAGGGAGGTGGGGGGGAAAGTTGGGTCACATGGTCTAATCAAGCGCAGAAGTTTAGGGGATTTCCGAAGAGGAATTCCGAGCATGCGGTGGGCCTAAGACAGATTGACAGGAGACTCAGGATAGATTGACAACATGGGGTGGGAGGGTCTCATTTGGACCAAACCATCAACTTAGGTAATAATAGAACATACCATTAACAAGAAACACACTGCAACATGGACTGCTTTCCAATCAGCATGAAGTGGCCTAATATTAACTGTTGACTTGTCCTGATAGTTTTTGTCACAAACATAGCCATGACCCAACTGCAATGCAATTCAGCCATACTTTCCAACAGCCCTTTGGTATCTTTTCCAAGTGCTCAAGCCTGTGACCTGGTAGAATCCAGATGTAAGAGAGTCTTTTCAGGGATACTACACAATAATACCTCTTTTTAGTAATCTTTAAAATATATATTTGCTCCACTAGACAGCAGGATATGAGGGTTTGAAGAGAAGGTGCGGGTGTGATCAGTTGGAGGGATGTTGCCTGTATCACACAGGGGCACAGATGTTCACATCTTAAATGTGTTACTTAAAACTTATTTTCTATATATTCTCTCTCTATGTATATACAGATCTGCTGTCTAGTAATATTTTCCTTCCCTCTACTGCAGATATACCTGAAAGTTGCAGAGTTAAGAAAACAAGCTACTTTTTCTAGTGAGCTCCTGCTGAAATGACACTCTGTGTCATCATCAAAATGCTTAGTATTGACAGATGTCCTTTTCAACATTATAGCTAGTACTGTAGTTACACCAGCTCCCACAAGACCTTGGGGTCCTTTTGTTAATGCAATCCTCTATGCTGACTAGCAAACTGAACAGAAAGGCTTTTTGCTTCCCTAAAAATACACCAGACTCATGAAATGAGCAGCAAGGACTTTGAGATCACTGGTCACCCAAGTCATTGGAGGCTGCTCCTCAAGGTGGAGCTGGCAGGTGTTGTCCCCCACAATGCAGTATTTTCAATCCAATAAGGCTTACATTATATTATACTTGCAGAGACTCTCTCTCTCTGTTGTAGAGCCTAAATGAACAACCTGCAGCGTGTACTTTGCAGAGATGGCTAACTGGAGCTTATTAATCACATTCTCTGCCCAGGACCAGACAGTGAAGAAGTGACTGACCTTCCACATAGAACTGGACAACTTTAACATTAAAAGAACAGGAAAATATATGAAATAAGCACATCAAGCTGGCTGCACCATGGTTCCTTGAAGAACACACAATCATTAGCATGAACAGTGCAGAAATTTTGGTGAACGCATACCTATTTACATGCAAAAGAACAAAAGAGACCTTTCTTGTGCAACTGCTGTCAGTGAAATGAATGAACCACTGAAAACATAACCTGCCTCTCATACTTCTTTGGGTCTTGATGGTCAGAGAGAGTCAGGCTGGCTGATTAACAAGGAGAACAAAATCCTTCTCTCCTACACAAGTGAGAGGACCACATGTACCTGACTTAGCTATAGCCAAGTTAAGGGTAACACTTCTACTGTAGACTGTTCCTAAGAAGGAACATGCAGGTCAATCATGCCCAGTTACCCTCCATTGCTGTCACTAGTAGAGCAAAGTCTTATTTTCTAGGGTTTCAGATTCCAAGTGGAGAGTAGAATGAAGCCCATCAGGAGACTTAGATCTAAAGAGGAGTTTTGAGTTACAAGTTGTCCATCTGGACCTACGCTAACCTCTCATGGTCTCTTCTTTTTTATAGGCAACATCTTTGTTGTCAGCTTGTCTGTTGCAGACCTTGTGGTTGCAGTTTATCCATACCCTCTGATCTTAAGTGCCATCTTCCACAATGGATGGACCATGGGAAATGTCCACTGCCAGATAAGTGGGTTCCTGATGGGCTTAAGTGTCATTGGGTCCATTTTCAACATCACAGCAATTGCAATCAACCGCTACTGCTACATCTGCCACAGCCTTCGGTACGATAAGCTCTTCAACTTGAAGAAAACCTGCTGCTATCTTTGCCTGACCTGGATACTCACAGTGGTAGCAATTGTGCCAAACTTCTTTGTTGGCTCCTTGCAGTATGACCCCCGGATTTACTCCTGCACCTTTGCGCAGACAGTGAGCACATCTTACACCATCACGGTGGTGGTGGTTCACTTCATCGTCCCACTCTCCGTTGTGACATTTTGCTACCTACGGATCTGGATTTTGGTGATTCAAGTCAAACACCGGGTGAGACAAGACTGCAAGCAGAAACTCAAGGCAGCTGACATCCGAAACTTCCTGACGATGTTTGTGGTTTTTGTCCTTTTTGCTGTGTGCTGGGGACCATTAAACTTTATTGGCCTTGCTGTTTCAATTAATCCTTCAGAAGTGCAGCCACACATTCCAGAATGGCTTTTTGTTCTGAGCTATTTTATGGCCTATTTTAACAGCTGCCTCAATGCTGTGATCTATGGGCTTCTTAACCAGAATTTTCGGAAGGAATACAAAAGGATATTGCTGACACTGTGGACTCCCAGGCTGCTGTTCATTGATGTGTCCAAGGGCAGGACAGAAGGGATGAAAAGCAAGCATTCTCCAGCCATAACAACCAACAACAACCATGCTGAAATACACCTATGATTTAGGACAGTACTATTTATTCAGGATTACAGTTGTATATATAATACATAAGAACTTTCTACCTGCATTGCACATCTGGTGTTACCCTCATGCAAGAAAGGAGTCTGTAACCTTTCATACTCAGCTTATCACTGTGACATCAAGGCTTTGAGTAAGGATTTTCAGAATGGAAATTACTGATTTTTTTTTATTATTTTTTATGTGTCATCTTTCACTGTGTGCCTAGTTAATCAGTTTGGTTGCTTTTACCACAAGCATGCCCATACTTGAAAAGGGAAGTGTTCAGAGTGCATGGAGAAATGCAGTTACGCTTGAAATGCAACCTTCAAGAGACAGCAAAATTGTCATTTATTACACACAAACCTTTCTCTCCTCCCTCTGAATTCTGTTTTTCTAGCATTAACTTAACCCAAACTGTATCAAAGTGTAAACTGCATGACTATTTACATTTTGGATAGGTAACCATATTAGCCAGCAGGTGTAGTATGTATGGGCATGGTATGTGTTTTCCTTTTTCTTTCCTATTAAGGTTTAGAAGCTAGCCTGGGCTAGATGTGAGGCAGGCAGAAGCCAGACAGGCATGTGTCTGATACATTCTTTTTAATTGAGTATCTACAGACATCAAGTACCCTTGCGCTCTCTCCTTTCCCAGGCCATGAGTAAGTATATGACATATGACATAATCTAATTGCAGTAAGATACTTGGAGCCTGATTCTAATTTAGACAGTATCCTGATATGGCCAGCAGTCATTCCTAACATCTTTCCGAAGTCACTGCTACATGAACATCACAACAAAAAATATGAACATAGCAGAGTCCCATCTGTGTAACACAGATTATGACTTTTACTCTGGAATGTTAACTTTCCAGTAACATTTACACTTGCAGACAAAAACAGAAGGGCAAGGCAATGTTTGTTCCAAAAATCTCTCCTTTTGCTCATCAGAGAACATGAATTTGCTGACAGGAGAAAAAGTGGAGATTTTTTTCCCCATTTTATTCACGTACAGAACTGTAATTAACTCATGGAGTGGGGAGACAAAAGCTACTTAACAATAATTATGCATCAGTTCTGTTAAAGCCTGGACTGTGCTGTTATCTTTGGAAACAATGTCACGAAGTTCTGGGGAGGCCAGTATCACATTAGATGTAAGCACATGGGCAAAGATAAGGCTGTTTCTTTAATGGAGTATGAAAGGGGAAGTGTGTGTGATGGCAGTTGTCTGTAGATATAACTTAGTTTCCTTAGCTTCATTGTGAATTCATCTGTTTATGGCTTTAAATACGTGGATCCTACTTTGAAACAATCCCATAAAATCAACAGGTAAGACTCCCCTGGTACAACTCTACCTTGAGGTTAACACACCTACCTTGATGCCAGCATGCTGAGTGGCACAGAAGGGAGAGGGGCAGGTCTGAGCCCTGGAGGTCTATCAAGGACAGCAGACAGCCCTGCCCCTGGTCAAAGGCTGTGGTCTTCTCTCTTTGGTTCTGGTCAAAGCAGGACTAGTTCCCAGCACTGAGCCCTGAAAGTCTGAGATCAGACTTTGTAGGCGCCTGGAGATAGAGGTTTGTAGGATTTCCCCAAAGCCTTAGCGGGCTGTATGCCTAGTCCTTAGTGAAGATAGTAAGCCTTTTGTGCATGGCTTTCTGAAACCAACTTGCTGCTGAATGTCCCTTCTGCCGATTTTTTGGGGAAAGAGGAATTGAGAGAAATTAAGTGTCTTTCTGAAGTGGGCCAAAGAACCCTGCATGCTGCATTGCCTCCATGAGGACTGAGTGTCTCTGCTGCTACTGCTGCTTCTGCCATGTGGTGAAGGTCACTGTGGTAGCAGTGGGCCCTGCATTTTCAGGTTGCCCTGGCACTTAGGAAGTTTCAAACTTGAACATCTCAGCCACTGCAGATGAATGTTGTTTTAAAATATGCTGCAGCAAGCCTCCCATAATAGGAATCAAACTGAGTTCTGTTTTGGCCTCTTAATCTGCCTCAGCATGGCCAAATAAAGGTATTTTGACCCTCAGAAATAACTGTTGTCTCTTTGCCTTCCAGAAAAAACATCCTGGTTGAATTCACACCATTCCATGCAAGCAAAATCATTTTGAGTTAAATGTGGATAAGAAAAGTACTGTGGACACATAACTGCAGGGACTGTTTGTCCCATCACACCAGGGAGATGTCCTGTGTTCCATGACAAGTCTTCAGAATAATTTGCAATTAGCCATAACAGTGTTAGTTAGAATCACATTAGCAAATAATTTGAAGCATTAATGCCAAGTGAAATATATTGCTTTAAGACACTTGTGAATAATCTTGTGCAAGTTTGCCAAATATCTCAAATACCCCAAGACTGGGGCTTCATCTTAAGGATTCTTGTCTTTTTAACTGAATGTTCAGTAAAGGTAATGGGGTTTTTATATTATTTTATCCTTTAAGCTTGTATTTGCATTATTTCTTAATCAAGCTCCAAAGTTAACAGCCAGCAAGTATTTAAACCAAGCTAAGTCCAAAGATCCTGAACAGGTAAGTTGTGAGAGTCCCTTCTACATCCTGTCAGGAATGGGAGCAGCAGGACCATGATAGGGCATCTCCCCAGGACTCACAGAGTCACCACTCAACCAAACTATGCAAACTGATCTGCTCGTCCTCTGCCATGGGGTCTGAGCCCAGCTCCTGTCCAGATCTCTGCAGGGGCCAAGCAAAGTACCTGCTGTGCTGGATTGGGTCCGAGCAGCCCCCTGCAGTCCGGATCCTGCAGGCTAGGGATGGCTCTGTGGTGGGCACGGGGTGGCTCTGGCAGCACAGGGAGCACAGCCCTGGCACAACCTGTTCAGTAGGGGACTGAATGTCCCAGGGAGGTATCCAGGGCTGGGCTGATTCAGCCACTGTGGTTGGAGGCTTGAGCTCAGTCCTGCTGGAGCTGAGGTTTGCAGTATGGACCATGGAAAGCTGGGAATGTGACCTCAAACAGGAACCTCTGTGCTGTTTGTTAGCACTTTGAATGAGGCAGCACTTAGGACAGGATGGAGTTTTATATGGTCTGATTTTAAAACTACCCAAGCAGCACCTTATTTTTATGTTAGGAAGTGGTTAACAGGGTACAGAGAGTTTTTTTTCGTTAGCATTTGTTTACAGAAAAAGGGAAGTGTGTTTTAGCTGAGAATTCTGAGCAGTCACAATTTCTCTATGGGAATTTAGCTTTAATCCAAATTTGAGATTTCCGTGAAATCCCACAGTTTAAATCACATTCTGCCAATTCCACCTGTTGCATATTTGGCCTTAAGTCTCATTGAGCTCTCACATAAACTAGTTTCAAATCACTTACTCTGGGTTTGATATGGTGAGTCAAATACCTATTCTAGTCCTAAGCTTTAAAATTGTTGTCGTGGAAACTTATGGAGAGGCAGTATTGCTGTGAAGGAAAATGAATCTTTTGCCACAAAGAAGTATTTTTGGATGTTGCTAATGAATGTTTTTTCATCAATTTAAGAAGAATGTAACCAATATATATATATACATACATGTGTACTGCATATGCTGTTTCCATTTTAATGTTTAATTAACAATCCTTCAGTATACTTTCCTACTGCTATTTTTGTTCATAAAATAGATTAATTCCCTTTACCTGTTAAAAATGTAATAAATCTGTCATAGGGCTACTTACTGATTTTTTTTTTCTCCACTAGCTGTTACTTTTTAATACATATTTGGAACATCAGCTTGAGTTTTGTTGACTCCGAGGAAGCAGATTGAATTGACAAACATACTTGAATTTGTTGCAATGAGGGTGGCTGTGACAAATGTTTAGGTCCCCTGACTTCAGGGCAGAGGGTGGAAAGAAAATAATTAGGAGTGGGAACAATGGAGTGCCTTAAAAAGAAAATTACTTTAATGAGAAATAAAAATAGGGGCAATGCCCAGAAACCGTGCACAGTATATGGACAAGCTCTAAAGGCCAGAAACAAGGGAGAAGTAACAATATATAGTCCTGGGGGTGGAGTATTTTAGAAACAATATCATATATGGAACACAAGTCACAAATAGGGGAGTAGAACTTGGACTAACATAACAGCTCCAAAAGGCTCTTGGGAGGAGATTTCAGCTTGCCCTGAGTTAGATTCATGTTTCCCAGGGCTTAAAACTGAGGCTTATCTTTTCAGGGGTGAAATCTGCCTGACCCTGTGTCTTAATCAGGCTGACTCCCATGGAGTTCACACATATCTCAGCAGCCCAGCTTGGACCTGGAGGTGAATGACCCTGGGTATCTGAGACATCTCCTTGGATCCACAGGTCTTCTTACACTTGTCTGTGAGTCAGCTGCTTGATGCATTTTGGCTTTTCTCATCAGGGAAGAACTTTCTCCATACAGCCATTGCTCTTCTCACTGTATGACCCTTCAAGACTCTTTGTCTTTCTTGTCCCTATCTGTGCCTATCCGTATGTCTATCCGTGCAGTGCTGTGGAAGCAGAGTTTTCTTGCACTTTCCTGAGAAGGACAGCCCAGCTGATCTATGAAGGGGATGGTGTGGGAGCCAGGGTGGTTGCAAAGTCAGGGCAAGTGCAAAGTCAAAGGTGGTGCTGAGTTGTAGGGAAGGGATGGGACAGAGAGGGTCACCTTGGGCTGGGGGCACAGTAAGGGCTGACACACACTCGGTCTCCATCACAGACCTTTGTGAGGATGCTGTATCCAAGATGTTCTATTTGTGTTATTTTCCCCCTGTCTGTTTTGGGGCAGGTTTTGCTGTACTCATTCAGTTCTTCAGCCAATAGGTTCTGTCCACAGGTTGCACTGATTGTATTCCCATGCTGACTTGACTAGAGCTGTTCTGAGGGAGTCTCTGTGCTGGTTGTAAAGCAGGGAATATGGAAGTATGGAGGCATCCAATTGTAACTGCAACTTGAGCTCCTGTTTCCTAACCAGATATCATATATAGCCATGGTGTTAAGGTACTAGAGGCTGAGTTTATCCAGTAAAACAAAGAACATCCATTAAACCAAAGAATTGCTGAAAAACCATGAAGCAGAAGTGTTGAATGAGCAAAGGCCATTCAAAGATATCCCCAGGCAGTATTGTTACTTTTTTCCCTAATCTTTTCCAACAGGCACTGGACTGTTGCTTCTACAGCCTGCTGCTTCTACAGTGAAGCCTGCAATGCTTGGTGATGTGACACACTGAAAGAAGTGTTTATGATAGTGGCAAATCTCAAAATGTCTCTCTGAGCGGAGCTGACAGAAAACCCTTGCATAGACTTGCACCTGCTGTTTCTTCCATGTGGAACAGAATGAACTGAACTGTCAGAAGTGAGGCAGTGTTATTTATTTACTTACTTGTCACAAAGTATAGTAACTGGTAGATAAGACAGAGATATAAAACACAAGAGGTGTGATAATTTGGTACCAGGATAAAATCTCACCCATAGTGACTACTTAGAAATTAGTATTTTTCCTAATGTATCTACCTCCAAGCTTATAATTTATAACATGAAAACAGTCAGTAAAGAGCTACTGCACATGTATTTAGAATTGTATTGAAAATTATAATTCACTGGATCTAATGTGATATTTCTTACCACAAAAACCCTGAGATAAGAAATGCAGAATAGGTTCTCATCAGAACTCTGTGATGGGATATGCAATTTTTTTTTTCATTAGTGATAAGAACCATAAAATTCATATCACACATGAACTACACTTGTGAATGGAAGCTCCATAATATTGTTAACTGAATTTTCATTTTCTAGTGCTTGTTTATAATATTCATTAGTCATGGACTATAAGTACTGTACAGCACAGATAGAATTTACAGTACAGGGTCGGTTTCCAGAGCAAACAAGGTGGGTCTGAACCACTAACTGAAATATGTGTCTATGTTTTCTTCCAAGCATGGTCTCCTGATAAGGTTTTTAACTCAAATGATTGCTTCTAAGAGACCAGGGAAACTTTATTGTGTTTTAGCTTAGGTGCAATGTCTGTACAGTCGTGGCTTGCTTAGATTACCTTTTAAATAGATTTGAGCCATCAAACCACTTTATAAGTCTTTCCAGTTGAAGCAAATAATTTATTTTGTGTAATAGATAAACTTATGAATAAAAATTCGTAAAGGTCTAAATAAATATATTTGTAGCTATAATAATAATATAAAATAGAAAATACAGTGTAGCCAAAAAGTCGTTCCCCAGATCTAGTTGCGAATTCCCATTCAGGAGATAAAGCTAGCCGGCACCTAGCCGGCGCCCGTCAACCAAAAAGAATAAGCAGGACACGGGCCATCAGGCTAACAAAGGAACGTCACCGGAGCCAAACACCCCGCCCTGCAGACCACTGTTGGGGAAGCAATCAGGCTAACAAAGGAACGAGCTCGGAGGAGATACTCATCGCCGGACCTGAACACCCCGCCTTGCAGACCACCGTTGGGGAAGCAATCAGACAGGACAAAGGGAAAAGCCCAGCAGAGATATTCATCGGCTCCAACCCGGATCCAACCACTCCATCCTGATGGCCCGAACCAAAATGAAATCAAGGAACATTCAGAACCTCTTTACATATGAGGAGATTCTGCCTGGACATCTATTAACTCTATTCTCCAGTGCCAGGAAATCCATTCATCCAACAATCAAGGACCTTTGGTGAATGGTGCCTGCTTGGAATTTGGCCTCAGGACACAAAATCCCTATAAAAACCCCGGCCAGAGAACCCTCGATCATGAATTTGGGAACACCTATACCTTTGGGTATAGACCCTGTCCACCTAGCGCTGCGCTGCCCATTTTATTGTGTTTTTTTTTCGTTGTTTGTTCTTTATTGAAATTGTTTTATAATAAATTTCTCTTTTTATTTAACCTAAATTTGCCTTTTCATTTATAACATTTTGTATGTGGACTATTTTATACATAGCACATTTAATAAACTGTTATGTCCTTCCTTTATCATGGTGCTTCTCCTGCAAGTAAAATCTCTGAATTTTTCTGGAAATAGGATGAAAAATTGTTTTCTCAACTGTAAGCAGGTTGGTTTGCCTCAAGGTAGGTTTCCACTGGTTTTGATAAGTGTGTAGGATAGAGGTTTGAAGTGGCATCAAAATACAACCATCTCCTGGGTGAAAAGTGACAGCTGTTTTGCAATTACAAAAAAACGTGGGTGGGTGTGGAAAAAGCTCCAGAACAATATGCAGGAAGTAATTGTAATAGACATTTCTGGTTGAAATGAGAGGAATGTTTGAAGGAATTGTACTTTAATTGGGACCTGGCCAGAACAATGAAGTTAAGAAAACCCTTAATATAAAAAATGACCTGTTATAAATGCAATAGCAAAATAAGGTTAATATAAAAAGCAATTTATTATAAAACAATTCCAATCATAAGCAACGAGACAAAAAAAACCACAATAAATAAATCAGCGCAGCGCCAGGTGGACAGGGGTCTGCACCTAGAGGTACAGATTTTCCCAAATCCACAAAGGAGGGATTGCAGTCCTGGGTTTTTATAAGGATTTTTGTATCCTGAGGCAAAACCCGGGATGGGCACAGTCCAACAAAGAGTCTGGATGTGTGGGTGAATAGATTTCCTGGATCCGTTGAGCTGAGTCAATAGTCAACTGGGCAGAGTCCTTTCACATGCGAATGGTTCTGAGTGTCTTCTGATTGCATCTCCCGGGGTGGAGTGTCCAGGTCAGGTGCAGAGCCGATGGCTATCTCAGCCGGGCTACTCTCATTGTCTGGTTTAATTGCCTGTGTCCTGCTCTTTATCTCGGGCTGATAAGCGTCGCTGTAGATCGTTACCACCTGACTCAGGAAGGAATCTTTAGATTATACTACATTTTGTATCTTTACACTATTATAAATATAACATGTATTTCTTTATTCTCCTTCACGAATTTTTATCCAATGCCATATTTATCACAGACCTAAGGATTTTTATGGCACAGGGACACACAGGTGGCAGAGAATGGATGTCTGGATGCAGAGAAGCAGGCAATACAGTAAGGAAAACTAAAGAAACCTAGAGAAAACCACAGCACACTTCAGAAACTATTAAATGAACACATGGTGGTTTAGTAAGATTTTGCTTTTTGGTCTTTTTTCTTTCCCTCCCCAGCTGTGATTTAGTTGTAAATAAAATTAAGTGGTTAATTTTAAGTGCTCCCAAAGGACAATTTTCTTTTGGTTTCTGTCTGGCTCTAGAGAACCCCAAGCTGTAGGAATGGCAACCTGGGCATAGCTTGGCCAGGCACGGATAGGATGGGGCTGATGAGCTGCCCCTGGGCAGGGGGGAGCCCCAAGGGCTTAAATCCCCCTGGGGAGAGGCTCTGCTTTCCCAGGCAGTGTATGGCTGGCAGAGGAGGATGCTGTTGTGCTGTGGCTGCTGTGCCAGCCCTGGAGGCACTACAGGGTTCCAGCACCCAGAGGTGGTGCAAAAGTTCCACCAAATACAAGTCTATTTGTCAGACTGTGTATCAAACACTGACTTAAGCTGTAGTTCCTTTACATGATCAATGTGGAAAGACCCCTGTTTCCCAGCCTCTGTTCTCATATTTTTAGTTAGCAGCTAGCATTGACTTTGGTTTCCTAGGTTTGTGTCAACTTGTAGAGCAGATGCTACATAGTGGTTGAATCAGGAGTGGAAGTGACAAGTCAAAGCATCTTGCCTCTGTTCTTGCCACTTTCTGCTTGTTCTGCAACCTTGAACTAAAGCATGTTTTACGTTTGGTTCTGAGATGTAGATAATTACACTGCAAAACACCGAGGCTGAGATAATTAAGTTATCTAAGGGAATTGCACAATTACAAGCCTTAACTTGCTTTGTGATTTCTTTGTTTCTCATTAACCCTGCTGAAGCAGGACCTTTGAAGTGAAAATCAAAGGTAAATATTATTTTAAAAAATGTAGAGGACTGAATAAATCAGCTATGATAAGGCTTTGCAGAGCCCATGGTTTTATATTGGCCTGGGGCAAAACCCAGGGCCCAGGTTCTGTGTAACAGTCCTGTGTCACACTGCTGCAGTGCCTTGATTTTTTTTTTTTCTGTAACAGAGCAACGGTTGTGAGAACAGTCAAAAGCAGTGGGGGAAAGATCAGATCTGCAGGCCATGTTTGATTTGTTTAGATGTGCAATTATCTGTAACACATTAGAGTCCAGTCAAGCTCATTGATAATTTCCCTTGTGGTACTTGTGGAATTGTTTCAACGCAGAAGTAGGACTGATTTAGTTTATTTGGAATTCATACTAATGTCTACTGTCTAATTCTACTGTCTGCAGGTGTTGTGATAACTGAAATAAGCTGGTTTTCTTGGTGAAAATGATTAGTGACAATGAAACATTAGATTTTCTGTAATACTCTTGGGCAATACTAATTCTTCCTCCAGTATTGGGTCATGCATATGTATTTGTGGACTAAACTCCTCCTGTAAGTGTATTAGAGAGGAAACAGTAGGAATGATTTTTTTTCTTTGTTTCCCAGCAAAGTGAACAAGACTAATTTCATTGAAAGCTGTAGTTATGCTAATGTAACATTAGTGTAGGAGGAGAACTGGGCCAAATCCAGAGTGATTTGGTTTTATCAGTTAGAAATTAGGACTGTTGGAGGTTTAAGAGGCAATAAAAAGTGAAAGTGAGAAATTATTTAATGACAGAAATATAAATAGATCTTTTGAAAAAATTGGAGCTTGCTCCAGCAGTTCATGTGTAGGCAAAACTAACAGTATCCATGATGTTTGCAAGGTGGGAAAATGTACCATGTTCAGCTGACATGGGACTAGGGGTTTAGTGTGAGTTGGCAGGCAAAAGCCACTTTAAAAAGCAATGTGGGAATTATAGTCTGTGAGGCTGGGGGTCACCCTGTCCTACTATACCAATTCCTTCTGGTATCAAAAAATTACTTCTGTGCTCTACAAAACTGCATTGTGTCTGTATTGAATATTCTTAAATGCAGTGGAAGACTGTATTTGGAGAGAGAAATTAGAGATACTACATTAATAAATATATATATATATATATATTATATATATATACACATACACATACAAACATGCGCAGAGTGCTAGAATCTCAATTTGAGGAAAAATAACTGGCTGTGTGCACTAGTGAGAGGTATATTCATGTAGAAAATGTCTTATTTTAAGCTACAGTGAAAGCCTGTCAAAACTGAGGCATAATAGCTTGTGTTCTCAACAAGAATATCTCATCACTTAGATTAGAACCATTTAGCTTGGAAAAGACCTTTAAGAGCACCAAATCCAACCAAGCTCTGCCAAGTCCAGAAGTAATCCATGTCCCCAAGTACCCCATCTGTGTGTCTTTTAAATCCCTCCAGGAATGGTGACACTTCCCTGTCCCAGTGCTTGACAGCCCTTCCAGTGAAGGAATTTCACATATCTAATCTAAACATCCCCTGGAGCATCTTGAGGCCATTTCCTCTTCTGTTGCTTGTTACCTGGGAAAAAAGACTGATACCCATCTGGCTACAACCTCCTTTCAGGCAGTTGTAGAGAGTGATAAGGTCCCCCTTAAGCCTCTTTTTCTCCAGGCCAAACACCCTCAGCTGCTCCTCACCAGCCTTGTGCTCCCGACTCTTTCCCAGCTCCTTTCCCTTCTCTGGACACTCCAGCCCTGCAATGTCCTTCTTGTCATGAGGGGCCCAGAACTGAGCACAGGATTCAAGGTGTGGTCTGACCAGTGCCCAGCATGGGTGGATGGTCACTGCCCTGGTCCTGCTGCCATTCTATTGCTGGTACAGGCCAGGTACCAAGGCCATTGGCCTTTTTGGCCTTCTGTGCACATCTGACTCCTGTTCAGCTGTTCTCTACCAGCACCCCCAGGTCCCTTCCCTCTGGGCACCTTCCAGCCCCTCTGCCCTGACCCTGGAGGCACTGCAGGGGGTTGTTGTGTGTGTATGATCCGACCCTTTGCCTTGTTGAGCCTTACACAATTGGTCTTGGCCCATCAATCCAGCCTGTCAAGATGCCTCTGAAGAGCCTTCCTGCTCTCCCAGCCAGCTTAGTGTCACATGCAAACTGACTGAGTGTGCTCTTGATCCCCTCTTCCAGGTAATTTATAAAGATAATAAACAGGATTTGACCAAAGAGAATTTGTCACAATTATCTGTAAAATTGCATCCACTGCTTTGGTTTGTCTTCTGTTTGGTTGTTCGGTTTTGTCTTTGGTTTGAGTTTCTACTGCTTCTAAGTCACTTGGGTTGGATTTTGTGTAGATGGGATGAGATGGGATGAAATGCCTTAGTAAATTGCAGACAATTTCACAGCTTCTGTGAAATTAGATATTCAATTATAGTATCTGCTGGCTTTCATTATTCAGAAAGATATCCAGAGCTTTTGTAACCATCCTTTTCTAAATAATTTAACTGATTTTAGGACTACTGTTGGCTGTGTGAAATTCCACCTAAGTGCTCATCCCTGGGACAGCTTCAGGTAAGCAGCTTGTGCTTTGATGTCTTGACTCTTTGCCAGTGCCTTAGATATCTGATTTCTGCCCTGTCACTGAGGCATGGGTGACTTCAGTGCTCAAATACAGCCCTAAAATGATATATAGAGTTAGGCAGGAATCCTGAGAAATATAAGCCTGATTTAAAAGTGCCTCAGTAGTAGACTAGGTGGGGCATGGGTATCTTTGAGCACCTGCTTGGCTCTCACTGCACTGCCTTTGGCTCTTGGTGAGATATCAGAATATCAACATGTCAGTAAAGAAAAATTACTGTGGTGGTATTTCTTTTTGTAAAGGAAAATGCAGTCACTTCTTCATTTGACTTATTTCTAATTAGCTGGTGAAATCAGGTGAAATGAAGGTATTGTGTTTTAGGCCCCCTATTCTCTTAACATTGTGGAAGGTATGAGTCAAAAAGAAAAGGTAACCAATAAAGTCTGCAAAGAGGATGGTACACACTGATTGCTCTGAGGACTCCCTGGTCACAGGATTTATGTGCTCAGTCAGATCAGAGCTCTGCAGTCACTTGTGCTAGTAGCACCATCACCAGTGGCTTGGCCTGTGGGATGCAATTCTGCTGCAGTCCTTTGCAGTGCACAGCAGTGCTTGGGAAAGTCTGTGGAAGAGGCTTTAGTAGCCAGTGAAGCCCTGGTCAGCCTTCACCTGATGTTTATTTTTGGGTATTTTCTTGTTGGAATAAAATGTGTTTGGGAGTCTAGTGGCAGGAAATAGGGCTCAGGAGTCTGACAGAAAGACTGAAACATAGCAGAATTACTGCTCCTGTCTTTTCTTGTTTCTACATCTGTCCCAGGCCACTTGCAGATTGAGGGGATGGTTAGAACATCTGTGACCAGGTGGCTCACTGTTGTAGGACTCCAGCAAAGCTGAGTACAGGAAAAGCTAAAAAATACCAAGCAGGTATTTGCAGTGATGAAGTGAAAAACTGCATTTATTGATTAGTTTTAAGGTGAATCAATCCTAAAAAGAAGAGTACTCTTTTTATTATAACATTATTAAGACTTAAATTGGGCAAACTGCCATTATAGCAATTACTGTACTTTGGTCTACTTAAGGCTGCCTATGAGACCAGGTTGAGAGGTGAAACCATTTGTTATTTCATCTACTACCCAAATATAAATTATATGTCCTGTAACATTTGGTAAGGCTAGATTTCAGAAAAATCAGAAGCTTAACTATTCATGTTTTATATTAACATCAATATTTCATGGTTAAGAAGAGGCATTTATGTGAGCCTGGTGAGATTTTTACACCTTCTTTATTTTGTGTTGTATTTAGGGAAAGACTTTAATTCTGGAAACAGATCAATAGGCTGATGCATGGACTTAATTAATGTGAAGTTGTTCTGCTCAGCTGGACCTTTTAAACAAGATGATGAGGCCATGCTGTGCTTGATCCTCACCCTGGTGCAGATCCCTCTTGTGGCCATGGCATGAGACATGGAGCTCTTGAGAGATGATGGGAAGTCTTGCTGTTAACTTGGTGGGATGATGGAGCAGGTTCCATCCTGGGTGGTGTCAACTCAGCACCTCCATTTTGAGGATTTTGTGCACACGGCTACAAACTATGTAGGTGCCCAGAGGGAAGCTTCATTGAAGTAGAGGCCACAGAGCCCAGCAGTCTTACTGAGACTTACCTTGTTCATCTTTGGGCTCTAACCTTGGAGAGTCACAGGTTGTCACATTTGTTCCCATCTGACAAGTGAGATGGAGTTTGTTGTTCTGCCTGTTATAAATGCAAAGGCAAATTCGTGATACGAATTAAAAGAAAGATTTATTAATAAACAACAGAAAGCAACAATGATAAAATACCACAATAAAATAGTCAGCGCAGCGCTGGGTGGACAGGGTCTACACCAAAGGTATAGGGTTCCCAAATCCACCCTTGAGGGTTTCCAAGCCTCGGTTTTTATAGGGATTTTATGTCCTTGGGCTAAAATTCCAAGCAGGTTCCATTCACCAAGTGTCTCTGATCGTCCAGTGAATGGATTTCCTGGCATGGAATAATAGAGTTAACTAGTGTCCGGGCAGAGTCTCCTCATATGCAAAGGAGATTCTATATGTATTTCAACTTGTGTCATCAGAGCAGAGTAGTGGAATCTGGGCTGGTGCAGATGGGTATCTAGGCCGTGCTTTCCCCTTTGTCCTTCTTGATTGCTTTTTCCAGCACTGGTTCGACAGGTGGGGTGTTCAGGTCTGGTGATGATTATCTTTTTGGAGTTTGTCTTTTTGTCAACCTGATTGTTCCTCACAGAAATCTGTAGGGCGTTGTTCAGGTCCGGAGGTAGGTATTTTCTCTGAGCCAGCTCTATTGTTGTCTTGATGGCCCTTGTCCTGTCTATCTGTCTGAGTTGATGGGTTTTCCCCGAGTTCGTTATCTTGGGTGTTGGTTGCAATCTGTTGCTTTCCAAAGGGGATCCCGACCAGACCCGGAGCGGGGTTTTTTTACATTTTTTATTTCACATTATTACAAACACATTTAATTTATATCTCTCCAAATTTTTAATACATACAATAATTTATTACATGCCCATGTACAAAGATGCTCATACCCATCTTGGGCCCCCTGGGTTACCCTGAACTTGAGTACCTCCTGTGAGAAGAGATTTAAATACCTGGAGTAGCCTGTATTCTTCTGCAGGTGAGTACCATAATCAAGTTTAGATAAAAGGAAAGAGAGTTTCAGAAAATCCAGGGGGAATAAAACCTGGTGATTTCTACAGGGGCAAGGTTCATGGAGGTAGTCAGAGAACTTTCACTGAAGGACTTGTTTTGGGGTTTGATCCCTGAAATGAGCATATCTTCCCTCTGGCAAGCCTTGGTCTTACCACAGTGACATGTTGAGGGGAGAGCTTGTGACACAAGAGGGAGATGAACCAAAACACTTGGTCTCTTCCACTGAAACACTCCAGCATTTATTTTTCCTTTTTTTTTTGAGTTACCTTTCTTGTCTGCACTCTTCTCCCTGTTATATTAAGGAAAAAACCCACCAACTGATTTTGGGCTAATCAGATTATGATCAGGTTACAGCCATTCAAAAAACAAAATAACAAACAACAAAATGAAACAAATCCTCTTTTTGAGATTTTCCCTTTGTGGCGTGGTTCAGCTTTGATTCTGATGTTTTATTAGAGCAGCAGAGTTCACACTGCTGTAATCAGAGGCCAATTGCTATTTCAGTACAAAGCTTGATTCCAATGAGGCTCATAACTTGTCTGTACAACAAGTAAATAGCTGTTGTCCTGCAAAACTGAGGTATTGTCTTAAAAGTATTCATGCCTTCTCCTTCCTTTTCCTCTCTGTTCACCCCACCCCTTCCTACTGCCAAGGCTTCCCCAATACCTTTGCTTAAATTCAAGCCCCCTTCAAGCTAGCTGTTGATGTTGGCAAAAGAAATGTACAAGAGGTCACCCCGGTCATGGGTCCTGCCTATATCCCCGCCACTCACAACTGCATCCAGACATGTCACACAAGCTATCATAGACAGAAAAAAACTCTTCTCTTAAGACCAGAAAGGCAACTCTAACCCTTTCCAACTCATACAAGGCTGTTCTAATGAGTCTCTTAGCTCCCTGTGAAACTTAGCTGCATGTCTAAGTGTTAAGGGGTTTTTGCACTGTTCTTCATCTTGTCTAGCTTTTCCTCTTCTTCAATGTGGTTGTCTTGCTGCTGAATTTCAATAAAGTTACTATGTCTATCCTTACTCCTGCCTTGGTTAATGCTGACAGGTTCTGTTTCCAGGTCAGATAATGCCAGAATTATAAAACAGGAGTATTGAGAGACTGCCAGCTATTCACGAGTCTTCACAGAAGTAAAAGTGAAAGCCGTTTATTTCTATCTTTAGCGCACCTTTTATAGGGTTTTACAGGGTCTACGGGCTAAGCAAGTTACTATTGGCTAATACACACAGGTTTACATTTTTTCTCCTGTATACAAGGATATTGTTTTGCCTTATTCTCTCTCCTGCAGGAAAGTTAAAAGGACTTTAGCCTTTAATATCATGACTTATTCCAGAGGCTGGTTTGTGCAGACAGGCCCTTACTAATATATCATGTCCACCTTCTGTTATTTTCTACACAGGAGAAATGAAGCTCTTGTGCTCTGCCTCCATGTGCTGTGGGAAGACTTGCTTGGAGCAGTATCTTTTCCTGCCTTTAGGAATAGGTGAGGGAACAAAGGGGAATACACACAACTGGAAATGTTTCTGCTGTTTCTTTTGTGTAGAGTCGTCCTGTACACATTTCACTTGGTTTTAAAAGCACCAGTGGCATCTAAACAATTTATGGCAAGTGGAAAAACAATTCAAACTTGAATTGCTCTAGTGCTGATAATGGCTCCTATCTTTTTGGGCCTCTTACTGCTGTAAGAGCTAAAGGCTCCTCAAAGGGCTGGAGAAGAACCTCCCAGTGTGCTTTGACTGACTTTTCAGTGATGCTTCTCAATGCTCTACATCATTAATGCTTCTAACACTCTGCAGTGTCAGAAATGGCAATAACATTAAACACAATCATTGGAATGTGCATATGAACCTGTGCAGCCTGTTCCCTGGCTGCACACTTCACCTGTAAGTTTGGTTAGGTTAGGTGCTTCAAAAAAAAGAAAATATTTGTTCTGTCAGTCTGCTCCTGAGTCAATTGAAATGTCTAATAAGTCAAATAATTTTTTAAAAAATTATGCTGCTGCCCCTGAGGTTATATTTTTATGCAATACTGACTGACTACAACAGTGCACTCTGGAGAACCTGCACTTTTTTGTAAATTTTCTATTAATTAGCTGCTACTGCTAACAATACTTTCTTCACATCTTCTTCTTCAGTCACTACACTCTATTATTTGAAATAGGGATTGATTCTTATGTGTTCTTGCATCAATATCCAGTATCATTAGGCTTGAACTTAGCTGCAAGTCTTGGTCTGTGTTCCATTGATAGCACTAATTGATGTCAGTTTTAATTTTGTGAATCCCCGACTATTTGGTTGTATTTGGTTGTATATATATACAAATATAAAGAATGCCTGTCTAAAACATCATGTTACTGGTGTTTGTGGGAAGCACTGGGATCTCCTGTGAAGCATCTTAATTAGTTTTCCCTTTCATGTTGACATCCTAAATTCTAGGCTTGAGTTATGTACCAGATTTTTTCTCCCTTGTTTGTCAAAACAGAACAATTTCTTTGGACCAGAACATAAAGCAAATACTAATTAAAACTGACAAGTCAAATTGATGTCACCTATTATTAAGAGGAAGAAAAAACTGACTAAGAAAAATCTATTTTGCCCCTGTTGAAGCTGACTGAAACATGATTATTGAAATCTATGGGCACAGAATGAAGCTCCATGTTCTGCTTTTGCTGTTTCTTGAGACAGGATCAGCCATCCATGAGTCATGGGGCAGGACAGCAATCCCAACTCCCAGCTTGCTCTCAAAGCTGCTGTGCTGCACTTGCCGACATCTGGCTTGGTGCTCTCTGCTGGCAGATGGGCTTTGGCCAGATGTGATTCCAGAAGCTGATCTCTACAGATTGCAGATGTGAGTGTTGGCACTGGTAATCATCAGCCCTTTCTCTCTGAAGTGCTCAAGAGATGGTTGAGAATGAGCTCCTTGGTTTGAGCCTGGCAGTCTGTGTTGTGCAGGAGTGTGGCCCGTGCCAGCATAAGGCAGAGTGGTGAAAGCAGCCTTATTCAGCTGCTGTTTGGCAGGGGGATAGGACAGGTGCTGCCTACAGAGAACTGGCTGTTGTCACAGATGACAGGAGCGTGGGAGCCCCCTTTGTGTAGCAGGGAATTTGGATGGCTGATAATTACTTCTTTCCCTCCCTCCCTGGGAGACAGAAGATTTTACAGGCACCTAATTACCATCAAAGCTTATGGAGTCTTTTGGTTTAGATCTGGTTTTCTTCCAACACAGAGCACTGCATCATTTCCAGTGCATCCTGGTGGTGTGCTGATAGTGTTCTGTTGCTGAATAGCCCAATAAGAAGTAAGTACCCACATTTATTTGGTGAGGTGCATCTTCTTGATGGTGAGATACATAGATACTAACAACAGAAGTATTTCCTGTGTGGATAGACATCCACTAGGGTTCAATACAACCATAGTATGTATAAAACTTTATAAAAATGGATATATATTAGATATATTCCCATCATATCTTAAAATTGTCTAAAATAACATTCATTGTATGATGATCAGTGCCTTGCATTCCCTTTCGGTCTGTATGCATCTGCTAACGATAGCTACTATTTATATATATATATATATATATATTTTCCCCCATTTTTTGTGAAGATTCTTCCACTGCTCTCCAAAAGCCTGTGTTCTTTCTAATGGTTTTACTCTCTTAACCACCCCTGGGACCCATCAGTTTGTCAATGCAGTTTCAGTGCTCAGCAAGTTGCTGAGTGCTGGAACTGTCGTTAGGTCAATGGGTTTTTTTCATGTTCTACTCCCATCCCTGTTTGCTTGGGGTTGTAAAGGCTATTATGAAAGAAAGCCATTGCCTTTTACTTCCTCCAAATCCTAGTTTTTTCATTGGAATGGTGGAGTATTATCTAAGAAATACACATTTTTCATGTTTGGCTTCTTATGGTTTAAAAAAACCCACCACCTCTTCTTTCCTCCTGAATCTTTGTAGCTTATTGTGTTGGTTGAAATGGGTTGGCTGGCTGTAGCTTGAGAACAAATTTCAGACAAATATCTGAATATCTTTTAACTAAAATTTGTACTTCTTGTCAAACTTTTAGACTAGAACTCTTGTAAACAAGCTTTACAGAGCTGTTCTTGTTGAGAGCTGGCTTGGTACTATCTGCTGGCAGATGGGCTTTGGCCAACAAAACACGTGAGAAAGGCTCCATGACTCTCCAGGGAAGCAGACTGATGTAATCCATTTCCATGGATGACAATCCAAGGGCAATAAGGAGGCAATCTGCTGAAGGCAAATAATGGTTCCCATTTTTTTGATGTCTGGGCTTCTGTGGGATGAATGGAGTATCATTTTTCAGATGAGAAATGAAAGCCAGATGCAGGGCTGGGCTGGTGCCAGTTGCAGTTTCTTGAGTTTAGGTCTGGAACATGAAATGAGCTGCAGTGAGGCATGTGGAAAATCAAATGTCTCAAATGACAAAGTGGTGATCAGTAACCTGAGTAGAGTGAGACCATGGGAAATGGGGACACTGTGATCTGAAATCCTCTTTGTGGAAAGCAACCATCCATTCCGGAGCTGCAGGGAATGTCTCTGCCTGGGACATGAGGCCTGTCTGGCTGTGCAGCAGGCACCACAGCTGCCACCCAGCCCAGATCTAGCAGTCACTACTCTTCCTACCACTTGAGCTACCTGAGTGAGACACTGTCAGGGCTGTGGAAAAGCAGATGTGAATTACCTGATGTTAGCCAGAATGAATCCACATCTTGCCTCTTGAGATGCAGCAGTGAAATTCAGGAAGAGGTAGGTAGGTATTTAACACCTCCTTCTTTAGAGGATGGCAATGATGCTGCAACTGAGCTTCATGGGGTAAGGTATGGTGGTAAGAGGCACTGGGGAGCAAAAGGAAGAGTAAATGGCTCTGAGATCTATATATAGATATCCATGAGCAGATTGATGGGTCTGTAAGGACCTTCCCAATGGTTTATGTTCATAACAGACAAACTGCCCCAGCAGCACCAGGAGAATGGAATACTGAACACAAAGCTAAGGAGAAAAAAAAATCTACTGCAAATGTAGTCTTTGTGACCTTTAGGGAGCTGATTTGCTCCTAAAAAGCCCTATGTGACTTGAACCCATCTCCAGGGAACTATGGTAGTACAAGTGTACCAGACTTGATGCCACTGATCACCAAAGGATTGGTGACATCAGCTGTAATAGCTGGTAAAGACCTGATCCTTATTTACTGAAATAAGGCAACATTGCAGCCATGCTTTTGTTTTTGAAATAGATGAGCACAGAGATGTGGGAGTTGTCTGGGTATTTCCAACTTCCCATCCATATTTTCCCAGTTTCAACTATGAGAAGTAAAAGCTTTTCATTGTTTGGTAGCAGCTACCAGTGATGTGAGCCAGTATTACTCTAACAATTAATATCACATTAAAACCAACAGGCAGTTGTAAGTAAGAGTGAAATCTCAGGTGAAAGTTATTGTGACAGAAGCTTCATCCTTTCAGCACCATCTGGGTGGGGGCTGGGTAGAGACTGGATGCCCACACATGACACATGGCTGCACTCTAGCCTGACCAAGCAAGTGATGAGTGGAGCTGTTGGCAAGGAGAGTCATAGGATTGATGGAGGGAGACGCTGCTGTGGCAGAGGCAGGGCAGGCTGGGCTCTGGCTGCTTTCCCCACAAGTCCCTTCTCACTGCCTCCAGCCCAACCATGGCCTATGGGAGCTGAATACTTCTGCACCACAAACATGTAATGGGAAGCCTGGATGTTATCACAGCAACAGCTTGGCCGCTGCAGATTGCTGTGAGCCCACAGCTCTCCCCAGGGCTGTGGCATTTTCTGGAGAATAACTGGGTTAATCACTTGGCAGGGGAGGGGAGGTCTAGTGCAAAGAGGGCTTCATGACAGAGCATAGGCTGCCATGGTCCAGATGCCTTTAACTCCCCAAGTGCTAGATCTAGTGTTTGTTTTATCCCAAGACTTCTTTTTTCCAGTCTCTTAGCCAATTGTAGTGCAACACAGTTGATAAATCACACTGGGATTCAGATAGATATGTCTGAAGCAACACTTACTGAGTGCTTTATTCTGAATGAGTCCTGGCAAGCAGCCCATGTGCTGTAACTTGGCCACCTAGCAGCATGCTCAGTGTGTGTAAGCTGGCTAGTTTAAGCCTCAACAAAAGCAACTGGAAGATGTTCCTAAGACATATATAGCAGAAACTGTCCTTTTCCCATAAAATTGCAGATAAGAACATTATACTTTGGCTCAATTTCCTAAAATACAAAATCATGAAATGTTGTCATTGCTGATCTCAAGATCAATTTTGAGTAGCTCAGCCCACCTATTGTCAGCCCTCCATTTATGCCAAAGTAGTACCAGCACCTTGGTAAAAATCTCGGTTTGTGGCTGCGTGAACCAAGGAATCCATTTACCAGATGCAGAAAAGATCTGTTCCAACATCTGTGCAGCATGCCACTCACACAAAGCAGATAGAAAGCACATAGCTTATATAACTGCACTGGGTAAAGTACAGTTAAATTGCCAAAATATACGTCCAGCTTTGCACTTCATGCAATTTTTCAAGGTTAGTATTTCTGCTGTTTTTGTATTTGATTACTAGAGGTAGTGAAGCAAAGATTGACAAGGATTATTAAAACATAAAATATTGCAGATTTATGTAACTTGCAAGTAATACTGGAGATATGAGACTACTGAAATGTTGCTTTTTTAAATCATTTCATAACCAGCTTTGCACATGTAGCCCTGCTAATAGACAAGATACTAAAAATTTTGTACAGTATCTCATCTTCTTAGAGGTGGGGGGAGGTGTAGTTACACTGTGGATTGGATGCTGTTATTTTCTAACTACTGTTCAATTACGAATTTTCTGATTCTGTCTTAAAACTGACTTCTGCTTTTCTTGCTCTCTGGTGTTTTACCTGGCAGAAACCTCCGGCTTTCTCTCCTTAACAGTTCAGAGTAGAATACTGTTAATAATGACACCAGGAATATATCTTGCTGAAGACAGATACTGAAAATTCAAAACTAGAAGACACAAGTAGAAACCAGCAATATTTGAATCTAAACTCTGGCATTAGTTTAGATTATGGCTTTATTGCTGATAATCTCTCAGCATTGTCAAATGGGGAGTCCCTGAGGGTAGTTTTACTTTTGCTCAAGATGAATTAAGGGACTAATTTGTCTGGAAATGGACAGCTTAAACATTAATACTGATTCCTACAGTGGTTTTTCAAGTGAGAAGCATTTAATGTCTTAGTTTTGCTCATGTGTACAAGTGCTACACAGGTGAAATCCAACTTTCATCTGCTAAACTGAAAAAGCTTCTTTAGCAATCAGTGTTGGCAGTTGCTGAGGTCCTCAGTGAGCTACAGCAGAGGTTGTTATTGTCTAAGGAACAGTACCTTGGAGCTGTTCAGAACTTGGGAGCTCCTTCTATGAGGTTCTCTGGCCAGCTGAGAAATCCTAATGACTTAACCTTAGTATAGTTTTTGAAGACTTCTGGTCCAGGATCAAGGATGGGTGTTGTTTTGCCTTCAAAATGCCTGAATTATGTCAATGACTTGGATTTAGTTGAAAACTTTGGAAGGAAATAGAGCAAAGGATAAAGCAGATGAAAAATAAAGATATGGCTCAGGGTCAGTGAGATGTAGAAATAATCAACATAATGTTTTTGAGATTACTATTAATGCTAGAAAATTGTGTCTAAATGAAGCCTACATTGACCCATGATACTTAACCCCTGAATCACTCAGTAAATCAGGACACTGTTAGCTGATGTGCTGCACAGTGAGGTCAGGGATACATGACTTAGAAGGGAAGGCTTAAAGACTGCCTCATGCCCAAGTTGGGCTCAGCAGAGAAGGATCATGCCCTAGTGATTCAAAAATGAGGTTAATGTAAATCTGCAGTCTCATATTTTGTTCTATCTGGTTTTTTTTTCCATTGGCTGTTCTATGAGGAATTTAAACATCAGTAAGTGGCTTGGTTTATATTATGGAAATTCACAGCACAGACAGACCCCCTTTTGTAGGGGTCAGAATTGTCATTTCAGCCAGCTCTGCATTTGAATGTCACAAACATCTAGAACCTTTCTTCACTACCTGGAATTTGCAGCATCTCTCTCTGCAGAGTACACATGACCTGTGCCTCAGAGAGAGTTTGTTTAGACTAAACTCTTCTAAAATAAAAGGAGTAGAACTTACAATATGAATGCCTTGTTTACATCCACTGCATGTTTGCAATTAAGGGTCAGACTTGGAAGGAATTTCTTAACTGCGTTAATCATCTTTTAGTTACAGTTCAAAATTCTGGACAAACTTTCTGCAAATTAATTCCCTGTAGTTTCTCCACCACAAGGGGCTGGAAGCTTAGAGTGGCCTGGTCTGCCAGTCTGTTCCTTAAAAATTATCAAAGACATACAATCAAATCCTTGATTCAATTTCCTCCCATTTGGCTCTACTGGTTCTATCCCTGGGCTCAACCAGGGACCAGCAGTGATGGATATGGAGATTAGTGGTGATCAATCTAATTTACTGGTTGGCATATTTCCAGTGAACTCAAATGGACTGTAGTTAATCTAGTTTTCAACTATATTTGTCTTGTGAGTGCAAGTTAAAATTTGCTTTATATCCCTCTTACCAGATGGCCTTACAGCTAAGAGTATCAGAGTAAGAGGAAGGAGATCTGGCTTTAGTTTGTGGCTATTCTATAGCTTTTTGATGGCATGACTCTGTGAGGAATTCTCCCTAACACAGTGACTGAAGACCATTTCTTTATTATTATCTATCTCTTTTTTTTTTTTTTTTTTTTTTTTTTAATAACAAGAGCACACACAGTCACAGCAGCTCAACTTGCATGAAGTCATATCCACAGAAGGGCTTGGACTGGATTGTCACTGCCATGGGCAGGGACACCTTTGCCCTAGACCACATTGATCAAAGCCTCCTCCAATTTGATATGGAACACTTTTAGGAATGGGGCATCCAGAGCTTCTCTGGACAACCTGTGCCAGTGCCTCAACACCCTTATAGTGAAGATTTTCTTCTCAATATCTAATCTGACTCTTCCCTCTGTCAATTTGAAATCATTTCCCCCTGTACTGTCACTCCTTTCTCCAAAGTCCTTCTCCAGCTCTTTTGTAGCCTCTTTTGGTACTGGAAGTTGCTCAACGGTGTCCCTGCAGCCTTTTATTCTAAGATGTGTGGCACCACTGCACATGTGCAGCACAGGGTGTCCCTCTAGTTGTAAGGGAGTTCACACTTTCTTTTGCACTTGATTCTGCATCAGATAAGTTTTCTTGTAGTGCTAGTAGGTGATATTTTTTACTATTTTATTATTATTCCTATATTATTTTCTTATTACATATAGTCTCAGATAAACCTAAAATTAACCTAGATCATCTCTAATGATCAGGATGCTACCAAGTTCTGTACCTCACTGACTGTGTAATAGACTACACAAAAGTAATTAAATGAAAATAGCAGTGAAAGCTTGTACAGGTGAGGAAATGCTGATGTGTGTCAATAGTAGAGGTGAACATATGCAGATTTTCTTGCCCTTCATTTTTCACTGCTGCTGTTTCTGTATTTCCAAAGGCAAACCACCAGAAATGAGGCACAAAAGGATGTTTCACTTAAATTTTTATCTTTTCCCCCCAAGCTTTCATGTGGATCTCCAAATTAAGTCTCTAGAATGTATAAATTAAATTAATAAAAAAAATTTCCCTGTCAAAATTATGCTAACTTAGATTCTTTGAGTTTTAGGACTCACTTGAATGGGGAAACCCAGGTGTGTTCATTACTTTTTTGAAAACCCCTTTTACTCTTCAGAAGGAAGTATGTTCAGTAATTGTTTGATGCAAAAATATTCCTACTTTTCCCTTATTTGAGTTTATCTTTCCCATTTGCAAAATTCCAGAGCTGTAAACTCCTCTCTCACTTGAACGCATAATTTGTGGAATATATGGAAGGGCAGAGAGGGGAAAGGAGCATTCCAAGGTCGGTGGGGACACACAGGTGGAGTGTGGTACAATACCCTCAGGGTGCAGGTGAGCCCAGAGAATGGCAGAAGCTAGGAAAAGCAGCAAAACTGAAAATAGTCAAGATATCAGGAGACTTCCCAGACACGGAAGGGTTGGCTGCATGTTTGATGGCTTGGGCTGCAAGTCCCTTCCCCTAGTAGGTCCTGGGATGTTCAGGTTGCCCAGAGAGGTGGTAGATGCCCCATCCCTATAAACATTCAAGGCTGGGTTGGACAAGGCTCTGAACAACCTGATCTAGTTGAAGATGTCCTGCTTATGGCAGTGAGATTGAACCAGATGCCCTTTAAAGATCCCTTTCAATACAAATAATTCTGTGATTCTGTGGTGCTATGAGTTAACTCAGTGGAGGGAGGACAAAATCCTGGAGATGCCAGTAAGGTCACCTCTGAAGCCAGTTCTTCCTGAGGCCTTGTGAAACTTTGTGTCTGGCTTTCCAAAACTGCCAGATGGGAATGAGAACCATGAGAGGCTCTTCAATTCCTTGGTTTAGCAAGCCTCTGTCAAGGATGAGTATACCACTCCCATGCATCTATAAAGGTGTTTATGTGGGGCTTGGCTCCATCTGTTAGCAGATGCCTGCATGTGTGTAAGTACTTGGAAGGAATAATCTCCTTTTAATGCTGAAAATGGAATTCTATTGGAAACAAAAGTTGTCACGGAAGTTACTCTTCCTCAGTACAGTTTCACTCATTCTTCTGCTCCGTGACTGAAGCAGTGAGTCACGCAGCTCCCATGTAGTTCAAGCAGGAGAGCCTACGTGGTAACATCTGATTATTGTTTTGTTGAAACTTTTTTCTCCTTCTGTTTTTCAGCAAGCAAAACGAAGGGTTTGTTTTGGTGCAGAGAAGATGTGTCAAGCATGAGGGTGGGGGGAGCGGGCTTGTTTGCCCTCTAACATTTTTCACTGTACAGAAAATACTGTCTTTTCCTGGCAGATGCTTCATGTCATCCTGGGTTTTTGCTAAAAATCACTCATGATAACAAAACATTGGGCTTCAGCAGTTTCTTTTTGGAAGGAAGTTCTATCAGACAGGAGAAATATGGATTCATTAACTTCTTTGGAGCCTGAAGTGCTGGGCTTGCATTAATTGATTTGTGGTGAGGAGGGAAAAAGCCACAGAAGTGATTCTCTGTGAAGAGCTGCTACAGACTTCCTCTGCGCCTGGCAAAATCAGTCTCTGGGTATCTCTGAAGACAGGCATACTGCTAAGACAATTAGAAAAGCTGGAAATGCCTCTATGATAACATCTTAAAAACAAAAAAATCCATGGGAAGCTCTTTTGCTCCCTGCTCTCTAAAGAGGTGTTGGGAAGGCTGGTGGGGCTCCCTTCCCAGAGGTGGCCACTGGACCTTGTTCTGGTGCAGCTGCTGGGCCATGCTGCTGGGGACCATCCTAGCGCTGCAAGCAGCCATGCAGCTGGGATGGTGCCACAAGGCCGCAGCTCTGGTGGCATGGCTCACAATGGACTTTATTTACTCAGCTGCTTTTAGCCAGCCATGCTGTGGACAGAAAGACAAAAGATGCAGCAGTATCCCACATGAAGAAAAGGCCCAGAAGGGAGCAGGCAGCCAGGGGAGCTTGCACAGTGCTGGCAGAGACCATGTGTCCAAAAGAGAGAGAAGCATGGCAAGTGATTCCCCGATGGCGGAGCATGGACAACATCAAC
This sequence comes from Parus major, assembly GCF_001522545.3. Taxonomy (NCBI): domain Eukaryota; kingdom Metazoa; phylum Chordata; class Aves; order Passeriformes; family Paridae; genus Parus; species Parus major. The sequence continues at coordinate 12,481,003 of NC_031772.1, read as the reverse complement.
CTTTCAGTGCTGCAGAACTCTATAGAAACCGCTTCAATTGATAGACCTTGAGAACAAATGAACCTACAAACACTGATTCTCTTCTGAGTCACAGAAAAGGAAAAGATGAAGACACATGAGAACAACATTGCGGCACTCAGGTCAGTGCAAAAGAAGGAGTGGGAGGAGGAGGAGGTGCTCTGGGCCTCAAAGGTGAAATTCTGCTGCAAGCTGTGGTGAGGACAATAATACAGCAAACTGTTTCCCTGTAATTCATGAAGTGCATGGAGAGGATGCAGCATTCTCCACAGCCCATGAGAAAAGGGCACTCATGCTGGAGCATGTGGATGCTGAAAAGCTGTGATCTGATGTGGGGCTTGAACAGAGAAAGAGAAAACTCTTGCTTTCAAAGACAGAGGAAGAAGATCCTTGCTTTTATACTAGAACAGCTCATCCTTAAAACCTGCACCCCATAAATTAAATGGTCCACTGTGGTAGTTTTAAAGAATTGGCTAAAAAATCACTAGAAAACTTACTCATTTTTTGCTGTGAGATATGGATTAGAAGAAGGGCAAAATAGCCTTAAAACTTAAAAGGAATAAAGAAAGTTTGTTAACAAAACTACAAGAATAAGAAACCAGAATAAAACCTCCAGAAACCCTTTTTTCCCCACCACCCAACCACTCCCTTGTTTACATGACAACATAGAGACAAAAAAACCTGGTGGTTAACACAGTCCCAACTTTGCTATAGTCTTTTCATCAGTCTTTGTAGAGAAAAAGAAGTTCTCTTTTGTCAATCTATGGAGTTTTTCACAAGAAAACTGCTATTATTACTTTATCCCCCGCCTCTCTACTACCACTGTCCACCCCGCAGAGGCCAGGGAGGCTGGGGAGGTAGTTTAGCTTGCCAGAGGAGACCCTAAAAACGAGGCTCTTTCCCTTTGCTGAGATGGCAGTTGCAGCTTTATTTCTTGGGATCTTTTGGAGTGAAGTTGCAGGAGGGAAAGAGGAAGAGGTATTGATAAGCACCCCTTTTTCAAGGCAGGGGAAAGGGGTGGGGGGAATTCACACAACCAATAAGGGGAACTGGGGAGAATAAGATAAGGGAAAGAACTTACAAGTCTACATTTTTGGGGGTACATTCTTTGGGTCATACCATTTTTCCTAACATCATTACAACAGAAAACCATTTTCTCATGGCTTTCTATTTTTCTGATGCCAGCCACCTGGAAAATTCTGCCATCAGTCCTTTCCTCCCATTTCACACCACTCTGAGGTGTGCTCTTGGGTCATGAGTCAAGAGTTATTAAAAGGCAAAAATTATCTTCATCTGTCTCTGTTATCATCGCTGGAAACAGAATTTTTCTCTGTCTCTTAAGGGCCACAAATCTTCAACAACTCTCATTTCTCTTTCCTTTTCCAGCATCTCATAAGATCACAACTACTTCACCATTTGTTTAGATCCACACTTCGAAATACTCCATTCCCCCCAAAATACTCTGACATGAATTAAAGGAGTTTTTTTTCAGAATACTATTGTCCATCTCCATAGTTTTAGCAAAATAATATTTCAGCTTATTAAAGCATCTCCTTATTTCTCTCCCCCATCTGAAGCTTAATTCCTTTCTTCACTGTCTTTGATAGTTTATGTTGTCTCTTTACATGTTGATCACTCTCTCTCTTCCCCTCTCTCTGGAAAAAAGGATTAATCTGCAAGTCTCATCTGGGTAGAAAAAGGGTTAAAATCTTGCCCAGGCTATGTGGATGGTCCCGTGATCTCTGTTGGAGCAGCAGCTGGGGTTGTCTGCAATGGAAGATTTTTTTCCATGGCTGCTCTGGGGGAGTGTGGCCACTATCTCAGCATGCCGCAGGCCAATAGCTTTCCCTCCCCTTACTCAGCAGTCTCTGGTGAAACTCTGCAGCGGCAGAGATTGCAGCCGAGCCAGGGACCAGCCTGGCCCGGCAGGCCTGCTCTACAAGGCTCAGCAAGTCCTCCGAGAAGGGGCTCCTGTGAGTTCACAGTCTCCATCCTCTCCGGGACCTGCAGAACTCCAGCCAGTCCCGTTCCCCCAGCAGCCTTGTCTGGCCTGGGGGAAGGAGGCTGAACTGGACCCCTGTTACCTCTTCAAAGCCGGAAACCAAAGAGACAAAGAAATTCCCGGGCTTAGGTCTTAAGGTGGTGTTCACAAGTTGATCTCATTTTTCAATGGTCAAAACTACTATCTATTCTCAGAAATGGACAGTTATTGGCTAGGAGAAAAACTCCCATCAGCCTCTAGCAGCTTTAACTTCCTTAGGTGTTTCTCTTTGTTTCTTAAATGCCAATCCATCACACCCACAAAAAGCAGTTGTGGAAAGACTGCAAGCCATAGGAGGGATTGTCATGTTGCAGCAGGTTTTGGAATGACTGTTAATTGTGAAAATTAAAACCATCTTGGAGAAGTTCACAGATAACTGTTTCCTGTAGGAAAGACCCCATGGCATAGCAAAAGAGACTCCTCTCCCTAAGCGAACTGAAGATCTTAAGAAGTGGCAAACTGACTAAAAATCCTGTATTTTTTCTGCCTGCACTGTCAGTGGGAAGAAAAGAAGGGCTGGAGTGGGGGGAAAGGTGTTCTAAAGGTATATTTTAGTTCTCATTATCCTCTTCTAATTGTTTTAATACATTATTTTCTTTACACCTTTTAAAGGTTTGAGCCTGTTTTGCCCTTAAAGTGTTTTCTCCTAATCTTTATCTCACCCCATACATTTTCTTTCCCCCTCCTCTGCTTAACTATAACAGAGGATAATGAGTAAATTATTGTCATAGGTGCACTGGTGTTTGGCGAGCATCAACCGATCACACCTGGTTATAACTCAGCTGTGCTTAGTCCAGTAGCTATGCATGAACTATCATGTGGAAGTTAGCGAAAATCCATATTCTGTCATACAGCAAAGCATGTTAAAATGAGAAACAATCAAAGATTTCATCCTGGGGTTTTTCTTTTTTGTACAGTCATAGAATAGGTAAAGTTGAGAATGGCCTCTAACATCACCAAGTCCAACCATTAACCCAGTGCTGCTGTATTCTCCACTGAATCATGTCCCCAAGTGCCATTTTCGAAACTGACTGCTTGCATAAAAAAAAACAACCCAAATTCACAGCTTTTGTTGAGGGAGTATTGTAATATCGAGTATAACTTCTAAGTAATATCGAACTATAACTTCTAATAAGTAGTTTATTGCAATTTAAGGTAGATCTCATGGTAGATTTATTTTAAAGCAGGTCTAGTTTGCTTTAGCTCACACAGATGAAACTACAGAAGCAAATTATCAAGGCCTTTCAGCCCCATGTTTTAGGGCAGGGGGTTTTCAGCCACTGGGATGTAAGACAGAGGCTGCAGAGGGGCATGTTTTCAAGGAGGAGCTGGCACAAGCTCTCTGTGCAGGTATGTGGGAGATCAGTTTTGCCTACCCAAACTTTCCAGGTTGTAGGATGTGTTTGTAATAAAGCCATCTCTTTTCCTTCAGACTCTGATGATGTCTTGTGGAGGACAGCCATGCTTCCAGGCATGGCTGTTGTACTCATCCAAAAGCATTCTCTTGGGCAGTGTGGATGAAGGCTTCGGTACAGGCTACCCTCCATTTCTGACATATTCTATTATCTTTCTCAAAGTAACAGTTAAATGTCACCCTGAAAATTAAGCCTTCTGATAATGTTTTCATAGTTTTAGTTACTTTCCCATGAGACTCTGGTAAACATAAGCTGTTTATCACATTTCTTCTGAGAAACGTTTTTTTGATGGACGTTTTGCATGACCAGTGTGATTGGGAAGATGGTGATTTAATTATCCAATCCCTGGTTATTGTCAAGAAACTATAAATACTGGAGTCAGAAAACAAAGTCTCTCTTTCCAGCCATACCAGTGAGACATGACAGTGTGAATCATTCCCTGTCTTTTAGCGACAGTTAAAACACATGGTAATGGCACTGGATTTTATATATAAATATATATTTTTTATATAAAAATTATATAATATAAATATTATATATATAAAAATTATATGAAATATATATAAATATACATTTATATAAACACATATGGATTTTCCTCAAGCTCACCTAGATGACGATTTGCTTTCAGGTGTTTTGTACATTTTACCTTGTTCTTAATATCCACTTTATGCAATCCATCACTTACAAAGAAAAACATAATATATTAATTATTCTGCTGTTTTGGGGGTTCAGAGCCAGACTTTCCTCCTGACCAAAAGGTGCAGTGCCCATAGTTACATTTGTGCTGGGGCATTTTGTCTGTCAGCAGAGGATACTGCTGAGCATGCTGCTAATTGCTCCTGGTTCAGCATCTGAGACTGGTATGTGTAGCATTGAGGAAAAAAGGTAATCCGTATGTGTCTGAACTGCATGACTTAAATGAACTTTGCACAGAGCAGTCTGACAGTCATGCTCATGAAAGCTTGTGTTTGGGTTTTAGGCATGCATGATTTAGAGACAGCTTTGTATGTGTATGAGATTTGCAAGGCTCAGGGTGTTCTCCTGATATTATGGTCATGAAGGTCCTATGAGATTCCGGGATAAACTGTGCTCTTGGGACATCACTGATCCCCTAGACACAGCCTGCCCATGGTGGCCATGTTCAGATCATGCTCTGGTAGGAAAACCTGCTCTGCTTATTACAGTTGACTCCTTGGATTATGTAGAGTGTGGGCTACCCACAAGGAGCTTCTAGTGGTGAGTCCCACAACAGAGCTGCTGCTGCTGGATCTTGTGCTCCCAAATCACTTTTCAGCAACTGGCACTGGAGGAGGATGAGCTTGGGCTTTTTTCACCTGAAAGAATGGTATCTCCTTGCTACTGATGCAATCTGTCTTCTATATTTTCATGAATGAGAGTACCTATGAAAAATGTTTATTTACACGCCACTGGTTTGGAGGCACTTGATGTTTTAATTAACTTCGAGGGGTTATGGTCAGAATAGTTTACACAGTTATTCCCTGTCTGATTGAACCACTCTGGAGTCAGAGCACATTTACCCTAATGCCTTTAGGATACATGAGTGAGTTTGCATTACCATTGTCCATAAAATGAATGTTACTATTACCCTATAATCATTATCATCACCATTTTACTCCTTGCTAGAGAAGTGACAGTGTGGCTGTAATTAGTTTTGATTGTGCAAGATGGCAGGAGTAATTGAGGTGTTACATGAGAGGGGCAGGCCAGGCTGTGGCTCCCTTATACTACTGCTGCTGGCAATCTGTGACTACAGAGCTATTTGCATTTGTCTTTTAAAAAAAAAAAAAAAAAAAAAAAAAAAAAAAAAAAGGGAAAATGCTGCTAGAAAGCAATCTTCCCTAAGACCACATTTTCCTAGAACTCTGGGCTTAGGAGTTCACAGTTCAGCTCTGGCAGGATGTGAGTCTCTAGGCTGCCACCCACACCATGGGTTTAGGAGTATTATTCTGCTGATTTCTGTTCTAGAAAGGAAAATACTACAGGTAGGAAAATATCTTAGTCCATACAGTTAGTATGTAAGGTTTCTTACCTCACCATGGTGAAAATCTCTCCCAGGCTGGTTTTCTTGGACAGGAGCTCTGCACCGTTTCCACGCTCATATCCCTTACCGTGTGAGATGTCTGGTAGCTTTTACCTGAAACAATTGTATCCTAAATGTTTCATGATATATTATGCAGTTTCACTCCTACAGACAGTTTTCATTATGAGAAGTAACAATAGCAAAATGTTTTCTTTTCCTATAGCATACTGTAGCAAGCTGGCACCCCAGGTCTGCAATGTCTGAGCTTAACTGCTCACCCCTTTGCAGATGACACCATGCTCTGGAAAATACTGCTTTGACATCTAAAATGGTGTGTTTAACACATGGAAAAATCCGTAGAGAAAGTTCAGAGCTCTCAAGCTCTGTCTCTGGCCCTCAGCCTCAAGTCATTAAGAGATGTCAGGTGGTGGAGGAGAACCCCTTTGGCTTCATGCAAAAGCAAAGAGAAAGTAGAGCTGTGCGGAGGAGAGGCCAGCCAGGAAAGCTTGTGGGGGTTCTTGTGATAATGCTGGGCTGAAATCTGCCTTCACTGCCTCAGCATTGCTCAGCAGGAGCTGTGGGATGGAATCAGATCTGGTACAAACCAGAGCAAAGAGTGGCTGAGTGTGCGTTGGCTGCCTCTGTGAGCTACAAACCTGCTCGATTGAGAGCAGCCAAGATGAATGGCACGTCTGAACACAGAGCAGAAATAATTGTATGGGAAGCTTAGTGCTCCCATGCCAGTATGTATAAACATTTATATTATTCCACGAATCTGTCATTATGTGCGTGTGCTTCATCTTTCCAACTTTACTCCTGCCAAAAGTCCTCACTCATGGAAACACTGTTACTAGAGGCAATCAGGTGATTGATGTTAATAAAGGGCTGGGGGAGGTCTTCTAACAGCCTGATTTACAGCAGTATTTCATTCATAATTTCTGCACACTGGGAAACAAAACCCAAACACAAATTCAGCTGTTTTTGAGAGACTTTCTCACTGTAGGGTTCTTACTTCATAAGGACTGAATGAAACCACAGAGCTTTTTCCCATTCACTAATCCATTTATTATTATCAGTGATGCTGGTGAAGTAATTTTTGGGGGCTGAATTGTCTCCTGAGATACTGGTTTCCATAGTCGCAGCCAGGCTTCTGACATGGCTCGTAGCCCACATGAATGGTTCCCCTGTTGTGGGTTATTATAGCTGTCAGTGCAGGGCAAAATAGCTGGAAGTGATGAAAGAGCAAAGTGCGCTCTGACCTCTGATATCTCAGGAGCATTTATACGCTCAAGAATACTAAAGCTTCTCTCACTGAAGTTTTAATGTGGCTGTATGGGACCCAGTCAGACCCTTGGAGGTAGATCTAAGCACACAAGGGGGAAAGCTAAGATTTTGAGAAGAAAAATCAATCACCATCTTGGGACTGACCTTGAGGCCAGCCAAGCTGGGGAAGCCTGAAGCGGCTGCAGACTGCACAGCACTGCTGGTACAGTCCTGGACTGCCATATCACAGAGACAGGAGTTTTTGCCATGTCCTGATCACATCCAGCTCCATTTGCCTCAGGAGCTGGCCAGGACTGCATGCTGGTGCTTGGGACTGCCAGCTCAGGCTCCTGCCTTATATCCCTGATATCAGCCTATCTGGGAGCTCCTGTTTTGGAGTTTGGCACTGCTGGAACAGTTACAGCTCCTGTTATTGTCTTGGCTCCCATGGTCACTGGTGAGATATTGGTGTTTAGGAACTACCTTGGCTCAGCAGTGGGGAATGAAGAGCCACTGGAAGCAATAATTACATTGCCTATTTTGTGCTTGGTGTCCATTCCCTTTGTATACAAGTTATTTGTGGCCAGTCAGCTTTTTCTTCTCTTTCAGCCCTTCTAGGTAGAAATACAGAAATACTCTGGGCATATTCTGTGCTAAGCTTCTAATCTCCCTGCATTTAATTATTTGTTACCCACCACAGAAGGTTCAGAGAGGCCTAATGCTCACAGCAAGCCTGGGAAAATGACAACAAAAGGAGATATCCATTCCAACAAAATTATCATCTCCATAATATGACTTTATACAGAAAGACGAATATTACTGAAGTTAATTTTGCCCTTTTGGAGTGCTGGCTCCTGATTTAATTGATCAGCCATGGATGGCAACTAATGAGGTGGTTTAAGTTGTTTTTAACAAGAGGAAGATAATTAAACAGGACAAGCCCAAGTTTCCCTCAGAGCTGCCTATTAGACTCCCACCATACTAAAATGGAATTATACAAAATCCTTCCTCCTGCTCCCTCCCACCACCCCAAGACTTCTTTTGAGTTGTTATCAGCAGTGCTGAATTATGGCAAGTTGGGTCAGCCCTTGCTTGAGCTGCAAGAGCTCCTAGACTCTTAGGAGGGTGTGAAAGAAAGTGCTTGTGTGAAAGCTGTTTGGAAGAAAGACAAACCTTCTGCTTGTGCTTCTACGGAAAAGCTGAGTCCTTTCCCAGTGTTGCAGGAAAGGAAGATCTTCGGCCACCAGTCATACATCCAACTAGTTGTGTTGGGATTGTTGTGTCCCTGCTCTGTGACATGGTGGTTGTATTTTTGTCTTTCTGGGAGGCCCCAGAAATATTTTTTGATCTTAATAACCCTTTTGTGGGTGAGGTCAGCTAAGTCCTGGCTCATCTTTCTGGGATGTGGAGGAGAAATTACTCAGTGCAATCAGTCTTCCCTTTGTAGGGACTGAACCACATCAAGGGAGCACCTTAAGGTTGGGACTGTCAGGCCAGGCTACAGGGTGACCCCTCTGGGATCCACAAGCCTGACATGACCTGGCCAGAGCACCAGGCTGGCAGCCCTTTTTGCAATACATGTACCATGCCTACAAGAGGGCAGATAGGGTGGTAAATGCAGCCTAGAGGAGGCACAACCAAGCTTACAAGGCAGGTGGGAGAACCAGCTCCTGGTGTCCTCTCCTTGCACCTAGCCTGCCAAGGTGGGGAACCAAGAGGGAGAGCAAAAGCATATTTAAAAAACTTTCACATTTCTGTATCCAGCAGATTGTAATAGCTGTAATGCTTAAATATGCATTCACTCGAATGCATGTGTGTGAAATTCCATTTTCACTGTTTACTGGGCAAGTGGACAGACAGTGCTTATGCTGCAGCTCTATGTTTTTGTGTATTTTGTTCTTTTGGAAAACAACCAAATGTGCTGGACTGCAAGAGGGGGCAATTTGCTTGCAAAATATCTTTTTTGCTGTCAAAACTGATTTCAATATTGAACACAGTAGCCTACCACTACTGACAAGTTTGTTTTGTATTTCCATATTCCTCTACACATTCTCTTGTTTGATAAGAACTTTGAAATAGCAGAGGTGAATAGTGCCTCTTGCTTTTGCTTAGTTCAGAACAGAGCAAAGGTTTGCATATTCCATCAAGTGGCTTCCCTTTGAGGCTGACAAATACAGAGACTGTGGTGGATGCTGTCCCCTAGGCCCTTGCATGCCTAGCGAGGAGGTGAGGACCAGATCTTTTGTTCTCTTGCAGAGGATTGTTGCCTCCTGTTAAGAGCAGTGCTTGAGTAGACACCTGCCTGCCATCCTGGGAATGGCATTTTGAGCATAACTTAGTCCAGCCATATTCTAAATGATGGCATGGGAGCATGAGCAGGTGTCAGCTGAGGTGCAACATGTGACTGTATGATCCTGACTGACTGCAAATACCATCTTTGCTGTGTTTGTGTAAACCTTGAGTTGCAGAAGAGACAGTGGAATAAATGCAGGCTGATACTAGAGAGAGAAGGGATCAGCACTTTCCCATATGGCTTTCATGGTCACATGCCTCATCTGTATCATTTCTACACCTTTTCATGCTTAAATATCGGTGTTGAGTGTTGAAGCATGTGGATCAAAATGAGCACAAATGCTGGCGCCAATTAAAACTCTCATTGGAGATAAAGGGTGTTGGCAGTTCTCCCAAAAGTATCCTTTTCTCTGTTTTCATGGTTGTGTAGGGCTGCTAATTTCCCTGTGATGAGTCACTGAAGAATTTATAGAGGTAAGAGGGATTTCATGCTCTAAATATAGCCTCAAGTCAGCCCACAAGGAACAGCCACAGGAGCTGGCTGCTGAGCTAGCAAATACAACTCAGTGCTGCTCCCAGCTCCTCCTGACTGATGGAGTTTGAAGGGAGGTAATGGAGAGTTAGAGCAGGAAAAGAGTCAGCATGTGTAGGCTGGGGCCACAAGACCTGAGATCATAACATGGTGAGATAAATCACAAGTGCAGATGAAGTGGGTGACAATGGGAGACCTTTTTTGATAGCTTGTTCCCAGCTTCTCCTTCCAGCAATAGTTAGATTACAGCTGACCCCACCTTTCTTGGCAGTAGCTGTTACCTTCTGTAGTTCAGTTGGAAGAAAGGAATAAGGTGATTCCTTACTAGTTAATACAGTATCTTGTTTTACTTGTATATAAGTATACTTGGATCTTGGTTTTTGCAATCCAGAATTTTTACGAAGTGTTTTATTTGCAATGATTTCATTGTAGCTGTTTACTCATATCTCCTACATAGAGATGGGTGAGAGAATTGGAAGGGTAAAAGTGAGAAAACTCATGGGTTGGGATAAAGGCAGTTTAATAAGTAAAGCAAACCAAGGAATTCATTCCCCACTTCCCATGGCAGGCAGGGGCTCAGCCATCCCCAGGACAGCAGGGCTCCATCACCTGTAACAGTGACTTGGGAAGACAAACACCATCACTCCAAACCTCCCCCCTTCCTCTTTCTCCCCAGCTCTATATGCTGGGCATGGTGCCATATGGTCTGGGATATCCCCTGGGTCAGCTGTCCTGGCTGTGTCCCCTCCCAGCTCCTTGTGGAGCCTCTTGCTGGTGGGGTGGGTGAGGAGCAGGAAAGGCCTTGGCTCTGGGTAAGCGCTGCTCAGGACCTGAGCAAAAACATCTCTGTATTACGAACACCGTTTTAAACACAAATCCAAATCACAGCCCCATTCCAGCTACTATGAATAGAATGAACTCTACCACAGCCAAAAACAGCGCAAGAAGACTTCAGGTGATCTGAACACTTTGCAATAGGATCAGCTTTAATGAACTTTTCAAAGTTACCTTGAACTTAGTGCAGGAAAAAAAAAATTGACTGTTTGCTTTATACTATCTGAAATCCATATGATTACTTTAACCAATTTAGAAATAGTTTAGGCAAAACTGGCTGTAAAATAAGCTAGAAATATTTCTGAGTTAGGCGGACCCTAAAAATCAATTTATAGGAGCATTTCTCAAAGCAGAAATTACCTACTTCTGAACAACACCAAAAATTACACAAAACTTTCTTGCCAATAGGAAAAGATTAAATTGTACATTGAAATAGTACTTTATTCTTTATTCTGCTGCATTTTCATTCCTTCCCTGTGACTGTTCCTCCCAGGCCAGGGCTGGGCAGCTCTTCTCCCCCCACTTGCATAGCTGAGCTCATTTTCCCACATAGGAGTGTTTGTAGGAGTGTTGCTGTGATCACATGAAGTCTGTAAGCCAGAACAGATAATTACACAGGTATTTGCACACATCAGCTTCCTCCACGTCATTTTTGCTATGCAACCACTGGAGGGAGAGTGTTTTGAACTACTTAGTGAAGTCCCTGATGTGGGGGACAAAGCCAAACAACTGCTTTTTCCTACTCTCCTGTCCCTAGTGGTGTTAGCTGTGATGTGTGAGCTGTCTACAGCTTTGGTGGTACTTATTTTGCTTTTCTTAATCAATTCACTTACCCCTTGGCTGCTTAACCACATCCGTCTCAGTGCTTTTCTGAAGATGTCACCTTCAGACTGCTGTTTGTTTGCTGTTACAAGGTCTCAGGGCTCCCCTGCTTGTCAAGAATGTGATGGTTGTCCCCAGGCATTTGGGGTGCAGGGTGTGTAGCCTCAGCCTTTCCCCCTATCAACTCCATCTGCTGTCAGTGTGCCTGGAGGGCGGCTCTGCTGGTAACATTGTGGTGTGTTGCAGTGTGTTTCTTGTTAATGGTATGTTCTATTATTACCTAAGTTGATGGTTTGGTCCAAATGAGACCCTCCCACCCCATGTTGTCAATCTATCCTGAGTCTCCTGTCAATCTGTCTTAGGCCCACCGCATGCTCGGAATTCCTCTTCGGAAATCCCCTAAACTTCTGCGCTTGATTAGACCATGTGACCCAACTTTCCCCCCCACCTCCCTCATTGGATGATGATTTTGTGAACCCTGCCTTTTACCCTCCCCAGGATATCTCTGATTAGCTGATGCTTTGTACCCTCCCTTTGAACCACCTCCCTATTTCAGCTGTTGCACTCTCGCATTTTCTGTCTTTTTCCCCAAGATTCCCCAGAGCAATAAATCTTCTATTATCCCATGCAAAAGACCTCCCTCTCATCCTTGTCTCCTCAGAGCACAGACTGACAGCCAAAAAGCCGTAGAGCGAGTTCTCTAGTCACACCTCGGGTCATCCTGCTCCTGGGGTGTGACCCACTCCTGTCCCAGGCCGAAGTGATAGAGCCAGATAAGTTCCAGTGAGATGCAATAGTGCTGTCCATCAAACTAGCATGAATTAGAAGGTTCCTTTTGTAAAATTTTATCAATGCTCTTCAGCAAAGTTGCTGGCCAAGGCTAGCATATTTCTTTTTTTTTTTTTCCCTGAAACTTCAAATAATACCCTTCTGATGCTGACAGGTCCTGAGCTGTGGCTCTGGTAAGAACAACATTTGCTCTGCTTTCACTGACCCCTTCCCAGAGATGTGGCTTGCTTCAGTCCCAAGGTCAGAGCCTATTCCCTGCTTGCAGAGCAAATGAAACCAGGGATTCATTAATGTATTTATTTTCAGGTGAAGCAAAGCAGGTCAAATAGGAGAACATAGCAAGCTGCAAACACAGGGTGCCAAGGGATGCTCCACCCCAATGGTGTACTGTGCTCACTCAGGTCTAGTGCCAGGAGACAAACCTGGTGTTGGACCTGTGTCCTGGGGGGCTTTGAGCATCCAGACTTGCAGCTGAAATGATGAGTTTGAATTTTGAGCCTAATGCAGTGTTTTAGCTACCACTTCAGTTGAGAGTAAAACCTGTGTCTTGGTTAGACAAAAGGTAAAGGAGGGAAAAGCATTTTATTTGTAAGCTTATTTTTCAGGCAGTCTGGTGTTGGCACAAAGACAATGATGGAAACATAGGCAGGGATGTGAGGTAAGTCACTGGGCTTCCTGTTCCAGCAGTGAGGGCAGCCAAGGTCAGCTGAAAACAATGTCAAAGCTCAAAGTGAGAAGCATGCCAACTTCATCCTTCATTGCCCATGCTGCTCATTCCTGCCCTGTGACCACCAGGCTCCACTGGTAGAGATGTTGGGAGGCTGTGCAGGGCAAGACTGTGCTAAGAGTCTAATGAAAGCCAGTCTGTGGTAAAAAACAGTTTTGATCTAAAGCAGCCCTTCAGTACTGCTTTTCTCAGAGTGCAGGAGGGAAGGACAGGAGTAGAGAGTGTGAGAAATGACTCGCTTAAAATTTTAAAAGGTTTATTAAACCTTAACAAATACAACAAAGGACTAAATAAGGAAAAAGGGCAGCAATGGGAATGTGTGACTGTCTGCCACAACCTCCTCCACAAAATGACTGCTCCTTCTTTTATACCCCTGGTGCTGCGTCAGTCAACTCTGGACCCTCTCCAAGTCTGTCAGTTAACTCTTCTCCACCATCCATTGGTGGACACGACTTTCTTGTACCCTGATTGGAGGTGAGGTGCTGCCATGCCCTGCCTCCCTAGCAGCACGCCTCCCCTGTTCTAGGGGTGTGTGTACATGCTCACCCTCTTCATGTCCCTGAGAGCCAAGGCTGTCCATTGGCAACAATACGGAGCAGGGAGAGGGGCCAGTGGGGGGAGCAGAGTGTGTCCAAACAACAAACCACAATAACATATAACCATATATCAATGAAACTTCTTTTAACATATACACAATATTCATCTCTTCATTGCTAGAGTCAATCATCACATTACCTATCTGTAACAAGAGGAACCAGCTCTTTCATTTAAGTATTGCTTTATGTCAGCTTGGGCCACTCATGAAACTACAGTGTAAGCAAATGCATGTTGCTGTGATGGGAGCTGCCCTGCAGGCTGCCAACATAGGACAGCGACCAAGGAAATGTGCAAGAAATGTCATCTTTGAGAGGATTAGGGAGGCCTGTGGCAGCATTTGTAGGTGTGCTGCTAACACTCTAGTGTGTGCATGGGCTGGAAATGTAACCTTTGATCCAGCATTAATAGATTCACTTGCTGCATGTGAAGTCTCCAAGTGCCCCACTCGTGACACGGGCACACAGCAGCACATGAAGTCCTCAGTCTGGAGGACTTGAGGGCTGGCCTGTAACTGCAGAGTGGGACCAGGGAGAGCTGTTGTCATACTTGATGTTTATGGGTGAAAACGCAAAAAGGAAGAGGAAATGCATCTCTTTAATTGCATAAAAAATAAACACAGCTTTTAATTACCCCCTTGCATGTTAAAAAGGGTACACAAATTTCTAGGAGTCACAGTTTTATTTTAAGAACAATTCAGAGCAAGAGAAAGAAAAGGTAAAATTCTTCAAATTCCATAAACTAGCCAGGGAACCTGCTTTGTTTTTAGTACATCCTGGCTTCTATTTACTTGGGTTTTCCTTGTATGATTTGGTGAGTATTCTCAGAGTGTAGATAATAAAAGCAAAGGTCATCATTCCATGAGAGGACTCTTCCCAGCCTCTGCAGGCTTTGCTGTATTGCACAAATGCTGTGTTAGGTTGTGTTTGCTCTTAGTGTAGAACAAGTTGTTATTTTCTGGGAAATCAAAGAGCTATCCTGCTTCCATGAAAGCATAGAACCTCACTGCGTGCAGGGGTCAGTGCTCAGAATCACGGCAGGTCCTTACAAACAAGTAAGTTTCTTTATGTCATCCTGGTCTTGTGTGCTATGGCTCCAGAAGACCTGTGTAACCTGGCAGCCCACCATGCATCATCACTGCATTCAGCATGAACTCCAGGGCAGAAACAGCTTTTTACTCTAATTTTCCTTTAAAACACTTTATTATTTAATTGCCTTTTAATTCTTATCTCTCAGACTCAAGCTGGCTGAAGTTTTGTCCCTGAGTTGGAAGAGGCTTGCTATGTACCTGTGGCTTTCATGGTCTTCCTCCCTTCTCCCCTCCTTGGCTGTCCCTAGTAGAGGTCTGGCTCTCCCTGTCACACTACCACCAAATGTCAGCTCTTGGGAAAGTGCATCCTGAGGGTTGTGCAGGCAATGAAAAAAGCCAGACTGATCACACAGGCTGCATTTGATTTCCAGACGACCTCTGATTTGCCATCTTAACCTTGCCCTCAACAACTCCCTCAAGCTAAGCAAGGCCAGAGGAGCTGTAATGCCACTCTGACATGCTATTGCTTCCCCTGCCCTCCTGGGAGAGGAGGGAAAATAGGGACAAGGAGGGTCCATTATTTTTCCCCAAATGCTCAGTGATAGTCCTGTTACTTCTCTGTTGATATATTTTATATATTAGTAAAGGCCTGTATGCACAAACCAGCCTTTGACATAAGTCATGATATTAAGGGCTAAAATCCTTGAAACCTTCATGTGTAGTAATTGTTATGTTAGGATAAAGTATAAGTATTTCCCCTTCAAGAGCTAGTGTAAGCATCTTTGAAAGTTCATTTAACGATTGAAGTTTTAGCTGTGAGTTTGTAAGTATGGTGTCATTTACATGGAACAAACTGCTTATGGTAATTGTGATGTTTATAGTCCTGACCAACTGTCTGCTAACTAATATCCAAAGG
>NC_031772.1:12455127-12464496 GCF_001522545.3 Parus major | reverse complement strand
TTGTGTGTAGGGGAAAATATGTAAACTGTGTGTGTTAGCCAATAGTAGCTTGCTCTGCCCGCAAACCCTGTAAAACCCTATAAAAGGTGTGCTAAAGATAGAAATAAACGGCATTCACAATTACTTCTGTGAAGACTGGTGAATTGCTCGGGGGTCTTTCAACACTTCTCCTACTTTCTTTCCTTTTATTTTATTTTGTATCAATATCCTGATATGTTTCCCTTATAGGGACCAGTGTGGAGGCCTGGATGCTCTCAGAAGGATGTTGCAAATCAACATGGGAGACAGGTGCATACGCATTAGCTTGTGCCAACCAATCCTCAGCATGTAACTTCTAAAATCTTAAGAAGTAAAATAATTGCAAATACTGCAACTCAATACTTACTTTTCCTTTTATATTCTCCACCCAATTTTGCATCCAAGTCCTGAATGAAGTCTACTTTACTGGATTGTATCCAGATAGTGCTGCTATGACTTGAAGTTTTTTCACTTTCAAGTTATTTAATAACAGTGGCCTGTTGCCTGAACACAAATATTTTGAAATTACTTTGGAATTTATTTTTTTTTTGCAACACTTTCCATAGATAATATTTTCTTTTCTCCCAAGTAAAGTCACTATTTTATGGCCCACACAGAGTAACTGGAGACATTCAGAAAATAAATATCATCTGTAGCCCAAATTATAATTAACAAAAAACAATCAAATGATGGCTGGACTATTTTTGTGCTGATGACTGGGATTTTGGGGCTTTTTTTTTTCTTTTTTTTTTTTCCGTTATCACTTCTGTTGTGTTTAGAAAGCTGCATCAATGAGTTATTATACTGGGAATAGTCAAGGTCAGGTTGGATAAGGCTCTGAGGTGTTCTAGTTGAAGATGTCCCTGATCATTGCAGGGGGATTGGACTGGGAACTTCAAAGTTCTGTTTCAACCCAAACCATTCTTTTTCTGTGATCTACACTGAACTGTGTAAAATGCAGGTGATACAAGTGGTAGTATTTACTTCAGAAATGGAACCAGGCTATTTTCCCAACACTGACATTTGTTTAGGAACAGATAATTCAATTTTTTTTCCCCTATAGTTCTTTGGTAAATATATCATCATTATTATTTGCTTCATAATCTGCTCTTTGGAGGGAGATAAAACATTTAGCAGCAGATCTCAGTTTTAATGCATGAGAGTCAATTCATTAGAAGAATTCCCTTTTGCTAAATGAGTCTATAATGTTTATTGTCTCCTGAAAAATTTGCTCAAGTGATTTAATTGGTAAAAATTTCAGAGATGGCCAAGCTCAGAAAAAAAAATAAAAAAATAAAAAAGAAATATGCTGCTGTCTTAGTTTAATACAGTTTGTGTGTCTATATCTTTAAGTCACATTTTCAATGTCTGAGGCCAGTTTTCAAATGTGTGGACTGTTTCCCAGGAGTGCCAAGCTAGTATATCCAGATGCCAAAAACATGTTGACATTAGGCAGGTCAGGTCTGGGACCCTAAATTGACTTGGGTGCCAGCCAAGTGCATACCTGCTTTTGAGTATCAGAGCAATATTTCACTAATCAGACGGGTCTTTAAATTGGGTGGGTTGATTGAGCAGTAGGTCCCTAGTTCCTGGAAGCCTCTTGGAGAAAAGGAAAAAGCCTGAGCTCCTGACTTGGCTCTCTGTGGGGTCCCTGGAAGTAGCTGGAACCTTTTTGGTGGTGGCTCTTTGTTTCAGGCTCTTTGTTTCAGGTCAGTGGCTGGGACCTGGCTCCCCTCAGCAGTAAAACAGCTGTGCCCAAGTGGTCTGCAGCAGAGGCAGCAGCATCTCTAGGGTTTGGGGGGGCAGGGAGCTGGGGAGGATGGACCCTTCCCTGGGCTGAGGGACTTACACCGTGTATGGCTGGTCACATCAGCAAGGCAGGGACTGGTAAGGAGCAAGAAATAGGGGTGATAAACTAACATCATCATTCTTAATTCAAATAGTGAAGGGGCTTCTTCATCTTCCCTGCCATGAGAAAGGCTTCACAACCTCTCCTCAATTCACCGTATTTAGTAATGAATTAGAAATGGAAATGGAAAGAATTTGCTGAGGCTCTCAAGAAGATGAATGATTGTTTCATGTGTTAGCTCTCCTCTTTCAGCCATGCTCTCCCTTTTATTGCTTACTGTTGGAGTGAGATAGGTTAGGAAATCCCACAGCTGAAGGGGAGACCTCAGATGTGGTGTCACAGAATGTGGTCCCTGGCTAGCTGGCACAACTTTGCATTTTCATGTATGCAGCTACAGAGCTGTTTCCTTCCGTCTTTCAATCTGGGTAGTTTTCTCAACTCTGTTCTTTGTATACAGAGATATTTTTGGAATTAAGTTCATGAAATGTTTTTTCCTTGGTGATTGATAGATACATATCACAAGCTTCCGAGCAAATAAATTCCCCTCTCCTGGTTTCCATGCACAGCAGTCACCCAGAGGACTCATGCTGCTGCATTAATCTGTATGCAAGCAATCAGGTTGGTAAACTGTGCCAATAAAGGGATTTATGGTCTCTGAAAACACAGAGGCTACATTCAGTCTTGCTGACAGCACTAGGGTATGCCCCATTTAGTCACTGGAAGACAGCAGGGTGTTTTTTCCTTGCTGACTTTAAAGTGATTTCTGTGACCTAAACGAAATGACTATGAGGAGGATTAAAGATTTTTAAAGCCCTTGGTACAGAATCTGTTCTGGAATGCAGAAGGTGTCTCTAAAACCTGCATGAAACTAATAACAGTAGTCCATTATGTCCCCAAAACTAATCTTAAATTACAATCTGATACCTGTACTTGCTGTGCTTGTTTATCCTCTTTTGATCTCTGTCTATTATACCTTGCTCTCACAGTTGTCTCTGCCATCCTCAAACCAAACTACATTAAGGTAGCTTCCCCAGCCTGTTTTCAGTCATGTCCTTGAGCCTTTTAGCCTGCCAGCTCTTTTTTTCTTTAAATTACAATTATTATTTGTTTGTTTTATTTATTTTATTTATTTTATTTCATTACTTGGTCACAAATAAACCAAGAGCCACAGACTGTTTCTGAAGGATGAATGGAAGGTAACTGAGCAAAGCAAGGCTCACATCAGTTGTCCTACCATTGTGTGGAAGGGTCTGCACTGCTACAGCAAAACTGCTAGGCTGGAAGAATCCAAAGGGGAGCAAGATTTGAGACAGAATCTTCTTAAAAAGCTCATTTTTCTAAGCCTCTGCTTCAGCCACCTGGTGACTCTTTGTCCAGCTTTGGGCTTAATAATTCCCTGTATTTCACAGAAGGACCTCAGCTGCTCATCCTGGATGTGAAGGGCTTCCTTTAGGCCCTGCAGTGTTTGCTGCTGAGTTGGTTCTCCAAGGAGCCCAAACGCTATTTACATTTGGGATATGGCCAAAGAACCTCTCCTTTTAATGCCATGTCCAAATATGTAGTTTCCGTATTTTTACCTGTCCTGGAAATATAATTTTATCTGAAGTACAAGCTTGCGCAGGAAATATTTTACTTCTCCACACTTGTTAAACTGATATTTAAGCTGTTAAAACTTTGTCTATTCAGGTTCATTAGATCTGGGGTGTGACTTACAATTGTTGCACTAAGGCCAGGTTACACTACTTTATTACTTGGAAGAAATTGGTGTCTCTATTGTCTTTGGCAGATCCCATGAGTAGATGGTAGGATGGTCAAGACTGAAGACATGTCCCAGCTCAGTGGGGTCAGGAGGACCATCTACATGGCACGTGTGTCACTGGGGGTAGCTTCCATCAACAGTAGACTTAATACAGTGTGGAGTGACATTGTGTCCTGCAAATTTAAATTTGATCCAGATGACATTTAGGTGACATTTAAATGAAAATAGTTTACTGCTTTTAAGAGATTGAAGGTATCAGAATGCTCTTGGAGTAAGCAAACTGTCTAGAAAGGGGGGAAAATCTGTCTCTAAGGACAAGTCAAAGCAGAAAGAGAGGGCAATTTTTTTTCATTTTCCTCTCTGCAGCAGGGATGTGGGAGTCCAGCCTCATGGGAGACTCTTGTAGAGATCTGTTTTTCCATAGAATTTTACCTGTAACCATTTTGTCGAATGCATAAATCCTAACTTAATTGCTGGAGTACCTGCTTCACACACTCCTTGGTGTAAAAACACAACCAAACTGAGCAACAAGAATAAAATCTTTAGAATTTCCTTGATGTCATCCATCCGTGCTTCATCCCATGCAGGATGCAGCCTGCAAGCTTTAACTCCTTCTTCAGCACACAGTCACTCCTTTCTCATTTTGACCTTTTTATTAAAACTACCAGGAAGCCTTAAGACTCTGGTTGGGACAGAGCCCTCCCATGTCTATAAACTGTTTAAGAAAAATGAAATGCAAAGGTTAGCAAGAGGCTTGCAGAGACGTAGTATAACAGGTGGACATGTCAGGGTTTCTTATTAAATAAACAGCTAGTCTAGAAATCATCCAAGAGACAAAGAGGTTGACATTCTCATTTTCATTGCTGCAATTCAAGTTTTAACTATTTCTTACCACTGAAAAAATATGACTGTCTGCTTTTTGAACATTTGTGACAGCACTCTGTTATTAAGCAGGCTTTCTATCCAAGCACTTCCTGGGGGTGAGTGTTCCTCCAGACCTGTGCCTTCCATGTAGGAAACAGCTGAGTTAAAGGATTCCACATGCAGTGTTAATTCAACAGGAATAAAGATCAGATTCTGGAAGATGTCTGACAAAGCCAAGGATCTTAAAGCAGCTGAGCTTTCATACCTCTAGGAAGAGGAATGAAAATGAAACTTGCCAGTACAGGCAGCATATAAACCCAGGGCAGACTACCTGGGACAATGGCTTCATCACTGGAGTGGGGAGAGATGTCTATTGAAAATAAAATAAACCACTCTAGAGAGGCAGAGGCATTGGCCCAAAGCTAAGGCAATGATTAACACAGCATTCATTTTATTTGCATTTTATTCCATTCTTTTAAAGATATATGGGGAAGAAAAATTTCTGGGGTCAGAATGAGGAGCATATTTTCAGTACCATTCTCAGTTGAATGGATGCATAAATGGATGCATAAATTAGCAGTAATGGAAATCAGTTGACTAAGCCAAGTAATTGAAATTGTATGCTGAATTTACTTTCTTCCACAGTAGCAGGTCTGAATCCTGCCTCTTTTCGGCTGCTGGTGGAAAATAAAATACATTTTGTTGCTACCAGGACTATGCATAAAGGACATGTCATCTTCCAGGTTTGAAGGTGTAGTGCAGGTCTTGCTGCAAAGTTGTCAGGACTTTTTGGAAAAGGTCATTTGCCTGAGGAAGGTGGGGACAGGGGGATGCTGCCATAAGGGAGGTGCCAGGCTGTGTATGGAGAGGTGTGTGTAGAGCATCAGCTCGTGTCCAAGAGACTGTATTTACATGGCTCATCTTTGTTTCTTGCTGAGACAGGATGACATGTCTCCCTGCGTTTTCTAAAAAAACTACCATTGTGCTGTCCTGCTGTGATTAAGGACATGAGCCACAAGGGTAGGCATAAAATTGCTCCAGGCCAAGAATTTCTACTTTTAAAAAATTTTAATTAGATTTGACCGGCCACCTTCTTCTTTTGGTAAAACTGGTTCTTCCTTGAAGGCTACTTTGAATTTGCTCTCATGTTCCAGTGGGATTTTAATGTAGGCCAGGCTTATGTGAGTAAAGGAGGACAGCAGTGAGAGATCAGCAGAGCCTTTACTGACCACAGATATTTTCCCCCAGTGAAACTGAGTAGCAGAGAAGTTTTCCACTAGGTTACAGGCTTTGAGAATCATTGAGTCATGCATTTTTGCACAGTAATTTTCACCTGCACCTACCCCCTGGAGTACCAGAGGGAAGAACACACATCACTTCAGAAGGGATGCACTTAGCTGGAAAGAGAGAATCAGTAAAATACTGACTGTGTTGATGCCTTAGGATTGGATAATGATGATTTGTCACAACTTCTGCTGGATTAATTAATCATGAATGTATTTTTTTTTCCGAAAGCTGAAAGGATGGTGTGTCATGCAGCTCCAGTGGTCTGGAGCTATGGTCAGTTCTGTCCATCAGCCCTTCTGCAAATGAGAAGGAGCAGTCTTGATTAGGACAGACTTATTATTCCTTCTATGTTAACAGTCACATGAATAGCAAATACAATCCTAGCGGATCAAGAAATTACTGTGAAAGTTGCAGTTCAGACATTTGGATATGGCTGGGAAATTTTTTACCTTTTTTTCCCCCTGGTTTATAAACCTGTAAATGAGACTGTAGTAGGGGTACATGTAGACAACACTTGTCAGATCATATTCTGCAGAAGCATGTAGGGCAAGATAATGTTTTGCAAACTGGAAGGAAGTCAGTATTAGCGATCCAGACATGAAACAAGCAACCACCCAGATGTCAATGTTGGTTAGGTGAAGGTAGAGAAGAGTCTGTGCATTGAGTTTATCCTGAAAGAGTTTGCAGGATTCAGCCACAGTTTGATATGAGAACACAGAAAGTGCATAAAATGTCATATTATGACCAATCAGAAGGGTGACTGGTCTCAGTGGGCCTTTGTATCTTCAAGTAAAAGAAAAGGAGGTATCCAAGTGGGCTTGGCAAGGACAGAATACATACAGCCCTTTGTCCAACATGTCTCTAGGAAGAGAAGCCAGTCAGGCAACATTCTACAGAAGGTCCTCCACTGGCAACACAGCTGAGAGAGACAGATGAATGTCCTTTTTCTGTAGGATTGGATCGAGTATCAGGCTTTGTAAACATGTTATCTTCATTTCAGATCTAATGTGATTCTTCCTTTGGCCTGGAATTCACAGACCTAATGAGGCTACTGCTACCTGCCACCTGTTAGTGTCTCTCTGTGTATCTCCTTATTGCTGGGAAATCAAGAGTGACTTGCTTAAACTCACCTTGGAGTGTGAGTAGGTTTATAATGTTACAACTGCTTCTTATCAGTTTTATCAGTTAAGGGTCTTTCAATTAACTTTGATCTACATTGATGTATCCATAGTGCTGACTTAAGACTGTATTGTCCTGCAACATCAGTAGGCATGAAGTCACTCCCTTGAGTAAAAAAATATACAGAAGCATGTTGAACCAACAGGGTCATCATCCAGAGCCGAGAGTTTCACAGTTATATTGATGGGACATTCAGTTATGTTATAATCGAAATTATTTTGTGTTTGCATGGCATATTAGTCTACCTGTAATTCTGCTTGGGTTCATGGAAGATTATGATTTCATGTCCATCTGCTTAGTCTGGCCATCTATTTTCTTCCAGTCCTCTGGAACACCCATAGCATTCCATTTGTCAGAAGTCAACACTGAATGATGCTAGTGGGTGTCAGGGAAAATGGAATAAAAACTGTTGCCTGGTGGTTTCTCTCTCCAGACACATTATTCTGCTGTGAGATCCAGAAATGATCAGGTGCAAAATAAAAAATGCCATTTGCAAGGTCTTATTTTACAGACCTTTGTGCAAAGAGAGATCTTCGGAGGCTCCTGGACTTCACAGCTCTCTCTTGCTTTGGGGCATTAGTGGTCAATGCCAATGTCAACTTTCTTGTGGCAGTTTTTTTATGCTTTTTTTTCTGGCAACTCTATTTTATCAACTTTATAAGGGTGCTTGTGTTCCAAGCTTGACACTTATTTTCCATTAATACTGTTTCTTCACAGAAGCTTTTAGCTGAGTGTAGGAGATTTTTTAGATCATCACTTTTAGGGAAGACTTTGATTCAAGTGTGGTAGTTGAGGAGATAATTACTGTCCTTTGATCCACAGATTTATTTGGGCTGAGATACTGGCATATCTTTACTATAACTAGGTGTTAATAGGTTGGGAGTGAACTGACTCCCTTGTGCAAGCCCCTGGTAAAAGAAATAGCTGCCTTGGCCACATCAGTCAAGCTCTTCAGGAATCTCAGGCTGGCCCTGTGTATACAGCTGTAAACAACAAAATAACTCAGTGTGCCTAAGAGGCAAATGAGTTATTGTTTGGCTCACCTCACATAGTCAAGACCTTCTGTGCCCTTAGCACAACAACATGTGTTATTTTGATATAACTGCATTGAGGATAAAGAATGTGCAGCAATGGGGAATGGCTGAACCTGAAGGACTCTCTGTACCTTACTAAAAATAGCTCATTTATCAAAAAAACTTGTATTTTTTTCAGTTCTGTAGGGGAATGACAGGGCAACTTGACCAAACATATTTAAAATGTGGATTTTGGGATGGTGCCGGAGGATAGAAGGCACATTGTTTCTGGTTGTAGTGCATCCAAATGAACACCTGGCATAAGTAAATTTAGAATCACAGAATAGGTTGTGTTTGAAGGAGCCTTAAAAATCATATAGTTCCACACTCCTTTCCATGGGCAGGGACACTTTCCACCAGACCAATCACACCCATCAAATCCATGTTTCTCCAATTTAGAAAAAAGGATGTTGTGCAGGACAGTGTCAAACACTTTGCACAAGTCCAGGTAGATGTCAGCTGCTCTTCCTTTGTCCACCAGTGCTGTAATCCTGTGGGTGCGGAGGAGTCCGCCGAGCCAGAGATCCTGGCTCTCCTCTGGAGACAAGATATTTCTCTGTAAGGGAGAGAAAATGTATCGCTCCCGGGGATCTTTGAGTTAGTTATGTTAAACTGTTGCGCTTCATTGGTGTTCCCCCCTGCCGTCCCACCCCAATACATGTATCTTGGGCTCCCCCCGCCCCTCTCCTCCCCTATAAATATCCCGGGTTTTCCCCTGTTCGGGAGATTAGCTGTTGCTGGCTCGCTTCGCCAAAGTTCTGTCTGAATAAAGGTTTGTGCTTGGCAGAACGCTAGACCAGCTTTCTCGTCCCTTCTTCCCGTGTTGCCTGCCTGCCGCTGCTGAGCTGAGCTGCAATCACTCGCCTGCCCAAAGTCGCACACACGGTCTTCGGCCCAGACCTTTTCAGGGCTGCTTCTCTAGAAAAGTCGCGGCACTCCGGCCCCTCCGTCGCAGCGGCATAATCCCATCCTAGAAGGTCACCAGATTTGTCAGGCATGATTTGCCATTAGTGGTGCTGTAGTTGGCTGTCACTAACCACCTCCTTAATTTCCATGTACTTTAGCATAGAAAGGAACATCTGTTCCATGATCTTGAGGCACACCAAGGTGACGCTTGTTGAGAGACCCCCGAGCAATTCACCAGTCTTCACAGAAGTAGTTGTGAACGCCGCTTGACTTTATTTTTAGCACACCTTTTATAGGGTTCTACAGGGTTTGCGGGCAAAGCAGGCTACTATTGGCTAGTACACACAAGTTTACATTCTTACTCTTGTACACAGGACTATTGTTTTACTTTCTACAGGCAAGTTTCAAGGATTTTGGCCTTTAATATTGCAACT
>NC_031772.1:12422517-12455027 GCF_001522545.3 Parus major | reverse complement strand
AATAAATCTTTTATTTTTTATTTAATCCAAAATTGCCTTTGCATTTATAACAAAAGACTAATTGCCTTCAAATAAGAGGAAAACCAGCTCCAGGCCAGCTGACAGAGAACCTGCTGGCTCTGTCTAATGCATATTCGGAAGCACATCAGCAGCAGAGAGAATCAGCACATAAAGTCAAGACTCATGAATATTTGCTAGTTAACGATCCCAGGAGAAAGATGAGTTTTGCCATAGCAGTGAAAAGAACATCCTAATTAATGGAGTTTGCAGGTAATCATAGTTACATAATACTTAGCCTTTTTCCAATATATCAGAATAATTTTGAGGGGGTCCTTCTAAGCTGAAGAAGAATTGGCCAGAAAAAGTGGCCTTTCCTGCTCTGTATGCAACAGTCAACATGTCTTAACATTTCATTGAAGGCCAAATTCCTACTAACCTCAGCAGAAACAGTAACAAGCAAAGGAAAGATCAGCAAATGAACCATCTTCTAGCAAGAAAGACACAGTGAGTTTCAATGAAATGGGAGTACTATTTATTTAAAGAGTGATTGTCATATCATTGGTGAATGCCAGTAAAACAGGAACATCTGTCACCTGGCCTGGAGCTAATGCTCCCACGCCCATGTACCTTCCTCCGTGCAATCAGTTTATGACATTTGCTGCAGCCTTGAAACAGAGCCTTTAATGTTTTATGTTTTCCAACATGCTTAATTAGCTGTAGTGTGAGGGTCATGGGTAGGAGACAAAGATCTACAACTCGTGCTCCAGATACTCATGAGACAAACGGCCTTGTTTATTATTCAGAACTCACTTAAATACTCAATTCAAATTTCCCGGGCTAGACAGCCATTGGCTGATACTACTCTCCCTGCCCAGCATCCTGGCCAGTAGTGTGCAGTGGTTCAGACATGAATTAGGCTAGTTAAATTAGATTTGTGTTATGTCTAGGTTTACTTTGTCCAGTCCAGACCAGCTGCACTGTGACACTATTGCAACAATTCACCCTTTTCAGTTAAATTAAAAAAATATAAAATGCTCTCTGTTATCTTATCTGCAAGGGCTCTTTGCAGACATGGTAACAGGGACAACATGGGTTTAATTTGAATGAAGTTTTCTAATTAATTTGACTAACTTAATTCTCTTTGGCAATCAGCATGTTTTGTGTACTAAATTCAGTTTGGAACACTCATTTCCAGGAGCTGGCAGGTAGGATCACAGTCTTTCAAGCTAAGGTGCCACAGGTTAACTACTTATTGTTACAAGTTACAACTTAACATTTAAAACAAGAAACTGTTTAGAACTGAGATTATACCTGAACTCTGTAAACAAGAAACAAAAACATTCAACATTTAGAACTGTGAGAAAAACTCATCTTAGAAGAAAAACAATACTGTCCTTTTCAAGAGTCTCTGATTTCCATGAGGTAGATGAACAAGTTGTTCTGGTCATTCCTCTTCAATCTGCTCCATCACTTGTGTTGAGGTTCTGTCAGGAGGGTGTTGTTTGTGGTCCTGGGCAGGACATAGAGCAGAATAGACACATCTGGTAGGTACCCATTATGTTCAAGTGTCCATGGAAACACAGGCATATCCCTGTCCCCAGGTAATGAGACTCCATGGGCCTATCCACTTTTTGGTGAGAAGGTCTTTCACCACTACCTTGGGCTTAGGCAACTTTTTATCTCCAGATTATTGTAATGATAGAAAGTGATTTAAAATGACTGGGTTCTGGGACTTTACTGATACTGTTAGGTGATGTAGTGTGTGTAAATAGTCTCAGCTACCTTGCTCTGTGGTGTCTCACCAGACATTCCTCCCTTTAGTTTTTCAATAATACATTTTAAAGTGCCATGTGCTCTTTCCACAATGGTTTGTCCTGTTGCTATTTGAGGAATTCCTGTATGGTGTGCTATACCCCAGAGCTGTAGGAAATGTCTTGTTTTCTGTGAAATGTATGCAGGGCCATTGTCTGTTTTGATGGTGTGAGGGATGCCCAAAACAGCAAAGGCTGACTGCCAATGTGCAATGGCATCCTCACCCTTTTCTCCTGTGTGCACTGTGGCCCATATTGCTGATGAGAAGGTATCAATGGGTAAGTGTACATATTGTAAACCAATCCAAGTTCAGGTATGCGTGTGACATCAGTTTGCCAGATCTGTAAGGCACACAGTCCACAAGGGTTTATCCGCTCGGTGCAGTGTGGCCCTGGCAGTCAGCAGGTGCTAACAATATTACAAGCCTCTATGTTTGTCATTTGGAATTGCCATTGTAGGGCTCAAACACCCTAATGGAAGAAATCGTGTGATACTTTTGCTTGTCCTGGTGTGTCTGGCTGTGGTGCTGTCCAGGCAGAGCTCACTAACATGTGTGCTCTGGCATTGCCTTCTGTGATAAAACCTCATAGGTCTGCGTGACTCCTGATACGTAAGAGATATTAAGAGTACGTTCTGGCTTGAATGCTATGGCATAGTCTTTAGCAGATTGAATAATTGTGCATTAACAATTTCTTTTAACAGTGCTTGGTCTAATCTCTGTGTGATGCCAGCTACATATGCAGAATCAGTTACTATATTTAAAGGGATATGGGGAAAACGCTGGAAAGCCATAGCTACAGCATGTAATTCTGCCAGCTGGGGAGATCCATTCTGATAACTTTCCAACATTTGCCACTCGCTTTCCTCTTTCCATTTTCCCTGGCTTTTCCTGCTTTCCCAGAGCAATCTGTAAATGCCGTAACACCCTTTAAGGGTGTTCTGCTATTCAGAGGTTTCAGAGATAATGCGGTTTCTCCACTTAACAATCTATGGGTTGGTAAATGATAAGTGATTTGTCCTGTTGTCTTGGTTTTAGAAGACAGGTGTCTGCTAGGGAGGACAGGAGCCTCCATTGGAATGAAAAAATGTAGACCCCCCTCCCTCCAAATTATTATAATTCTGAAATCAAGAGGCTCTCAGGCAGAGATCTGAGGATAGGAATAACAGTTCTTTCTAATATTTATAACAAGGCAAACAAACAACAATAACTACAGCATTAACAACAAAACAGAACCAGGGACCCCGTGACAGCTTTCTCGGCTGAGACGGGAAGGGAAGGAGGAGAGGCTTTGCTTCACAAACCCCCTCGGGCGGGCAGTCCCAGTGCTCCTGCAGGGCTCTGAGGAACACTCAGCTGGAACAGCAGGAATGAGCTGAGATCCTGGGCCAGTGGCTGAGGTGGATCAGCAGCTCCATGGCAGTGGCTGGCACTGCCACACGTTCCGGCAGGACAGGGTATGTGAGGCCACCGAAGAAGAGGGAAGAAGGAGAAGAAGCAGCAGCTCCGTCTGGGTGATGGCGAAATTCCATTCTCCCCACCTCAACAGCTCTGCGCCCAAAGTGTCCTTCTCTTCAGCTGAAGAAGCCTGCCAAATTGTCCCCACCCTCCCCTTTTCTTGCCCTCTTTACCCCCTGGTCCAGGGCCAAACTCTTTGTCTTTTCTCAAGCACCCACCAAGTACTTGCAGTTAGGTTTTTCCCCCGCAACTAATGGGCAAAAATTCCACAGGTGAGCCAGAACTAAAAGAAGGACACCTAAACCCCAACACCTCTGAAATTTTGCAAGGCGTTTTGCAAAGCTGTACTGTTAGCAAAACACCATTCAAAATGTTCTTGTGTCACAGGTACAATAATTTGTGAAGGATCTCTTGCATTCAATTGTAAACGCCTGTGATGACATTTGATGGTTAATTGTGCTATTAGCTCAAATACTGTGGGTGCTGTCTTTCTTGGTTGATGAGGTAAAAACATCCACTCTAGGATGTGTAAAGGATCAGGCCAGTGAGTGTTCCACTGTCCTATAATAGCAGTAGGGTGCAGATTTACAATGAGAACAAATATAGTGTTATAAATGCAAAGGCAAATTCACGATAAAAATAAAAAGAGAAATTTATTATAAAACAACAAAGAGCAACAACGAGGAAAAACCACAATAAAATAGTCAGCGCAGCGCTGGGTGGACAGGGTCTACACCAAAGGTATAGGATTCCCAAATCCACGTTTGAGGGCTCTCAAGCCTAGGTTTTTATAGAGATTTTATGTCCTCAGGCTAGAATTCTAAGCAGGCTCCATTCACCAAGTGTCCTTGATCGTCAGGTGAATGGATTTCCTGGCATAGAAAAATAGAGCTAACAAGTGTCCGGACATAATCTCCTCATATGTAAAGAGATTCTGTATGTATTTCAATTTGTGTCATCAGGGCAGAGTAGTGGAATCCGGGGCCGGTGCCGATGGATATCTTCGGCAGTGCTTTTCCCTTTGTCCTTCTTGATTGCTTTTTCAACACCGGTTTGGCAGGTGGGGTGTTCAGGTCTGGCGATGATTATCTTTTCGGGGCTTGTCTTTTTGTTGACGTGATTGTCCCCCAACAGAAATCTGCAGGGCGTTGCTCAGGTCCAGAGGTAGATACCTTCTCTGAGCCAGTTCCTTTGTCTTCCTGATGGCCCTCGTCCTGTCTATTTTCTGAGCTGATGTGCCAGCTCGAGTTCGTTACTTGGGTGTTGGTTGTAATCTGTTGCTTTTTGGAGGGAAATCCCGACCCAACCTGGAGAAGGACTTTTTACATTTTGTATTTTATATTATTACAAATACATATATCTTATTTATACCTTTCAAATTTTTATTCATATATTAATTTATTACAATAGTAATACACACCTCTGGACATATCCGGTGGAGTTGTTGGTTTGAGATAACTTGCTGCACTGTTTCAAGAGCAGCCTTTGCCTCTGGGGTTAATTTTCTAGGAGAAGTTAATTCTGGATCACCTTTTAGGAGATCAAATAAAGGTGCTAATTGAGAATTTGTTGTTCCTAAATAAGGTCTGACCCAGTTGATGATACCCAAAAGTTTTTGTGCATCATTTAGTGTCTGAATTTTGGTTGAAAACTGAATTATTTGTGGTTGTATAGTCTGGTTCATTATTTTGAGTCCTAAATATTTCCAGGGTGCTTGCTCTGCTGCACCTTCTCTGGTGCTACATGCAGCCCATGTTTTTAATGCTTGCAGAAGGCTTGGCTGAATCTCTGAAAGCTCTTTTTTTGTTTGGGTTGTAATTAAAATATCATCCATGTAATGGTAACAGTATGCTCCTGGAAATTGCTTGCTCACTGATGAGAGTGCCTGTGCAATGTACCACTGGCAAATTGTAGGACAGTTTTTCATCCCCTGGGGTAGGACTTTCCATTGATAATATTGCACTGGTGTTGCATTATTAATGGAAGGCACTGTAAAAGCAGATTTTGGGGTATTATCAGGGTGCAGTGAAATAGTAACAAAACAATCTTTCAAATCTACTTTCAGAATGTCCCAGGAGGTAGGTATCATTGTGGGAGATGGCATACCTGCTTGTAATGTGCTCATGCTTTCTATCACAGAATTGACTTTTCTTAGGTCTTGGAGAAATCTCCATTTACCAAATTTCTTTTTATGATAAATACTGGGATGTTCCAAGGGCTCATAGATGGCTCTATGTGTCCTTGAGCTAGCTGTTGTTGTACTAATGATTTTAGGGCATCTAGCTTCTGCTTTTCAAGGGACCACTGTGGCACCTACATGGGCTAATCTGTAAGCCATTTCAGGGCTGGTGTAGGATAATTTACGACCATCAATACAGTGGCCCCTGCCAAAAATCTGTTCCCACTCTAACTCCCCATGATGACAGAACATCACTCCCCCACAAGTTCAGTGGCACTGCAGTGATGTAAGGTCATATTGCAAGTACTTGGCCTTCTGGATTTTTTATTAACACAGGACTGCTGCTCAAACAGCTCTGCATGGTCCCTCCAAGGCCAGCAACAGCAGATCCTGCAGGTCTGGTAGGCCAGGATGAGGGCCATGTGTTGGCAGAGATGATGGTGACATCTGCCCCTGTGTCAATCATGCCACTGACCTTTATCTGTGAGGGCCTCGCCTGAAGCATTGTAACAATACAAAACATATTAGGTCTTTGATCACCTACGACTTGAGTCCAGTACACCTGGGGCTGTCCTGTGGATCTGAAGTCTTGGTCTCCTTGCTCCTTACAATCTGCTTTGGGGACAGAAGACTTGAATAAGTTGTGCAATTCTGGTCTTAGCAGGGATAGTTACAGGGGGAGTAGGGGTTGACACAATGGCTTGTACTTGTCCTGTAAAATCAGCATCAATAACATCTGGGTGCCCAAAGATACCTTGTAAAGATGCACTGGATCTCTCTATGAGCAGTGCACTCAATCCTTTCCCCATTGGCCTGTCGGCCTCAAGAGGGACTTTGTGCACTTGTAATGAGTTTATGGTTATTGAGATTGAGGTGGAAACATCCATGCCAGTTGATCCCCTTGTCCTTGCTGTGAGCCGGTCACACAGGCTTGTGCTGGAGCATGGGAAAATGCCGCAGCAGCAGAGGTGGCAAGGGTGCCGCGACGACCCAGAAGAAGCGGTCCGCGGTTGGACTGCCCGGGGGCACAGGCACGTCCTCTGCCCAGAGAGTGATCTCAGCTCAGCAGCAGCGTGCTGGCGACACGGAGAGAGAGACTAGAGCACTGTGTGGTGTTCCGCTGAGAACTAGCCTTTATTACAGCAGGGCCCTTGGTGAAAGGAGACAGTGACAGCAGCTCTCTTGAACAGGGGGAAAACTGGGGTATTTATAGGGAAAGAGAGGGGCGTGGGCAAACTGGGATACATGTATCAGGGTGGAATGGTAGGGGAGAGCACCAATGGAGTGTAACAATTTAACATAACTAACTCAAAGATTTCTGGGAGTGATACTTTCCTCTCTCTTAGAGAAAGTGCCTTGCCTGCAAGGGAGAGCCAGGATCTCTGAATCAGCCAGTTTCCTGGCCTCTGCAGGAAAATACTTGTGTCATCACCCATTTCCCATTTGCATTGGGCTTCTTGTTTCCCTGGTCTTTGAGGATTAATTAATTGCCCATTAACATGAAATTTGGACCAGCATGCCTTGGCTGTATGTCTGACTCTCCCACACTGGTTGCAGCTTGCATTGCCGCTTCTTTGTCCTTGAGATGTCCCCTGTAGAATGGGCTCATGTGGACAGTTTATTTTCACGTGGCCTTGTTGTCCACACTTATAGCAATGTGGTGTGAGTTTAACAGCAGCTGTAATAGAATTGGCTAGCATATCCATGTTATGAGATCCAGTCCCAACCTTAGCACATGCTGTAATTATCTCCTCCAGAGATGGATTCTCTTGAAATAATGCATCTATAATTTTTCTACAGTCTTAGTTTGCATTATCTCGTGCCAATTGTAGCATTAATTGACCCCTTGCTTCACTGTTTGTGATTTGTTTTTCCATAGCATCCTGCAAACATTCTATGAATTGCATGTATAACTCATTGGGGTTCTGTCTTATACTTGAATAGCTTTGGGTTGGCACTGTAAAGTTTGTAATTTTTGTTAGAGCTCTCATTGCTAAGTCTTTCATTTGTGCTAGAATTGCAGAGTTCAAGCGAGCCTGGGTTTGGGGATCTTCTATGGGGTGTGATCCCATTAGCTGAGGGATGCCTGCCCCCATGGGTCCTGCTGTGAAGCTCTTGCATTTTTCAACTCCTGATCCTCTGCATAGGATCTCAAGGCCGTTTCAAACATCATATACTGCACTGGACTACAGATTAATTGTGCAATGTGCCTCAAATCATATGGAGTTAATTTACTAGCAGTTATAAATCTTAGCCTATTTTCTAGAGCAGGAGATCCTAGTCCATATTTAGCAGACAGCTGGCATAGCTCTGAAAGGATTTGCCATTTAGAGGGTATATTTATCAGGTGGGAATGCTCCTATTCTTCCCCCTCCCTGCTGCCGGACCTCTTCTATTGATAAATACATGGGTGCAGAGATCAGTTCATCTCCTTCTATATCCTGCTTTCAATTGCTTTTTGTTTTACCTCCATCCAGAAAAGTAGTGGATCTCTAGTGTAGACAGTTTCTGCCTTGAACAACGGTGGGTTTGAAGCAGTTGACAGAGGAGCTAGAGGTGCTTGTCTTTCTGGGCTGGTGGTGAAGTGAAGACTGTGGTTCTCTTTGTGGAAATCTTGTGTTTCCTTCTATTCTGTGGCTGCTTGTGGCTGTGAAAACCGTGGCTGTAGCTGTGGCGATGATGGAGCTGCGCCGGGTGCTGTCCCGGGGCTGGGGTCTGGCACCAGCATGCTTTTTCTTGCTTCTGGGGCACTTCTGGGTTTGGATCTGGCCATTTCACATGACGTCACCTCGGGGCCTGCCCTGCAGCAGCAGCAGCAGTCAGGCATGGCCAGTGGAGGCAGGACCATGGGTGCAGCTTCTGGGCTGAGCCAATCAGCTCTGGGCAGGGGCAGTCCGGACATTTCCATGGTGCCAAGGGGCGTGGCTGGCTCCGGTGCTTGAGGGGTGTCCTGGGGGCGGTGGTGGGCGGCAATGACAGTGTGGGTTGTGCAGCTAAATTAATGGGATTTCCCGACTCACCGTGGTGGCTCCGCGTGGCACCGCAGGTCAGGTCACCCACTGGGTATTCTGGGATCACGCTGCAGCACGTCCTGGGCACTAACATGGCTCTGCCACCTGCAGTGTTCCTTTCAGCTGCGGCGGTGCCGGCACAGCCTGGGACCCCGCCGTTCCCCTCTTTTCTACCACTTGGCGGGGTTGGAGAAAATGGCGCTCTAGAAAACAGTTCTGGTGAGAGGGGTGCATTTAGAGCATCTCTGCAGCGCGGTGCAGCTGTTTGGTGGTGCCACTCCCCACAGGGATTTGGAACGGTGTTTGAAGCTCTCTCTGTCCTCTCCAGAGCTCCATTCCCGCTTTTCAGGTCAGCATTTATCTGTTTTATTATGTTGAAAATAAATCTCCAAAGTTTTAAAACCTTTGTAGCATCTTCATCCCCCTTTTGAGACTGCTTTAAGAATACAATGTCCAGTCCGTTCCCATATATTTGTATCAAAAGCTGCTTCTTTGGTTGTATCTAAACCGTGGTTCTTTGCCCACATAATTAAAGCTAATAAAGCTTTTTTGTCATATTCTAATGCCATTTCTTGTAAAAGGAGCGACCACACCTTCAGAAGTGGATGTGGTTGAGTGGATATCCAGACTCCCATAGCTCTGATGAGTATTTTCTTCTATTTATATGGATAAGTCCATAAACTATTCCAGATTTTTACTGATTTTTCACTGCAAACAGCTTTCTTTGATGTAAAATTTTTGGACAGTTTTTCTGCCTCTTAATTCAACTTTTCGCTGTATTGTAGTTTTGGGCTCTACTTGCCTCTGACTTTCCCAGCTTTTCGCTGTCTTTAACAGGCTTTTTAAGCTCTGTCCCTGTCTTACCCCCTGCTCTACTCACGGGAAAGGCTGTGTCTTCGCACGATGGGTCGCCACTTGTAACATGCGGGTCGTAGGTGGCGAGACAAAGACCCATGACTCATGGTCCAGATGCTCATGAGACAAACAGCCTTGTTTATTATTCAGCACTCACTTAAATACTCAATTCAAATTTCTCAGGCTAGACAGCGATTGGCTGATACTTCTCTCGCTGCCCAGAGTCCTGGCCAGTGGTGTGCATTGGTTCAGACATTAATTAGGCTAGTTAAATTAGATTTGTGTTATGGCTAGATTAGATTTGTGTTATGGCTACATTTACTTTGTCCAGTCCAGACCAGCTGCACTGTGACACTACTTCAACAATTAGCAACTTCAGTAATTGTCTGTAAATTTCACCATGAGCGGACAATAAAGCAGAGACATTTACCCAGCACCAAGTAGATAACTACTGTGGGCCTGCCGCTACTACTGAAACAGCCAGTTCAGTTCTGGATGAGGGTGAAGGGGATGCAATCCTTTGGTGCAATGGTGAAAGTCTGACAGAGGGAAAGTGGTGTTTTCTCATTTTCACCCAAAGAACAGGAATGTGTGTGTTATAAATTGTCGTGACTTGTTATAAATGCACATTATATTATTGTCTTTTCGCAAGTATTATAATGAATAGTATATGTATAAGATTAGAAAATTTAGCTGTAATAATATAGTCTTCTTTATTTCTGTTTTTAATGAAACTTAGCAATAGTGCTATAATATATATATGTTAAGCTATGACATACCATTAAAACAAAAACTACTTTTTGTATTACCCAAAGACTGAAAAAGATAGCTGGAGACCCCTTTCTTTTTTTACTTTTTTGAACTATCTTATCCAGATGAAGACAGAAGTGACCAGAACTCTGGGGGGGAGGAATTTATTCCATATCTGGTATCAGGGAATGTAAATCTCAATACTGCCAAGAAGATTGATCTATTGGGAAGGAGGCAAGAAAAAATTAAACAGAAGAACACCAAAGATCCTAAGAAGAATGTATGAATATGTATGAGAATTTATGGATATGTAGTAGGATTCTGTTTTTAAGGGACAATCCTTTGTTAATAAAGTGTGCTCTCTTGGCTGAATGCAGAGACACCCGGCCGTATCTGTATACATTACTTTATTTTTTTTCTCCTAACTGTCTTTTTATTAAACTTTTAAAGTCTATAAAATTATGTGAACCTCCTTGTTCACAGTTGGGGGCTCATCCGGGCGAAATGCTTCACCTCTGAAGACCATCAGAAGATCCTGAGTGTAAAAAAGCATGCACCCTGCTGAGTTCAGTGGACCCCTCTCCGTTTCCCCTGGTGTGAGTCAGTAGTGGCTGCAGGTAAATATCCCGAGGACAAGAAAGAGATAAATAAAGAAAAAGAAAGGGAAAAGGCTTCCTAAAACAGCGGTATTTAGCTCCATAATTCTTGTGCATGAAGACCCAAAGAAGAAAACGGATTGTAAGTAATCTTTGGAGGAGTGGGAAGCGGGGGTTGCAAGATCCCCCCGAGGTTACTGAGACTGGGTCTCAGGGGAGGGGTTAGCCCCTTGGGAAAGGGAGTCGAGAGTTTTCCTGGAACAATCCACTGATAAAACGGGATAAAAGCGGGGATCCCCAACACTTTGCTTGATTAAGAGGTACACCCAAGAGAATCTGGGGTTAACAGAGCTGGATTGAGAGATATACCCAAGAGAATCTGGGGTTAACAGAACTGGATTGCGGGATATACCCAAGAGAATCTGGGGTTAACAGAGCTACATTAAGGGGTACAGCCAAGAAACCTAAAACATCCAAGGCCTTATAATACCCATGAGAAGATATTAATAATTTGAAAGTAAAAAGCATTTTATTGTTGTTTAGTTTTAAGTAAAAAAAAAAAAAAAAAAAAAAGTGAGTAAAATAGATGTGAGTAGATGTGAATAAATAAATGTGTAGTTGTTAATTTAAAAGTTGATTTTAGTTTGTTTAGAAGGAAGTGGATTGTATTAAGTTGTTCGTGTTGTGGTGAGGGGTTGAAGACTGCTGTAAGACTATCAGGGAGCTCTTTCTGAGCCAGATGTGCAAGTAGAATGCAAAACAGTGCTAGTGTGTAACATAAGCCGCAGTTAAAGGAGAGTGGGGGGGGACCCTGTAGTTATAGCTTTTGTTTTACTAAGTCCCAAGAAAATTTCCTGTGTGATTGTGTGTAAGCATTTGCAACAGTGACCTGGTCTTTTTTTGGTTTAAAGTTTAAGATTTCAGGAAGAGCAGAGAAGAGACAAAGAAATAAAAAGAGCAGGTGGAAATGGATGAAGGAAATCTATGAATTTATGTTTAATTTTATTAAACATAATAGATTGTTGTTGAATCTATGTTTAATTTTATTTTTTTGGGGAAGGTGTATTGTGTTGTATAGTATTGTATAATATCGTATTGTTAAAAAAAAAGGATTTTCGGTGCCTGGGAAAGCAAGTGGAAGGAGGTAGTGTTTAGGTTGGTAGAAATAAATTGGTTTAAAAAAAAAAAAATGGGGCAGAAAACCAGTAAGTCAGGTTTGGGGAAAAACAAAGGCAAAAAGAATTGCTAGAAGAAATACCCCAAGATAGCTCTCTGGGAGTTATGTTAGCTAATGGGGATATTAACCCAAGTACAAGGAAAAAGGATAAAGTAAAGATTATTCATTTTTGCATAATCGAATGGGCAAACAAAGAAGTAAGATCTGACCACGTTTGTTGGCCTAGATATGGTTCTTTTGAAAATTGGATTTGTCAGGCTTTAAACGTGTTTGTAAATTCAAAAGAACCATTTAATGCAGAAGAGAAAGAATATGCCGCATGCTGCATGGGGGATACAAACTCTGAGAGAGCAAAAATTCTAGAAATATCAGAAATCTCAAAGACAAAACAAGAAGAAAAAAGGAAAGAGAAAAGCTGGGACACTCTAGAAGTGTTACCCCCTCCTCTCCATGCTTGGCCCCATGCCTGCTGCAGATGTCCCGCTGGGGGTCCCGCCTGGCCTGGGTGCAGCCGCGTAGCTCGCGGCCACCCTGCCAGCCCTGCCAGGGGTTCCATTTGCCCCTGTTCCGGCTGCTTTGCCCACACTGGGCACTCCTGCTGTCCCACCCCTGGCCACTTTTCCCGCAGCCACCCCTACTGTCCCAGCCCCGGTGGCTGTGTCCGCGCGGACTGCGCTGGGCACCACTGCTCCTGCTGCCAGGAGACACGTGCAGACTGTCCATGCCCCACTTTGGTTTCCGCCGAGAGACTCTGCTCTCTCAGTGGTTCTGGTAACAGTCCCCGCCTACGCCCCCCCCTTGGAGGACTCAGCGGCGGGACGGATCCCTGCCTTCATCATCCCATCAACCCCTGCCATGGAAGCAGCCGTCCTAAAGAATTTCTCCCTCAATGGAGAGGTACCATTTCAAAATACAGGAAGCTCAGTTCAAAAGTGGGTTTCCCCTCACTCCTCCCCAAAACAATACAGAAAGGCTACTAGTTTATTCCCATTACAAGAAGTCCCAATGGGAGGGGGAAATATGGGATTTGTAAATGCCCCTTTGACTTCTTCAGAAGTCAGAGATTTTAAAAAGGAGCTAAAAGGACTACTAGAAGATCCTATAAGTACAGCGGAACTATTAGACCAATTTTTAAGTCCCAACATATTTACTTAAGAAATGGAATCAATAATGAAAATTATATTTTCCCAAGAGAGGAGGCAGATGATTAGGGTTGCTGGAATAAAAATATGGGAAAAGAAAAACCAGCAAGGACCACCAGGGGACCAGAAAATGCCAATGGTACCTCACAATTGGAATCAAAATGATGAGGCAAGATGAAGAAATATGAATGATTATTGTAATCTGATAATCAAAGGAATAAAAGAGGCAGCACCTCGAGGCAAAATGCAAAAAAAACACCTGAAGGACAACAAGGAAAGAAGGAGACCCCAACTGAATGGTTACAAAGACTTTGGAGGGATATGAAACAATATTCTAGAATAGATCCTGAGACAATAGCAGGGCAAACACTTTAAAGAGTTAATTTTGTCACCCATGCCTGGCCAGAGATTAGGAAAAAACTGGAAAAAATGGAAAACTGGCATGACAAACCTTTAAATTATTTATTAAAAGAGGCTCAAAAAGTTTATGTAAGACAAGATGAAGAAAAAGCTAAAGAGGAAGCAAAAATCCTGGTAGCAACTATGTGAGAAAGTAGTTTCCAGAGAAATTTGAAGCCTCTAAATACTACCCCTAGGCATTCAGGATTTAAGGGCAGGGAAAAGGAAAAAAAACAGAACCTCAGTACAAACAGAATCCCAAGAGCACTTTAAGAACATCTGTTATTACTGTGGGGTGAAAGGGCACTATAGGAGAGAAAGTCCTCACCTAATAAAGGACAAAAAAATTTTCCAAGAAATAGGCCCAGAAGAAGAATAGGGGAGTCATATGCTCTATTTTCTAGGAGACAAACACCATCTGGAGCCTGTCATAACCTTAAAAGTAGGTCCTCAGGAAGAAGAATTGGAGTTTGTTGTTGACACGGGGGCTGAGAGGACCTGTCTATTACGGATTCCAACAGGTTGTGATATAAGTAAAGAAACTGCAAAAGCAACAGGGGCAAAAGGAGAATGTTTCATAGTTCCAGTCATCAAAGATGTGGTAATTGAGGGAGAAACTAAAATTTGGATGGGGAATGTTTTATTTGTCCCTGGGGCAGGTAGCAACTTAGTGGGGAGGGATTTACAAGTAAAGCTAAGAATAGGAGTTATACCTGAAGAAGGGAAAATGACCACTAAAGTTCTAAAATTGGACCTAGAGGATGTAGATAAAATAAACAAGGAAGTTTGGGCTAGGGAAGGAAATAGGGGAGGACTGGATATTGACCCCATAAGGGTCATGATTGAGAGAGAAGAATGCCCCATACATGCGTGTCAGTATCCCATATCCTTAGAAGGAAGAGAAGGTTTAAAACCAGTGATAGAAGGACTAATAAAAGATGAGACATTGGAACCTTGTATGTCCCCTCATAATACCCCTATTCTCCTAGTAAAGAAACCTGATGGGAATTACAGATTAGTACAAGGTTTATGGGAAGTTAACAAAAGAACTTGGACCCGTTACCCAGTAGTTCCAAATCCTTATACTCTCCTAAGCAAAGTTCCACCCCAGCACCAGTGGTTCAGCATGGTAGATCTTAAAGATGCTTTTTGGGCTTGTCCATTAGCTGAAGAAAGCCGAAATATCTTCGCCTTTGAATGGGAGGATCCAACTACTGGGAGAAAGCAGCAACTGAGATGGACAAAATTACCACAGGGGTTTACTGAATCTCCAAACCTATTTGGGCAAGCTTTAGAAACAGTATTACAAACTTTCCCCACTCCTCCTGGAATACAAATTATCCAATATGTTGATGATCTTTTGTTATCAGGGGAAGCTGAAGGTGAAGTTAAAGAGGCTACTATAAAACTTCTGAATTTCCTTGGGGAAAAAGGACTAAGAGTATCAAAAGGGAAATTGCAATTTGTAGAATCAGAGGTAAAATATATTGGACATTTAATAAGCAAAGGTAACCGAAAGCTAAACCCTGAGAAGACTGCAGGAATTCTATCTCTCCCCCCTCCCTCTTCAAAAAGGGAGATTAGGAAGTTGCTTAGATTATTGGGATATTGTACATTATGGATCAAAGGGTATACACAGGCAGTGAAATTTTTATATGGGAAATTGACAGAAGGTGAAGACGTAAAGTGGACCAATGAAGATGATAGCAAGTTAGAATTGAAGTTAAAACTAGTCTCAGTATCAGCTTTAAGCTTGCCATCATTAGAAAAACCCTTTTATCTGTACGTGAATGTGGAAAGTGGAGTAGCTCATGGAGTTTTAGCCCAGGAGTGGGGGGGAGTAAAAAACCCAGTAGCATATTTGTCAAAAATGCTGGACCCAGTGAGTCATGGCTGGCCAGTATGTATTCAATCTGTAGCAGCTACTGCAATCCTAGTAGAAGAGAGCCGTAAGCTTACTTTTAGAAGCAAACTAATTGTGTACACACCTCATGCAGTCCGAAATGTACTAAACCAGAAAGCTGAGAAATGGTTATCAGACTCTAGAATGTTAAAATATGAAGCAATCCTAATAGACAGCGATGATTTGACACTAGAAGTAAGTAGAAGTTTAAACCCAGTTCAATTTTTATATGGAGAACCAAAAAGTGACTTAACTCATAATTGTTTGAAAATTATCCAATATCAGACTAAGGTTCAAGAGGATCTTGAAGAACAAGCTCTCTCAGAAGGAGAAATAATATATGTAGATAGCTCTTCCAGATGTTTACATGGGAAAAGGATTGGTACATGAAGGACTCATTTTAGAAGTTTTAGAAGCATTAAAGCTGCCTGAAGAGATAGCAGTAGTACATGTTAGGGGTCACCAAAAGGGAATGACCTCAGAAATAAGAAGAAATAATTTGGTAGATCAAGAAGCTAAAGATGCAGCAGAAAATGAGATCAAAAGAGTCTGTTAATTCTAACTCCAGACATAGAAAAATTGACAATTCCCAAATTCAGTGAAGCAGAAGAAAAACAGTTAAACGAGATAGGGGGAAAACAGGATGAATGTGGAAAATGGAGACTCCCTGATGGATCACAGTTACTTAATGTTGTGAATTCATATTGTAAATATTGGCTTTTCGCAAGTATTATGATAAGTGTTATATGATATATGCTTTTTGCTATATTCTTCTCTCTCTTAGCAAGTTAGAGGCTTAGAAAGGAATTCTGAATGGTAGGGATATGTTTCATCCAGACA
This sequence comes from Parus major, assembly GCF_001522545.3. Taxonomy (NCBI): domain Eukaryota; kingdom Metazoa; phylum Chordata; class Aves; order Passeriformes; family Paridae; genus Parus; species Parus major. Next base: position 12,438,907 of record NC_031772.1, on the reverse strand, counting down.
AGGCAAGATAACTCCAACAGGCAGGACAATGGGAGGACCAAGCTGTTTCCAGCAGAAGGACAGTGGAAACCAGGCTGTTATCAGCAGCAGGAAATGGAGACCAAACTGTTATCAGCAGCTAGGACCAGGCCATTGGCAGCGGGGGAAGGATATGAAGCCCAGCTGCTCTCATAGGAAGGATGAGAGGCCCGGACTGTTATCAACACTGACCATTTGCAGAAGAAAGGAAACCAAACTCAAAAATAATGATGATCAGCAGAAATAAAAACCATACAGAGCATGTTCTAAGAAGGCAGAACCAGGGAGGGGACATGCTTTGAATATGCATTAGACCCTCACAGCAGGATGGGATAAAAAGGGTGTTCCCAAGATACCAGGTGTGCTCTTGGCAGCACGCCAAGGCATCCAGCTGTAACTCTTTGCTTTATTTTATGTCTCTTATTGTCTTTATTAAACCTTTTTAAAATTTTACAGGAGTGAACTTTGTTTTTCACACTTAATAAGTCACTTACTAGAAAAATGGTAGAAGATACGCATCAAAAAACTCATTGGGGTACTCAAGCTTTGTGTGATCAGTTTTTAAGGCATTATGGGTTTATTGGGATTTTTGGAGTGGCAAAACAAGTAACTGAAAGATGCATAACTTGCCAGAAAGTGAATAAAAAGGTAATGAGACAGACGACATTTGGAGGCCATGAGTTAGCCCTCCGACCATTTCAAAGTATCCAAGTCGACTTCACTGAACTTCCTCAGGTACAAAGATGGAAATTTTTATTAGTAATAATAGATCATCTAACCCATTGGGTGGAAGCAATTCCTACTGTCAAGGCCACAGCCAATGTGGTATGTAAAACCCTTTTAGAACAAATCATTCCCAGATATGGGATGGTTAATAGAATAGACTCAGACAGAGGAACGCATTTCACATCAAAAGTCTTGCAGCAAATAATTCAAGCCTTAGGAATAAAATGGGAGCTACATACCCCATGGCATCCACAGAGTTCAGGTCGGGTAGAAACGATGAATCAAACTCTAAAAAGAACTTTAACAAAATTAATAATCAAAACCCAAATGTCATGGGTAAAATGCTTACCTCTGGCTTTATTGAGGGTTTGAACACAACCTCGATCAGATTTAGGAGTGTCACCCTATGAGATGATGTTCAAGTTACCCTTTCTGACCACCCAACATGAAAGTGCTACCTATGAAGTAGGGGAGATGAGTATCAAAGAATATGTGAAAACAATTGCAAAAACCCTTGAAAATTTGCGGTTAAAAGGGATAATCCCTCAAACCACACCTTTAGACTTTAAAATTCATAATATCCATCCAGGGGAATGAGTGTTGGTGAAAACATGGAAAGAACAATCTTTAACTCCACAATGGGAAGGTCCTTTTCAGGAAGCTGCAATCTGGACCAGGGAACAAGGGTGGATCCATGCCAGCAAAATCAAAGGACCTGTGAAGAAACCTGAGGAGTAGACTGTAAATTCTGAACTGGGTGATACCAAATTGACTCTAAAGCAGGGACTGGGTGGTAATGAACTGGGACAATCCACATGATCCTAGGAATGTACAGAGAATAACACATACCTAGGAAGTAAAGTTAAGCTTTTACCAGTGATTTCAAGTGCTGCCTGAACAAGCTTTAAAACATCTCAGATACCCACCCTGGGGAGGAATACTCCCACCTCAAACAGGGGGATCCAAACTGTTTTGATTAAGAGATTCCCAAGTTCTGGCTCTAGCCTGTGACTTATACAAAGAGGAGGGAGAATTACAACTCCCATCAGTGCCATACCATATACCCTGTCTCAAACATCCTAATAGAAGACATGGTAGCTGGGTTAAATGTGTTTAAATTGTAAGGAAAATTGGTATTGTAGTACACACAATCGTCGTTCTCTTTGCATGAAATTTAGAGTGCTAAATCGATCCTCTCTCCAGACTGAATTAAGAACAATTGAAATAATAACTTTGCTTTGTGGATGGGAATTATTTGTGCCTGTTGAGTGGGAAATACCTGAGGAACAGTGGGAAATGACAATTAAGAAGTGCCATAAGTGATTTGCCTGGAAACTGACAAAAAGGAGGTGATAAGAAAACAGAGGGCAAGACCAGGTTGGTCGCTGTAGTGGCCACCAAGAAGATACTAGATGTTGTAGTTGATAGCCTGAAATGTATCTTTTCTCATCTTTTAGTTGTGATTCTGTCGCCCTGAAAACTCAACTTCTGAGCTTGCTGACATGGTTTTCTAAAGACTTTCCCAGGACAGTAACTGTAAACATAGATAGGTGTACATTCTTTCTGTTACACGTCTTGTAATGGGCATCTCTCATGGCCAGTGCAGTGAGAAAGTGTAATCCTGACCATCCAATCCCTGGCCATGGTAAGAAGCCTATAAATCCTGGGAGGAAAAATAAACTCTGCTCTTTCTTCACCACACCTCAACCTGTGTTCGCGTGATCTATTCATCTTCAGGGGTAACATGATTCTCCCCCCACCCCCAGCTTCTCTTTCCCCTAATTGTTTACCTGGTGTCAAGTTACCATGGTTACTGAAGTTTCTCTCCTCAGCCCCATGGCAAGAGGCCAGATAGAGTAAAGAGAGGACCCCGCTGGCATTTCCAGCTGCTTGAAGTTTTTTTAGCCCAGGAAAGCACGGGGTTGGGAGAAGAGAACCCTTCTTTCCAACACGCAAGTTTGTAATTTTTTCCTGTCCCAGAATGCCTGTGAGCTATGGAAGCTGAGAGGGCATGCTTCCCTTCCCTTTCTTTCCCTCCTGTGTTGCCAGGAAACCAAGCCCCCCCTCTCTCCCCCTCTGCCCCTCTGTGGAGAATACTCCTACACCTTTGTGGGCATTTGAAGAAGTTGGTGTCTGTTATTTCTTATCTTGGTGTGTGTAACCTTGATTTGTAGAAAGTTTGTAAGATGTACTAACTGAGAAAATAATTGGTTCTCTCTCTGATGTTCCCTCCCTCCGAGAAACCCTGTTAAAAAAGACCCTCAGACCCCAAATCCTTTGTCTCTCGTCCTTTGGATTGCCCTTCACAGAAATAAACTGTGGAATGCAAACCAGAGAGAGAGTCCCCCCCTGATTTCTTTACTCGCTCTATAGACTTGGATTCTTGAAGAGAATCAGTGAACCCCACAAACATATGCTGGCTCGAAACTCAAGTGAAGAGAAACCTCATCACTGAGCTAGCCAGGCCACACTTGAGAGGATCGAGTCAACTATACACCTCCTATGGGTAGCAACCCCATAGGCATGGGAGGTGGGAATATAAGCCATACCAGACCTCTGTTACTCCTTTTTTTTGTCACTCATTTTTTGTCTTTTCTCTTTCAGCATACCAGCAAACATGCACCATAAATGCTACCAAAAGCTGTATAGGGAAAGACACCAAGGTTCCTTTTTTGCCACTCATACCTGTATCAACAGTCACTGTTATAACCCATCCAAACTAAGTAACTGTATGCATAATGAGAAAAAATATTGGATTACAGAAAATTTGGGAGCAAGTGGTAATAAGTTGGGAAGTGAATGCCCAAAAGGGGAGAGATGGATTTGCTTTACATATGTTATTAGAAGCAAACCCCAAGATTTAGTAAAAGAAAATAGATAAGCAAAAAGGCAAAACCAGCACAGCAATCTAATCCTGTGTCAGTTTCACTTCAAGATTTGTATAGAAAACTGAAACAACAATTAGAAAAAGAAATAGATACCTCAAGACTGGGAAAAAACAGTTTGTGGAGTTGAGAGAGAGAATCACTAAGGAACTTAACATCACTAACTGTTGGGTATGTGGAGGGGCTTTGACATCAGAAGAATGGCCATGGAAAGGCAGCAGCTTAGGTCCAATTGAACTCCTAAAATGAAACCAGACAATTACAAAGAGAGAAAACCATCCTGAAGGGTGGATTTTAAGCTCAACAGTGATAGGAGAAGAATGTCTCTGGCGCACAGGAAAAATTTTCTTAATGAAGTAAGAAATACTCCCTGTAAGAGATATAAAGTTAGTAATGGAACTTCCATGTGGCGGATCCCAGATGAACCAACTTGGTACTGGGCTCCCAGAAAAACAAAGAAAGGGGATTGCAAATATAATAATGAAATTAAACTGTTTCAATATAAAAATAAAGGCAAGAACCCTTACTTTAGTATCCCCAAAATCTCCAAACTCTAAGAGAACTTAAATCAACAGAAAATTGATTTTTGGAAAGCACCAGATGGCTTATTTTGGATATGTGGAAAAAGAGCATACCCAAAACTCCCCCCATGATGAAAAGGGAATTGTACTCTGGGAATTATACAGCCGGGATTTTTTCTTCTGCCAGGACCAAATGGAGATAAACTAGGAGTACCAGTATATGAAGACCTAAAAATAAACAAAAGGGAAGAGATTGAAAGATTTCAAAAATGGAGAGATGAAGAATGGCCCCCTGAGCACATATTAAAAACCTATGTGCCAGCCACCTGAGCACAAGATGAGAGTTGGGGATACTGAACCCCAATTTATATGATAAATCGCATCATAAGACTCCAAGCAGTTATAGAAGTAATAACAAATAAAACTGCTCGGGTAAGAGAATTAATATCCACTCAGCAACATCAAACCAGAGCTGCAATATATCAGAATAGGTTAGCTTTAGACTATTTGTTAGCTGAAGAAGGAGGTGTTTGTGAGAAATTTAATACATCAGATTGTTGTTTAAAAATAGATGACAATGGGGATGCCGTTCTAGATATAGTCAATGATATCAGAAAAATAGCACCTGTACCAGTTCAAAAATGAGACCCAATGCTAAAAAGCAGTTGGTGAGATAATCTATTGGGAATAGAATGGTGGAAAAAGTTAGGCTTCTTCCTTTTGTGTGCTACAGCTGGCTTAATATTTCTTCCTTGTTTAATCCCCTGTTTTATTCGGCTAATCACCAGAGTAGTTCAGAGTATGCAGGTGATAACTATGCCTATAGATCCAAAATTGACTACATCTAGAGCGGCACAAAAAATTATGGTGTTAAAGAAACAAAACAACATAAAAGATCCTTTTGAAGAAGCAAGATTTATTTGAGAAAAAATGAGAGAATAATGAAGCTTAGAGAACAAGAAATATTGCTCAATGCAAATGATTCATGAAAAGAAAGAGGGGAGATATTGTTATAAATGCATATCATATTATTGGCTTTTCGCAAGTATTATAATGAATAGTAAATGTATAAGATTAGAAAATTTAGCTGTAATAATATAGTCTTCTTTATTTCTGTTTTTAATGAAACTTAGCAATAGTGCTATAATATATATATGTTAAGCTATGACATACCATTAAAACAAAAACTACTTTTGTTTGTATAACCCAAAGACTGAAAAAGATAGCTGGAGACCCCTTTCTTTTTTTACTTTTTTGAACTATCTTATCCAGATGAAGACAGAAGTGACCAGAACTCTGGGGGGGAGGAATTTATTCCATATCTGGTATCAGGGAATGTAAATCTCAATACTGCCAAGAAGATTGATCTATTGGGAAGGAGGCAAGAAAAAATTAAACAGAAGAACACCAAAGATCCTAAGAAGAATGTATGAATATGTATGAGAATTTATGGATATGTAGTAGGATTCTGTTTTTAAAGGACAATCCTTTGTTAATAAAGTGTGCTCTCTTGGCTGAATGCAGAGACACCCGGCCGTATCTGTATATATTACTTTATTTTTTTTCTCCTAACTGTCTTTTTATTAAACTTTTAAATTCTATAAAATTATGTGAACCTCATTTTTCACAGACTGAATAAAAGGGGACAATTTAAATTATCAATCATGAAAACCAATTTTATTAATTTAGCAAACAGTAAAGCAAGCAAAAGCCAGCTAGCTGGGGCGAGCCGGGGGGAAGCTGCTCTACTTCGGCATCTCCATCCACAGCACGTGCTTTGGCTGAGGAGATTCCTTTTTTATATAGTTCCTGCATCTGTGTCTCCTGGATCGTGTCAGTGCCTGCGCCACCTGTTGCTGTGGGGTCTTCTTCTGCTTCCTGGTGGTCATGGGGTGAAGGCTTGTAGTCTTTCTCGGTCCGTGATCAGGCATTGGTTAGGCAACCTTCTTCCTAATAAGATGTTCTAATTCTTGTTAGTGCAGCCAGATACTGTGGTTTTTAGCTTCTCTGCAGCTTCAGCTTCTTGCTTTTACAGCAAGATGTTTGTGGTTAGGTATTTCTGCAGTGTTAGCTCTTAAAACAGCTTCAGCAATCATATTGTATTTAGCAATCATATTAAATTTGATTAACAAACAATAGCAATCTATTACAGTGTGCATATGTGGGGAGGGCAGTCATGGGGCAGAGACATGAGGCAGTGGAAAGTTATGACAGTGGAAAGCAAATAGAATCCTGCCTTGACTTCTGCACCTTCAGGTCCTCCAAGGCTCTCTGCTCTTCAGCAGCTTCTCAAAACACACAAGTGCCTACATGCGGACCAGTTAGAGGAGCACTGATGTGTTTGCCTATGTGCTGAAAAGACTAGAGGTAGTAAGAAGTCTTTACCTGAAAGGAGGGGCCATCCTTGTCAAATGGAAAGGCTGATAAACACTGGTCTCTGCAGCTCACAGGGTGCTTTTCCCCCTTCATGTCTCCCTGTGGCTGCATTCCATCCAGCCAGATTCTGTGAAGCAGGGACCTTCACTGGCAGCTAGAGAGTCGCTCCAGAATCCCTGTCTGTCCCTATGTTCACCAAGGGGTCTCCAGTAGCAGGCTTGAGTTTCTTGTCTTTTCATTATTAGTTTATGAAAAAAATCAGAAAAAAAATTAAGCCTAAGTCCTGAAAACCTTCAGAAACTTCAGCTGTTTTCCCATGTGTAGGAAGGCTGTAACTTGTGTTCCTGGTGAGGTGCCAGAGGAGCATCAGGCAGGATTTCCACATGCCTAAGAAGAGAATCACCACTTCTGGTGTGCAGAGGAACTGGTGACTTTCTTCCATCTTTTTGCTATCTCCAGATACGAAAATCTCCAAAGCTCCAGATTTATATATTCTATATCCTTCCTGTGGTTAAAGACAAAACAGATGCCTATTTGCATTTTTAAGGGGTAGAAATGAACCATCCTCATGGATATTTGGTTACACATTTGTACAGGAACTGCTGCTAGTGACACATGCTGCAATCCCCTTTTTCCCAAAGCAAAGCTGTCATGGATGCTTTGGATACAGCAAAGCACTAGGCTGAGAGCCTTCCCTAAATGAGGATACCCTGTTGATTCACTCTGCAGCATCTCCCAGCGACTTTCTTCTCCTTGTGCCTAGCAGGAAAACTGGGCAAAGAGAAAAGCCTGACTTGCAGCTCTCTGTTCTTCTTGGTGGAGAAAACATGAAGCATGCTACTCAGTAAATTAAATCTATATATTCATGGTGTCCTTTGAGCAGTGTTCATTCTCCTGAAAGCCAAACTAAGGTTCTGGCTGGATTCAAATGTCTTTTAGGTGAGTACTGGATCCAAACAAATAACTCCTGTCACTGTAGCTGACCTTGGATAATTTTATAAGTTAGTTAAGATGCCAAGTGCAAAGGACAAAACTCAAGCCACAGTGTAAGTTAAAATTTAGCTACTGTATTAATTAAGTCTGGCTTACATCCTAAGCTGCTGGTATCCTGTATGGCTATACATACAGGTTACAGATTACCATACATTTAACTGAAGAATGCAAATAACATCACTATAATACTGATGGATGGCTCAGTATGTAACAGGATGGTGGAAAAGCTGGTCATTTTATAAAAATTACAACAAATTTTGTTGTGTGAGTGGTCCAATGTGCTGAATCTCTTCAAGGCTTTCCAGGACACAGGATGAGCAGAGACTGTTTTTTGTGTCAGCTGCAATGAAAATAAAAGAGATTTTCAGGAGTGGTGAGAAGGGGAAGCAATTTTCATGTAACAGATATTGTGAAGCTCATCAGAGATTCTTTACTTTTAGGACTGGTTAACAATGAATTGACAGGTTTTTAAATCCTCCCACCCATTGCAGTTATATAGTAGTATAGTAGTTATATAGTAATTGTTGTACTATAGTACTATTTGCTCCCAAGCACTGTCTTTTTTATTGCTGGCTTAAAGTACATGTGTATGTGTGTGTTCATATCTATCAATTGTGTTTCTAAACCAAAACTTTCTGCTTTCTGTCTGCAAACAGTATCACCCTGTTTTCATTTGACCCAAGTGCTGAGGAAGGCTGTAATGTAACCACTTGGTCAACCTGCCAGGAATGTCTTCTACAACAGAAGGAAAGCCACATGGGCATGGCTATGACCCTGCAAAAGGGGCACTAATATTGATCTAAAAGCTAAAGGGGAATGCTTCACAACTGGCCCTTCTAAAGAACACGGGAATGCTTCATGCCAGCCCCTATTGAAGAACTTATTGGAGACCCAAGTTTCTTCCTGCTTCTTCTCACCTGCAAGCAAGGAATGGCTGAGGACAATTGTACTGCTGAGGACATCTTTTGAAGGAAAAGGGCCACCAGCCCAGAGTTAGTAGGCATAAAATACTACAGTTCCCATTGCATAAAACATCATTTATATGAGCAGACAGTATTCATCCTCCCCAACAGCAAGCCATAAAATCCATGGATATTTCTGTACTCTGTAAAATGTGTCTTTGGACCTGTCCAGGGAACAACAGCTTTTCCAGTTTGTTTGTATGGGTGGAGTTGCGCATTCAATGTTGTCACACGATCCCCTGCTATTGTGACTAAGGGATTACTCCCAGTGCACTGAGCCCTGGTCTAGAGGTTAGTGTGCCAACCCCAAAACCTGGTCTGCTGATACAAGTTATTGCCTATTTGCATTTCCTCTAGCCACTCTCTTGCTTCCAGTGGTGCCTGTGCACTCAGAAAGAAAACAGGGCTTTTTCTCTGTCACCTGCTGGAACCTGGTGCTGCCCAGCTGTCCCCGCTCAGAGCCTGAAGAGTGCTGGCTGCCGCAGGACAAATCCACTCCAGGAGCGAGCCAGAAAAGGGGGAATGGGGATGGTGGCAAGTAAAGCTCATGCCTGTGCCTCAGCCCTAATTGGTTTTCTAGTATAGGTTCAGGTAAATTCCTTAGAGAGTCAGATAAGGAAAATAAACACCAAGCACAGAATAAATGCAGAAGACACCACATAATCCTAGATGAACAGTTTAGTGCTTCTGTATTTGCATATAAAAGTAGAAGCATCTCCAGGTTTTTGTGGTTTTCCTGGGCTCTTAGAACAGTCCAATGTTTCTGTCTTTGCTGAATATTTATCTTCTTAAAAAATTTCTGTTGTTAACTAAAAAATAATCTCCCCTGTGTGACCCTTTTGGCTAAGATGGAATATGTTTGTGGTCTGCCTCAACTAAAACAACAATGTGCAATTTTATCTAATCATCTAGTGTGAAATTAGATGTGACTTTTTTGCCCATGTGATCAACTTGCAATCACAGAACAGATTTGCAGAAAATGAGCGTGTAGAATTTCTCTAAATTTATTTGTCATTGTACTCTTTTATCCTGATATAGTGGCAAATAAGTTAGAGAATTATACACAGTCCACTCACCACTTTTTCCTGTCCCACAAAGAGAGTTACAATTATAGAAAAAGGATAAATATAGCCACTATATTGTCTCAGCAGCTGGGGGTAATGAGTTTAGCATTAGACCATCCATTGAAAGATCTTTGAAGATAATGCTTTGATCAACAACAGCATTCCTGGTGAGAAAAGAGGCACCACCTGAGTCTCTGCACAGCCAAAGCCAGATGCTGGTTTGATGTGCCTGTGCTTGGGAGTGGGAACAATCCCTCAGGTAAAGGCTGCAATGAAAACAGTCCATGAACTAGTGGAATGAGGTCATGTCTAGGGAGCTCAGAAACAGAAACTTGTGGCCATGCACTGTAAACTCTCACTCTTTAACTGAAGTCCACTACTTAAAGACCCCATTGAAACTCCTGTCATGCCTTATCAATACTAAGATTTCCTCTGTTTCAAGAGTTTTGTTGTGGTCTCTTTAAGTGAATTTCCTTTCATGTGTTGGATATTCCTGTTAATGTCAAAGGTAATTGTCATGGCTGTTTTTAAATTGTTTAATGGCCATTGTATTAGAGTTTAAATAATTCTGTACTGTATTGGGCTTTGTGGCAAGGTTTTGGTAGAGGAAGCTGTAGGTTGAAAAGACACCAGAAGCTTCCCCTTTGTCAAAGTCAATGTCACCAAGCAACAAGATGAACCCACCAATGGTCAAGGATGAGGCCATCAGAAACACCATCCTACAACTCCATCTTCACAAAAACATTCTGCATTTTCTACATATAACTATAGCCCAAATAGCAGTGGGAAGGGGATATGTTTTCCATGCATTGGTGCTAACACACACTAGTTTTTAGAAAAGTACCCCCGCCCCCAAACCTGCACTGTGTCAAAAAAATTTGACAATACCCACTTCGTAGTTAGCACTGTTTGTCTGGGCAGGGGTATAGAATGTCACATACTGGTTAAACTGCATATAACTTAAGAACTTGTTTGCATTATCCTCAACAGAAAAAGCTTCTGTTTCCTCCAGTATCTAGAATTTCACCTGGTAAGTATTGGATTGACTTATATCAGCTGTGAGAATGAAGCCTTTCCCACTCTGTTTAAGTAGGTGCCACAGGTATTACACAATGCATATGGAAGGCAGCCACTTCCGTCATGTCCAATGTTGACATTGCAAAGTGACAACAATACAAGAGAGACATGAAAATTACACTGTGAGACTTCCAAGTTCCATTAGCTAATAGAGGTGTCTGAGCTCTTTGCTCTAACTTAACTTGGGATGTGCAGTAACAGGGAAAATAGCCATATAATGCCCAGATAAATGCTTTCTTTGCCAACCCAAGCATTAATGTCACTATGGCTCTATTCCCACAGAAGATGGGTGGCCAACTACATAACGTGCTCTGTGGTTGTTGGGCTTTCAGCCTGGACTATCATGAAGAATTCCAGAGTTAGAAAATCCATCATTTTACCTTTCATGAAACATCTTTTCTGAGGTGTAGAGGTTCACAGAACAGATAAATAATGTACTTATTTGTATATAATCCTTTTTGATATTGTTACCATGGAAGCAAGTAATTAAAAAAATACTCTCAAGCAGGTGGTTTTGGTTTTAAATATTGTCTTTTCAGCTTTCCAGCTCTGGTTCTGTTGGGGATTGGATTTTCTTTCTCCATCTGCCACTAGATGGTATTGCTTTAACAGCCACCTTCCTGCCTCTTCTGCACCCTTGAGACACAGACCCCAGAAAAGCAGGGGCTGCCTTTGTTTTAATATTCTTCAAGCATCTCCTGGCAAATGTTGTTGAGGACAGTCTTAGAATAGTAGACATTTAGTCCCACAATTGGCTGCTTCTTGTGCTTGCAGCACAGTTTCTGCTTAAGGGCAAGTTTCATATTTGTTCTATAATCCAGAAGGTAAGATAGGACTGTGGTCTGCCTGAAATTTCAGAATACCTGATGTAGAAAATTTGAAGCAAACCGAGAAAACTTTATATACTCCAGGACTTTTAGCAAATACAAAAATGTAAATAAAAGGCTTCTTTTTCTTTCACAATTGCAAACTTTTTTCTAACAGTTTTGTATTTCCTTTATGTACTCACAAAAAAACCTCAGCTAATATGCAGGAAGTCATTCAGCAAAATTGTTATTAGTCTAGGAGATAAAAACATCAGTGTGATGAGATATGAAGTAACTTTCTATTAAAAGTTAATTACTTGGATCATTCAGCCTTAAATGATTTGCTACCTTCTAATCCCTGATATGCATCTTTATGGCAAGTTTATATGATGTGAGACTTATGCCACTTTTATATTTCCATGCTTTGGTGTTGTGTTATTAAACTGTCTTATGTCATTGCTTTTGCTACTGGAGGAACAATCAAGAAAGTCAAACCAAAAGTAAAAAGAATATCCTCTGGTTATTACAAGTTCTCTGTACCCACATTTGTAATTTTTCAGTGACCCAATTTCTATCTTAACTCTAACTTCATTGATATTTAGAATTATTTTTAATTGCTTTATTTGTTTGTAAGTAAACAAAACCTGCTCCCACATTTAGTCTGAATGTTGGGATTGGCTAGCTGGAATTTTATCAGGTGTTTTGAAGAACTATTTGGAAGTTTTAAGCCCAAGTTACACAGCAAATCTTGCATCCCCACCCAACTGAGTAGGGGCTAAAAGGCCCTCCTTGGTCCTGCCCCTCTCATGCAAACTGTCCCTTTTCTAGCACAGGTACTAGTGAATTCAAAGACAAGGAGGGCTCTTCTCTTTGAAAGGAGCATAAAATTGGTTGGTTTACAGTGACAGCATGACCCCAAGAGCCAAACCTTATCCTGTAAGTGCTGAACAGCTTGAACTGTCCTGTATCTTAACAAACACGAGGGAGCTTCCAGCTGACCTATGTTCATTGCTGGGGAAAAAAGTACTTTTAACAAAATTCACTTTTTTTCTCATGCAAATCAGAGAAAACAAAATAAAATGCCTTAGTATTCATAATCAGAGTGTAGAAAATCAATGCTGCAGACAGTGCTGCTTCTTACCTTCCACCTTTACACACTACAGCCTTTACTACTACAGCTGCTGGTGCCCATTTAGTGTCCACTGCCTCCAACCCAGGTAAGTGTGATAAATATAGCATTGGATAAAAATTCGTGAAGGAGAATAAAGAATTATATGCTATATTTGTAATACTGTAAAGATACAAAATACAAAATAATCCAAGGATTCCTTCCCGAGTCGAGCAGTAACGATCTACGGTGACGCTTATCAGCACGAGATAAAGAGCAGGACACAGGCAATCAAACCGGACAATAAGAGTAGCCCGGTCGAGATATCCATCTACTCCGCACCCATACCGGCCACTCAACCCCGGGAAATGCAATCAGAAGACACTCAGAGCCATCCGCATGTGAAAGGACTCTGCCCCATCGACTGTTGACTCAGCAATGAACCCAGGAAATCTATTCACCCACACATCCAGACTCTTTGTTGGACTGTGCTCATCCTGGGTTTTTGCCTCAGGATACAAAAATCCCTAGAAAAACCCCGGACCGCAGTCCCTTCTTCGTGGATTTGGGAAATCGGTACCTCTGGGTACAGATCCCTGTCCACCCGGCGCTGTGCTGATTTATTTATTGTGGTTTTTCTCTCGTTATTTCTGATCGAAATTGTTTTATAATAAACTGCTTTTTTATATTAACCCTATTTTGCCATTGCATTTATAACTGATTTGATGCCGTGACTCGGATTCGGAGAAACTGCGGGGAATCTCGCTGCCCAGGAGGGGTACACCCACTGATTTTGGCGGCCTGGTGAGTCGAGAAACCCCTGTAGCTCATTCTGATATCCAAACTAAATTTAGGCTGAGATTAACCACAATAAAAAGGAAACGGATCCGGAGCAGAGAGCTTGGGATGGCATGGAGCCTTTAGGAAGCCGCGGCTTGTTTCGCTCATAAAACGTCTATTGTGCATGAAGACATCCACGCAGGAAAATAGCTGTAAGTACTGCTGGTTTAGTGGGTGATCGGACAAGTGTGTGAGACGTGATCTGATCACGAAGCAAGTGTGGACTTCAAGGCCGCGGTTCCATCCTCCCACGAGGGAATTGGCCGGCCGCGAAGGAAGCGATCCAGAGTGAAAGCTTTTTCTCTACACACTTGTAAAAACCTGAGACGAAAGGGCGTCTCGGGGGACTGATCACAAGGGACTAAAAGGGGAAGGATACGTCCTGTCGATCTCGGGAACTGGTAAACCCTTTTAGTTAACGGATCAAGGTAGAGGTCCGGAAAAGGATCAAAAGTACCGATTACAAGAGACCTCAGCTCAGCTCGCTGAAGGGTGAGTATGGGCAAAGTTTGATTCCTTGGGTAAGCGCACAACACAGAGACGGAAACAGACTCACGGAGGAGTCAAAGACAGGTAAGAAATTATATATTTGCGAAATATGGGGCAGAAAAAGAGTAAGCTTCAAAAAAGGAGTACAGAGAAAAACCCCTCCGATCAGGGGGAGGGATCACTAGATATCCCGCTGGAAAGCCCCTTAGGTTGGATGTTAAAACACTGGGAAGATTGTCCCCAAAGAAAGGGAAAATCCAAGGCAAAATTGATACATTACTGTATGGAGGTTTGGGGAGGACAAGAGTTGAGAAGTCACCTCACTTGGCCAGTGTTAGGCACATTCAAAAAATGGACGTGTAATAAGTTATTCTCCTATGTGGAGAACAAAGTCCCCTCAGATCCCGAGGAGAAGGAATATGCTAGACTCTGGTTAAACACCAGAGTAGGGCTATTCCCAATGAAACAAAGAGAAAAATGTGAGTCGAGAGCTGAATCCTGGGAACCCCTCAACCACTTACCACCCCCATATCATGGGCCGGCTGGGCCTTCCTCTATGGATCAAGTGGTGCCTTCAGCACCTTTGGGCTCCCGAGACCAACCCGCCGAGATGCATACATCCCGAGCGGGAGGCTCGGCTCCGGCAGCTATAACGGCAGCCCTTCCCCTGTCCCCGCCTGCGAACACAATAGCCACAGTAGCCTCTTCGGAGGTTTCTCCTGTGCAAGGCGGGGGATCACTCTATCCGCCCTTGCTGGTCCTGCCGCCACGACCGGGACCCCCCCACATAACAGAGGGGATCCCTCCCGTCAGCCAGGTGGTGGCAGAGTTCCCACAATTAATAACGGGGAAACAACTCACAATCACCAGCTCCCCTCCCGCAAGTAGAACCCGTTTCAGAGCGAGAATGATGGGTGATGAGTGGGGAGAAAATGAAGAAGGGCACTGGTTGTTCCCTCTTAGGGAAGTACCGACAGCCCCGGGAGTGACTGGTTTTGTGAATGTACCCCTTAACACCGGAGATGTAAGGGCATTTAAGAAAGAGATGGGGCGGTTGTTGGATGATCTTTTTGGCGTGGCTGAGAGGTTAGACGAATTTTTAGGAAGTAGTATTTATACCTTTGATGATCTTATGGCAATCCTAAGATCATTGTTTAATCAGGAGGAAAGAGAGATGATTAAACAAGCCGGTATCAGGGACCGGGACAGACACAATCCACAGGGGACGCCAGGCAATCAGAAATGGCCTAGTGTAAGCCCGAGCTGGAATGCACAGACGGAGGAAGGCAGACAGAACATGGTAGATTTAAGGAGCATAATTATCCAAGGTATAAGAGAAGCGGTCCCTAGGGGCCAGAATATTAGCAAAGTTTTTGGAGAGTGTCAAGGGAAAAAGGAATCACCCACTGAATGGATCGAAAGATTATGGCGGAGTTTACAAATTCACTCTGGAACTGACCCGAACTCCCCTGTGGGGGAGGTTTTGTTAAAAACACAATTCGTTGCTAAGTCTTGGGAGGACATTGGGAGAAAATTAGAAAAGATCGAGGGGTGGCAAGATAAAAGCCTCCAGGAGCTCCTAAGGGAAGCTCAAAAGGTATACATGAGGAGAGAGGATGAAAAGCAGAAGTTGCAGGCTAAAGTTTTAGTAGCTGCAGTAAAGGAGGTCCAGAAACAGGAGCAGGCACAAGATAAGTTTAAAACACTGCCCAGAAAACCCCGAGGTTCTGACCGGGCAGCTCCGGCCCCACGGAGAGAACCCCCTGAATGCTACTACTGTAAACAGGTAGGACACATTTAGCAGAATTGTAGAAAAAGAATAGAAGACGAGAAAATTTTTCAGGAGGATTAGGGATGTCGGGGGCTCTTCAGTTTGGGGACCAGAACATCCAAAGAGCCCTTGATAAAATTAAAAGTGGGCCCCCAACGACAGGAGGTAAGTTTTCTTGTGGATACTGGAGCGGAGAGGAGTACCCTGCAGAAATTGCCGTACGGATGTGGGGCTAGCAGAGAAAAAGTTTTTGTAATTGGTGCGAAGGGGGACCCCTTCGAAGTGCGTGTAATAAAGGATGTGGAAATAGAATCTGAAAATAAAATTTGCTTAGGGAATTTGCTATTAGTGGAAGAAGCTGATTATAATTTGTTGGGAAGTATTGGTGAGTAAAACGCTCGCTCGTGGTGAAAGACTTCTCCAGGGTCAAGCTGTTCAAGTATAAGCAATTTATTATAAGGGTAAAAGGAGGGGAGACCCGTGTCCGCCACCAGCCTCGGCGTCCACTGGCGGTCTGGGGGAGGGGAGAGAGCACAGGTAGGGCAGGGGAGGTGAGGTTGGAAGAAGGAGGGAGGGAGTAAGAGCGACAGAGGGAAGGAGGGAAAAACCAGAGGGAAAGAGCAGGGAGGACGAGAGGGGTTGGAGCAGGGAGAGGGGGCTGAGAGTTAAGAGTGGGGGAGAGGGGGATAAGGGGGAGGGGTTCAGAGGTAAGAGGTAAGAGTTAAGAGAGGTGAGAGGTAAGAGCTAAGAGAGC
>NC_031772.1:12391050-12421697 GCF_001522545.3 Parus major | reverse complement strand
AACAGCTAAGGTGGACGGTCCTCCCCCAGGGGTTCGTGGAGTCTCCGAACCTTTTCAGGCAAGCTTTAGAACAATTGCTAACCCAATTTATTCTTGAGGACGGGACAAAGCTTTTGCAGTATGTAGATGACTTTGTATTGATAGCTGGACCGACTGAGGAAAGCGTGAGGAAAAGCACAATTGCCTTGTTGAACTTTCTAGGAAAGAAAGGTTTGAAAGTCTCAAAATCCAAGCTGCAATTCACAGAGCCCGAAATAAAATACCTAGGACATTGGATATCTCAAGGGAAAAAGAAATTGGACCCTGAGAGGGTGGCAGGCATCCTTGCGCTGCCTGCACCAAAAACAAAAGGGCAAATTAGACAAGTTTTAGGGCTCTTGGGATATTGCAGGCAATGGATTGAGGGTTTCAGTGAAAAGGTGAATTTTTTGTATGAAAGATTGAACACTGACAGGCTGAAGTGGACTGAACAGGATGAGTCTAATTTCCAGAAATTGAAAAATGTTCTTATGACTGCCCCCGTACTAACTCTACCGGATACAAATAAAGAATTTCAGTTGTTTGTAGATGTGAGTGGACAAACAGCACAGGGAGTCCTGACCCAGGAGTGGGCAGGCAAAAGGAAGCCTATAGGGTTTCTCTCGAAGATCTTAGATCCTGTTAGTCGGGGTTGGCCTACATGTTTACAGGCAATTGTAGCAGTGGCTCTATTGGTGGGAGAAGCTAAGAAAATAACTTTTGGGGCTCCCCTGGTGGTTTACACTCCTCACGATGTAAGGAACATATTGCAGCAGAAAGCAGAGAAGTGGCTGATTCCAGGCTTCTGAAATATGAAACCATTTTAATCAGCTCACCTGGTTTAGAATTAAAAACCACTTCTGCACAAAATCCTGCTCAGTTCCTATTCAGTGAACCTCCAGAAAAATTATTACACGATTGTACTGAGATCGTGGAGCTGCAGACCAGAATAAGACCGGACTTAGAGGATCAAGAGTTAGAAGGGGGAGAGAAGTGGTTCATAGATGGATCTTCGAAAGTTATTGAGGGAAAGAGAAAGTCAGGATATGCGATAATAAATAGTGCATCTGGGGAAGTTGTAGAATCGGGTCCCTTGAAAGCAGGCTGGTCCGCACAAGCTTGCGAGCTCTATACTCTCCTGAGAGCCCTCCGGAGGCTGAAAGGAAGGAGGGTGACCATCTACACAGACTCACGGTATGCCTTCGGGGTGGTACACACTTTTGGGAAGATTTGGGAGGAAAGAGGATTAATAAATACTAAGGGAAAAGGCCTAATCCATGGGGAAATAATTCGGCAGATTCTAGAGGCTGTCCGAGAACTGGAAGAAATAGCAGTTGTCCATGTAAAGGGACACCAAACAGGGTTGCAGTTTCAAACCCGAGGTAACAACTTAGCTGATAAAGAGGCAAAACGAGCAGCTCTGCTCACCGTAAGCATTCCTGAGGTAACTCCGGAGGAATTGCCTGAAATCATCGTGTTCCCTTCGGACAGGAAAATAGGGGAATTCAGGAAGATAGGGGGAGTCCTGAAACAGGGAAAATGTTGGTTACCCGATGGGAGGGAATTAATTCCGAGGGAAGCGGCAAGAAAGATATTGCAAAGGTTACACAAACAAACCCATTGGGAAATTCGGGCACTGGCCGAACAGTTCCTGAAATTTTTCAGGTGTAAAGGAATCTTTGAAATTGCTAAACAAGAGGTACAGGGGTGTGTGGTTTGCCAAAAGGTGAATCGATCCAGGTCTAAACAAACTGTCTGGGGAGGTCGTCCTCTCTCATACAGACCATTTGAAAGGATCCAAGTGGATTTCACCGAATTACCAAAAATCGGTAGATATAAATTTTTATTGGTAATAGTTGATAAACTAACACACTGGGTAGAAGCCTTTCCCAGGGCAAGGGCCACAGCCCAAACAGTGTCTAAAATTTTATTAGGAGAAATCATCCCTAGGTATGGGATAGTAGATTGTATTGATTCGGATCAAGGGACTCATTTCACTTCAAAAATTGTTAAACAAATTTCAGAAGCTCTGGGTATTAGATGGCAATACCACACCCCCTGGCATCCTCAGAGTTCAGGACAGGTAGAAAGGATGAACCAAACACTTAAATCCCAATTGTCTAAACTCATGCTAGAAACAAAAATGTCATGGATTAAGTGTCTCCCCCTTGCTCTGCTAAATATAAGAACAATGCCCCACTCTGAGACGGGTTTGTCCCCTTTTGAAATGTTGTATGGGATGCCATACAAACATGGAATGCCAGTGGGACACCCCCAAGTGGAGGATGTGCAAATACAACCATATCTTGTTGCTATAAATAAAAATTTACAGGACTTTCAAAAGCAAGGGCTTATTCCCCAAAGCGCTCTGGGATTCGCAATACACCAGATACAGCCTGGGGATAAAGTCCTCATCAAAGCTTGGAAGGAGCTTCCCCTCACCCCACACTGGGAAGGACCATTCCTCGTTCTCCTCACCACCAACACTGCTGTTCGAACTGCAGAAAGGGGCTGGACACATTCATCTTGAGTGAAAAAGGTCGAGGATTCCAACACCTCTGAGTGGAAAGTCACCACCCCTCCGGGAGAACTGAGAATTAAGATTCAACATCACCACAAATGACCAGTGAAGACCAGATAAGTTGTATCAACGCAAATTGTGATTGTTTTCCTTTTATACATTTTAAGTGCGCTTATTGTAAACAAATTTGGGTAACCCACTGTTGGGGAGGGTACAGGCCTAAGGGATTTTGTACCGATTGTCTGACTAAGGAACAGGAGTTGACTAGCCGTCTCTTAATACTTGCCACCCGGGTGGGGTTATTAGAACTTGACTCTCCTGAGTGGTACTGAATTTACCAAAAGGGGATAAGGGGAAAATTAGATGCCAAAGCCGAAGCACTAGCGATCGAGTGCCGAAAGACAGTCAAGGTACCGTGTAGGACAGACACAATTAAGTTGTCTCGGTGGGCTACTTTCAAGAGAAGGTATGCCATTAGGACTACAAGGGCCCCTGAAGAATATCCTTGCTGCCGAAAAGATGGTACTCCCCGCCGTATATTTTTGTACGGGCAAAGGGCAAGGCAGAGGGATACGCCGGTGGGGAATCCTGATTGTCCTGAGTCTAGCTGTGTGCTTGACCAAGGGAATAATTCCCGAGGTACCTCTGGGGGAGTGTCCCCTGGGGAAGTGTGAGCAGTGCCTGACTGCCACAGATGCTGGACTAATAATTGACTGTCCTCCGGGAAAACAGAAAGGGTTCTGCTGGTCTAACGGTACTCGGTATGGTCTCTGTGAATTTAAGGGGGAGGTCTGGTGTTATCACTCAGGGGCAGGGCTTAAGGACAGGCAGTCAAAGGCTCCTACAGGAGGAAAGACCCTCTTCAAAGGTACTGTGGGGATTCTCTAAAAGATTGGGAAGAGGACAAATATTGTTAAAAGTTCCCAGTCCTCCCCATTGAGAGTAAATAAGATAACATGAATTTTTAATGTGATAAATTATTAGGCGGGGGACTGTGATAAATATAGCATTGGATAAAAATTCGTGAAGGAGAATAAAGAATTATATGCTATATTTGTAATACTGTAAAGATACAAAATGCAAAATAATCCAAGGATTCCTTCCCAAGTCGAGCAGTAACGATCGATGGTGACGCTTATCAGCACGAGATAAAGAGCAAGACACAGGCAATCAAACCGGACAATAAGAGTAGCCCGGTTGAGATATCCATCTACTCCGCACCCATACCGGCCACTCAACCCCGGGAAATGCAATCAGAAGACACTCAGAGCCATCCGCATGTGAAAGGACTCTGCCCCATCGACTGTTGACTCAGCAATGAACCCAGGAAATCTATTCACCCACACATCCAGACTCTTTGTTGGACTGTGCTCATCCTGGGTTTTTGCCTCAGGATACAAAAATCCCTAGAAAAACCCCGGACCGCAGTCCCTTCTTCGTGGATTTGGGAAATCGGTACCTCTGGGTACAGATCCCTGTCCACCCGGCGCTGCGCTGATTTATTTATTGTGGTTTTTCTCTCGTTATTTCTGATCGAAATTGTTTTATAATAAACTGCTTTTTTATATTAACCCTATTTTGCCATTGTATTTATGACATAAGGGAAACTCACTCTGAGTAAGCTCTGAGAGGCAAGATGACAGCAGGAAGTACGAAAAACAAAGTGCTTATTTCTTCATCTTATTGATTGCAAGGAAAGCACCCATCTCAAAATTTTTCTATTCCAGGGTAGCAGTATGCCATGGTGGCTCAGGAGGGAAAGAAAAGGCCACTGTGCCATGCCATCTGCTGTATGGCACTGCAGCAAGCAGCAGGGCAGAGGTTACAGGAGTGCTGGATGGCTGCACACTGCAGGAAAAGATGAGGAAACAGTCGTGTGGAGTTAGTAACTCACACTAAGGTTTGGCATGTCTGAGTGGAAAGATAACATGATTTTACCATAAAAGGGGCAAATATGTTATTACTGTGGTATATGAGATTCAATTAAATGGCAACGTCAATTAAACAGTTTCCAGAGCTTTTGTTTGGAAGCTTGCAAAGCTTTTTTCCTGCAAAAGCTGTTCATTGAGTATCAACAATTAGTTCCCCTGCCAATTTTACAGTCTCTGCTGTGCAACTGATTGCACAGCAGAGACTGTAAAACTCTGGGCTTCTGTTGAAAAGCTGGGTTCAAGTCCATCCTTTGGTGAGTATTTAAGTGAGGTAGATTCAGCAGGAATGTGAATGAATAGCTTGAACAGAGCGTAACCTTGGAAATGCTTAGTGCTCATCAGGCTGGAGGAGAGTGAATTCTACAGGGGTCTTTGAACTCTCATTTGCAGCACCTATTAGTTATCATGGGGATGGTTTCTTTCAGATTTTGACCAGAATTTTTTTCTTTGACTGGAGAAGGAATTTCAATTTAGTGTCAGGAGAGTAGAAAATCTTTAAGTGAACAAGCCTCCCTCCTAACAGGCTGACATAGAGACATTGCAGTCTTCCTTTCAGAGAATGCCTTAGCGCTGTGTTATTTCATTTGTAGTGTTTTGTACTGGTGAGTTGATTAAAATATCTCAATACCATAGGTTTTAATTGCCCCAAGACCATGGCCATTTGCTGGAAAGCCTCAACCTTCACGCAAGACATTTGACAGCATTTTTGCCATACACAAACACTCTCTACATCCCTCAAGGAAAGCACCTGTAAACAGTACCAATGGCACCACTGTTCCAAGCTGGAATGCAGTGAGCATGCTCAGGGTAGTTTTCCCTGTAAAGATGACTTTGCTCAAGCCCAGCTGAAGCTGCTGCTGTGTCCAGGTCCCAGGCTGCCCTCCATCCCTACCCCATCTCTCTGGCCCTCCATTGCTCCATCCCTCTGTCCCTTCATCCCTCAGTCCCTCCACTCCTCAGTCCCTCTGACTCTGCTTCCTTCAGTCCCTCCATCTTTCCATCTGTTATAAATCCATATTGTGATATTGGCTTTCACACGTATTAGGACGAATATTATATGTTAAATGCTTTTTGGCTATGCATGTACTTTTTCTCTTGCTAGCAAATTTTAGGCGTAAAGGCGTTTCCTGGTGTCCCTGTATACAAAGCAAGAAAACCCCAGAGGGCAAAGACAGTGGGCCCCAAGCTGTTATCAGTGGAAGAACAATGGAGCCCAGACTGTTATCAGCAGCAGGACATGGAAACCAGGCTGTGGCTGTTGTCAGCAGCAGGGACCAGGCCGTTGACAGCAGAAGGACATGAAGCCCAGCTGCCATCAGCGGAAGGACGAGGGGCCCAGACTGTTATCAACACTGACCACTTGCAGAAAAAGGAAATCAAACTCAAAAATAATGATAATCAGCAAAAATAAAAACTGTACAGACCATGCTCTGAAAAGGCGGGTTCAGGGCATAACCATGAAAAATGCTTCTTAGGAAAGTTTGAATATGCATTAAACCCTCACAGCAGGAGGGGATAAAAAGGGTGTTCCAAAGATATTGGGTGTGTTCCTGGCAACGTGCCACGGCACCGGCCATTTTAACCCTTTGCTTTATTTTCTTTGTCTCCTAATTGTCTTTTTGTTTATATTAAACTTTTTATAATTTATTAAGAAAGTGAACCTCATTTTTCACACATCCCTTTGTGAAAAACGAGGTTCACATAATTTTATAGAATTTAAAAGTTTAATAAAAAGACAGGAGAAAAAAATAAAGTATACAGATACGGCTGGGTGTCTCTGCATTCAGCCAAGAGAGCACACCTTATTAACAAAGGATTGTCCTTTAAAAACAGAATCCTACTACATATCCATAAATTCTCATACATATTCATACATTCTTCTTATGATCTTTGATGTTCTTCTGTTTAATTTTCTCTTGCCCCCTTCCCAATAGATCAATCTTCTTGGCACTATTGAGATTTACATTCCCTGATACCAGAAATGGAATAAATTCCTCCCCCCAGAGTTCTGGTCACTTCTGTCCTCATCTGGATAGGATAGTTTACAAATGCAGGAGTTCTCTAGCTATTTTTTTTTCCTCAGTCTTTGGGTTATACAAACAAAAGCAGTTTTTATTTTAATACTATGCCATAGCATAACATATATGTATTATACTACTATTTCTAAGTTTCATCAGTAACAGAAATAAAGAAAACTACATTAATACAAAAAAAATCCCATTCTTATACACATAACATTCATTTTAATATTTGCGAAAAGCCAATAATATGATATGTATCTATAACACCTTCATCCCTCTATCCCTCTGTCCCTTCATCCCTGCATCCTTCCATTCCTCTGTCCCTTCATTTCTTATTCCCTCCACCCCTCAGTCCCTCCATCCTCCTTCCCTCCATCCTTCTTGCCCCTTCTTCCCTCCATCCCTCAGACTCTTCATCTCTCTTTCCCTCCATCCCTCCATCGGTCTTATCCCTCCCTCCCTCCATTCCTCAGTCGTTCCGTTTCTACTTCCCTCCATCCCTCCATCGCTTTGTCCCTTCTCCCCACCATCCCTTTGTCCCATCTTCCCCCCCTTCTCCCCTCCCCGTCCCTTAGCCGGGCGGGGCGGCTCCGCTGCAGTACTCACCGCCCACCGCTAGGTCGCGCCAGCCCCGGGGTTGCTATGGCGATGGCGGCTTTGCTCCCTGCGCATGCGCGGCCATCGCGGCGGCTTCCGGCGCGCCCAAGGCGACGGCGGGGTTGCGATGGAGCGGTTCGGGCCCGGACCCGTGAGTGCCGTGCCGGTGGCCGAGTTCAGGCCG
Source organism: Parus major (assembly GCF_001522545.3). Classification (NCBI taxonomy): domain Eukaryota; kingdom Metazoa; phylum Chordata; class Aves; order Passeriformes; family Paridae; genus Parus; species Parus major. Next base: position 12,414,425 of record NC_031772.1, on the reverse strand, counting down.
TGAGTCCCGGGGCGGGCAAGAACAGGGCTCGGCGGTGGGGTGCGGGGAAGGCTACGCGCTGGGCCGCGGCGCGCAGGGGCGCCCTTGGCGCCATCAGCACGCGATGGGGCTGCAGCCACGGGGCCCCCGGGCAAGAGCGGCGGCGGAGCGGGAGGGGGTGGCAGCTCGGGCCAGGAGGAACCGGAGCGGGTGGAGGAGGAGGCCGCCGGTTTGCCTTGGTCACGCTGCGTAGCCCTGGGCCATCCCGAATCTCGAGCGTGGAGGCTGCCGGCCGTCGGGAAAGCGTGCCGAGCTAGGCTGAGCTTATACACGAATGTTTGTTTTTGCTGCGTAGGGAAGCGATGAGAGTATGTCAGTGTAAGAAAAGTATTTGTCAACAGTGGAGTTTTTAACTTTGGTAATAAGATGGAGGTCATCTTACTCTTCTGTGGGTAAGTGTTGATAGAATGGTTTCTAATTTCCATAGGGAAATTTTGAATGCAGTTATGTCCTCCACTCTGATAGTTCTTCAGGCAAACGCTAGTAAAAGAAAATAATTCGCATGTTTTTCTCTTTTTTAAGCTGCCCAATATGCTGCCTAAATGTATGGCAGTACACGAGCAGCCGGAAATGCTGTTGGCTGCAGTGTAGAAGCTGTGCGTGGCTGCACATAACTGTTAGAGAATGAGATAATTTTTTCCCTATTTCCACTATTTTTTCAAAGAAAAACACATATTTGTGTTTCAACGCCCTAAGGACTCGAGTCCTTGAACCAGCCAACCTATGAAAGTGAGAAGGGTATTTCCTGACTTAATATTTACTTCAGCATGAAATAATACAGTGATCCCCAGGCAGAGTGAGTGAGAACTGGTGGAAGCACACGCATAACCAAGCTGTATGTGGTGTTTTGTAAACACAACACCTGTTTTAGGAGGTCAAGGTCAGGGAGACGCTGCCAAATGCCTAAACCTTCATAAGCCCTCTGTTGTTAAAGGTGTTCTAGGTTTAGGTGTGTGAAGGCAAAGTTTTGGTGTAGTGTCTGTATGTTCTGTCACTACACTTATTCCATCTTCCTTAGTTAAAAAGTGAAAAATTATATTTAAATAGAGGAAGAAGACCTAGTAAAAAGGAACTTGGAGTCATAAGCTGTTAAATTCATTCAGTGTATTTCCTTTTTATCCCAGCCTGTAAGATTGGTCATTTTCCTGGACTTGTAGTTACTTTAAAACAAAGCAAAACAAAAAAAGGAACTTGGCAAGTTTTAATGCAGAATACTGTCAGATGGCATGTGTATGTGTAATTAATATTAGATTTTTAATAATATAATAATTATGCAGTAATGCACTGATAAACATATTAATCCCCTTATGCAGGAACAGGGAAAAATCGAAAGATTGTTTTTAATTTTGTTTGTGAGCTTAGACTGGCAGAATCGTTACATTGTTTTGAATACTTTCAGCTAAGAAATAATTGCAGCCAAGAAATGCATATTTCAAGTCTTTATTGCTTCCAACCATACACTTACTCAGTTCTTGAAAAGTAATCTGCTTCTGTTTGGAACAAGTTCTTTTCCTGTTTCAGGCATATATATTGTGACTTTCTTTTGTATGTAACTTCTGTTATTTATTTCAGAAATGAGGGTACATTAACATCGACTTTAAGAACACTTCTGTTCTTCACAGCTCTAATGATTACATTACCTGTTGGACTGTATTTTTCATCAAAGGCTTATGTATTTGAAGGTAATTTTGTTTCTGCCAATTATTATTACAAAAATAGAAGAAAAGCACGATCCTCTAATAGCATCTTTGTTCTTCCTGTTTTGAGTATTTGTATATAGATAAGAAGTCCTGTAATGCCTAATTAGAACAGAAAATTATATAAATGGTTGCTGTATCCTTCCCTGTGCTGTGGTCTGCAATCCAAAATCTGCTGTTTATTATACAATTGTTTATATTGTATAGAAGTGCATTGTTTCCCTTGCCTAAAGGGAAGGGAAACTCTTAACACTTACACTTAACACCACCCTGCAGCAGTCTTTTGTCAGAATCATCCGAGATATGTTCCTCCAGCTATTGCAAACTAATCACACGTTCAAGACAGAGTAATGTTGTTCATGAGGTTTATATTTTGCTTTTTGAAACACATATGCATTTAAACAAGTTATATGCAATTTCTGATATTGAATGTGGTTGCTTGTAGAGCCTTCTTTTAATTAAAAGTAAAAAAAAGGAAGAGAGATTATGGCTGTTTGATTCAACAAACAGCCATGTTGTAGTGCTGATTCTGCAAGGTTTTAATACTTACCTCCTATAGTTCTAGGAAGTTATCTCCTTCAGAAGTGGGGAAGAGGAAGGGAGAAAACAGCTGCTTTTAAGAGCATTTTATGAGTGTATAACAGTTGTTCTGAGATAATTCTCCTTTGGTGTGCACTGCTGTAAATTAACTTTCAAGATCCTTTGAAAGGATTGTCTTTGCAGGGTGATGGTTTTGGAGTGCTGTAATGTGTAGGTTTTGTTTGCTTTTGGGGTGATTCTGTTGTGTTTTTAAAATTACTTAAGGGAAACAATATTTCAGTGTTTGGTCTTCTGATATTTGAAGGCTAATTTTATATGAGATGCATTCATGTATCTTAACTGGTGGGGCACTATTGTTTTATAGTCTAAATACAGAAGGTAATAGTCTTGTAAATTTAATTGTTCTTCTACCATTTTCTCCTGTTTTAGTGGCAAATAATTACAGAATTCTCCCCCTCTTCCTTCTACCTCCCTCCCCTATTTTATTGCCCCACAAAGAGACCTACATTTAGTAAAAAAGGATGTTGAGGTTTGTTTGGTGCTGGAAGGTACTAACAGAAAAAGTGAACGTTGTAGAACTCTTAAGCTATTGAAGTCAAATCTAGGGTATTTTATCTTAAATACTGAATACTGCAGTGTTACTTTGTTCCAGAAATAGTTTCAAGTTCTTTTACTTTTATCATGGTGAATTCTTTCCTGTGAATCTTTTGGAGCTCAGATTTTTGATACAGGAGTAAATGTAACTTTGGTCTTAAGGGAGTATTGTGTCTTGCTATGTCACAGTTCCTAGCTAATAACTAATATTCTTTACTTTCTTTGTTTTCTCAGGTTCCTTGGGAATGTCTGACAGAGACAGCTATTTTTATGCTGCCATAGTTGCTGTAGTCACTGTACACGTAGTACTTGCTCTCTTTGTTTATGTAGCCTGGAATGAGGGTTCACGGCAGTGGCGCGAAGGCAAACAGGACTAAAATGAAGATCATCAGTGCCTGATGTCCACAGACTGTAAATCAGATTTTTTGTGAGCTGAATGTAAAGCATTCTTCTAAATGTATAATACACATGCACAGACGAGGCTGATGCTTTAGTTGTGGTTAAAATAAGATTTGTACTTATTTTGACTGTGTACTAGTGTTTTGTGTAATGGTAACGGAAGTTGTTCTTTAGCCAACTTCTACTATGTTGAGCTGAGGAAGCCCTCACTTGCAGTTAAAGTGGAATAATAATATATTTTTGAAAACTCCTGTAGCTACTTTTTTCATGCCTACTATTTTTCTGGCTTGCTCTAAAAATAATATTGGGATGAAACGAGCATTAAATTTTCAAGGAATTAAATTGCTGCTTAAAAAAGCTACATTACTTACTGCCCAGCTACAGTGGAAAAAATGGAATTTCACTTTGCTGTGAATAGTTTCCTGATTTATATGTGTTGTGGCTTAACCCCAGCCAGAAACTGAGCACCACGCAGCTGCTCACTCACTGTGACCCCCTCAACAGAATGAATGAGTGTGGGAATCAGGAAAGCAAAGTGAGAAAACTCATGGGTCAAGATAAAGATAGTTTAATAGGTAAAGTAAAAGCTGTACAGCTAAGTGTGTTGGTTTTCAGTACAAATTCAAACCATTGCCCCATGGTAGCTATTATGAAGAAAACTACCTCTATCCCAGCCCAAACAAACCAACACAGTGGGATAGGTGTAATTAATCTATTTCTGTGTTTAGAAGTAATTTCAAAACTGGAAATGTTTAGAAACTCAGGTGATGTCTTTCTAATGTGAAGTACAATTCTTTTTTCAAATATATTTTTTATTGCAGTATAAAATTCAATCTTTAATTTCCTTTTGGGAGGACTGTGGTATTATACATTGCTCATCTTTCTCCTCTTCTACAATTTATCCTATATTGCAAAGGAAAGGGCATAACATATTTTTTTGTTTGTCTTTAGATAGGTATGTATCTCCTTTATGTTTGCTAAAGTGTTCAGTTGGATTTCCTGTGGTAAAGCAGTGTCGGTAACAGCCATAAGCTGCTGTAATGGCTGGTAGGGGAAGGAGTGAGAGAAAACAAGCTGTAGTCTGCAAATGGTGTCTTTTATGGAGCAGAGGACATAAAAATGACCACATGGAATACTGGCTTCTTTTCATAACTACTTACTTGTACACTGTGAAATGATACAATATGTTGATTGTTTTCTTTTTTCCTTGGTTGTGCGTAGTCAAATTTTAGTGAGATTTTTGTAAGATAATATGAATTTCATTCCACTGTTGTGCTGTTGTTAGCAAGCTTCTTAATCTCTGGCTAAAACATTTTTTCTAGAGTTCCGGCAAGGCAGACTTTTTTAACCCTGATGATGGCTGTTAAAGCTGTTGGGCTGGAGGTCATTCTGTTAAGTTGAATTTTCCAGTTTATTGTATTAGTTTAGCCTTTCTTGGAAGTTTTTTGCTTAGTATGGGGCTTGGCATAGTTTTGGTGCTGCATGTGTCCGTGGTTAAACATATGTATAAATGAGGCAAAAATTGATTATCTGTGCCCAGTGGCTTGAGATTTCTCCAAGCCCCATTCTTGTCTTGTCTACCCCAGTGTCAGGTATGCATGAGCATATGCACCATGACTCACTAATGCAAATCAGTTTTTTACACTTGGTTTCTGCCGTGTTACCTTCTCTCATCCAGAGCTACATTGTCAGGTTGCTGCTGGCAAGCTGGAGACTCTTATCAGAGTACTTGAAGTGCGAAGTTAGTTTGTACATGGGCATATTGGCTTCCTGTTCTCCAGTGTATGAAGTGTACGTTGTGGAACAAATACTGCCTTTCAATAAAGACCTGCCCCTCAATACAAGATACAGTAAACAACATGTGTGGAACACTTTTTGAATGTCTTTAATATTCCACATGTAGAGTACAGCTTAAAGCAAATATATAGCCTTGTTCAATAGCTTAGCTTTTTTTTATTATTTTTAATTTATTCACAGTGGAGAATAAATGAAGAGCTACACTTATGAAATAAAGAAGTTGAAATTTATTTGATACTAGAAGACAGTGGCAGAGAAAATGAATGTTACAAAAGTATTTGATGCTGACTCCAAGGGGAACACACCTGCTGTGCTATATTAGGTGGATCCTGTGCTATGTCTGTTCTATATTTCAGGTAGCAGAATCCCTAGACATAAAGTTAATTTCCTAGGAATAACAGGAAAATAATTCCTTATTATAACTTCAGTTAAAAAAATCTGACAAGTTTGGTCTTCACTGTATGTGCAGGTGCTGTAATGTCTCAGAAGTTGGGGGTAATGAGCTGAGCATTAGTCCATCTATTGGAAGATCTTTGAAGGTAATACCTTGATCCACAACATTCATGGTGAGAAAAGAGACACTGCCTGAGTCTGCACAGCCAGAGCCAGGTGCTGGTTTGATGTTGCCTGTGCTTCTGGAACACAGAAGTGTTCCCACAGAGTGGGAACAATCCCTCAAGTAAAGGCTGCAATGAAAACAGCCTGTGAAGGGTTGTCCTCCTGCAGCCCAGGAAGGTTCATGGGGAGCATTTTCTTCCCTCCTTCTTTGCCAGCAGTGGGGAGCCATACTGGAGCAGTTGTAGCTGAAGGAAGGGACCCACACTAGAGCAGTTTGTGAGGACTCTACTGAGGAGGAAAGAGGGCAGGAACAATGTGTGAAGAGCTGACCACAACACCCATTCCTTGTTCCCCTGTGCTACTGCAGGGGAGGTGGAGAACTCGGGAGTCAAGTTGAATCTGGAAGAAGAGAGTGCTGGGGGAAGGTGTTTTATTTTGCATCATCCTACTCTGATTTGATGGGTAATAAAATTAATTTTGCCAAACTGGGTCTGTTTTTCGCATGATGGTAATTAGTGAATGACCTCCCTGTGCTTGTCTCAACCCAGGAGCTTTTTGTTACATTTTCTCTTCCCTGTTCAGTTAGAAAGGGGAGTGTTTGCATAATTTTGATGGGCATTTGGTGTCTGGCCAAGGTCAAACCCACCACATTTAAACTGATAAAATTTTGGAGAGATCAAAATTCTTTTTGGTTTTATTTTTTTATTTTCTATAGAATGATGATGTAAAATTTTTAACAGTGTGGTATTTAAAGTAGTCCTTTAAGTTTGTTAATTTTACTACTAGGAATGGATTTGAGACAGCTCATAAAAAGACAACTGGAAAAACTGTCCGTGTAAGTCCTTCAGTACTTCACAGTTGTGTCTCAGTTAATATGTTTGTATAGGTTGCACAGTTTGACAGTTAGTCAACTAAAACAAGCAATTGTATCTCACAGTGAGCAAATACCTTGAGACAGATTGTAGCGTAGATTTTCCATAACATTTTCCAAGAGTGAATAGATGGGAGAGAATTGGGAAGTGGGAAATCAGTGACTTTTAATTAGTTTTTGTCTTCTGTACTTAATATCTTTGTCTTTAGAAATGCCTGCAGGACACTGTGGTGGTGGGTACCCAGTCTGTGAGAGTGTGCAGGTGAGCAGCTTTGCTTTGTGCTTAGGGATGCCCGACTAAACTCGTTATTAACTGCCAGCACTAAGATATCTCCAAACCAAATGGCCATTAACAGGAATTATCATTGCTTAAGATATATGAACTTGAAACAGTCTTTACAGTACATTTGAAACAAAACACTGCCTACCTGTTTCTTTCATTGTAGGAAAGGGCCTAGTAATAACACTCAACATTAAAAAAACCAAACCCCAAGAAAATAGCCAAAAACAAAATCAACAACCCTACCCTCCAGAAGGCCCAAGCTCCTGTGTTGTTTTCACTCTCAGACTGATTCCAGGCAGAAGGCTGTAGTTTTGCCTTGTTGTTAGAGCCACACAACAAACTAGAGGGCAGGCTGTGCTACCTGATCACTCTGATGGGCATGGGGAACGTGTGGTGCTTGCTGAGAAATTATGTTCTCACTTAGTGCATTGGTGAACAGTAAAATTTTTGATACCACTGCAATTTTGGCAGGTTTTAGCCTGCTGTGACTACTGTAGTTAAATAAATTGTGCTTAGGCTTCTGTCAGCCCTCGCAGCTAGACAGGGTGTACTGAGAGCATCAGGCAGTGTTGTGGTTGGTACTAGTTCAAGTGAGTAAGTAAGTACTAGTTCAAGTAAGTAAGAGATGAGAAAGCAAAAGGTCCTTAAATAATCAACTGAGCCACACATGTATTACAGAATACCGTATTTTGGGTATGACAAATATAGGTAGGGTGCAGCCCATGGGGCAAGAGGAGAAAGGTCCAGTGAAGCAAAGGAGTGACTTGGAGAGTTGGGGTGAGGGCTGGAATGTGCTAGCATGGCTGGATGTATGATGGCAAAGGTACCATATGTTCTGTTTGGAAGTATTTATTCCACTGTTTTACAAGGGATTATGCAGAACCATTGGTCTGAAATACTAAATCTAAATAGTACAAAATAGTAAGCTAATTTCATTTTAAACTTCCAACTAAAATTATTCATAGGTTGACAGCTTTGCTGTGTGAGATCTGGGACACATTTATTAACTTTGTTTTGTACAAATCAGCATTGTTACAGGCTCTGAGTAATCTCATAGGGCATGGTTAAGCCCTTGGAGTATAAATATTTCTTTAAAAATACCAATGAGCAACTGCCACAATATTTCATTAGCTCAAATCAATTGTCAGTTTAAGAGTAATACAGAAGCTGTTTGAAGGTGGCAGAGAGGAGAGCTGCTTGTGTCCCTGCAAGAGGAGGCCCTCAGATGCTTGAATGGGACTTGCAAGAAGAAATTGCTGTGTGATTCAGGGCCCCCACAGTCATTCTCTTATCTGAAGATACACCAGTGTCTGAATTTCTGAGCTATTGGCATAGAGCTTGAGTCTCTTTGTTAGGAGAAGCACAGTGTTGTGTCACAACGCTGAGCTGTAGTTGTAAGACAGAAAACGGAGGTAACCTTTTGGGACTTGAGCTCTGCTTGAATCTAAGGCAGTAAGAAAAGGGGTGGAGGAAATGCAAGTAGATTCCTGAGAAAACTGCCTTTTTAGGTGCTCGTCTCCCAGTTCTGGAACCATGAGACAGAGTAAATGGAGGTTCTGTTTCAAAAGGCAGCGATACAGACTGGGAAGCTTTTTGGGGAAGAATGCCCAGGGTGAAGAGCTAGGAAAGTAGAGTAGTTGATTTGATGACTGGCCGGCTCAGAGCCTGGGACAAAGATTTATTTTTTTTTTGTTCCGGTTTGCTGTCATGCTTCACAACCCTTCTGTCCTACCAGCTTTGGATGGGATGTTCTTGCTGAGATGATTCCCCTGTGGGCTCACTGTTGGGAGGGATGATCAGGTGCTTAACTGCAGCTGTGCTCTTAAATCAGTACAAACTGCTCACAGGCCTGCAAAAAAAGATGTTGCTGCTTTTAGCTGGCACATGAGACACTGTGGTTTAATAGTTTTAGTGGAAATGGCCCAGGGCATAGGCACAGAGGATATATTATTAATTAAAACTGTTCATAATTGAAGAATTATTTATAAGTGAGAGCAATAGCAGTCAGAGATTAAGAGCAAACATTGCTGTGGATGTGGGCCCATGCTCCAGGCACCATGGAGGAGATGTTTAATACCTTTACAGTTCTTCATCCTCAAGATGCAGGTTTTTTTAGCATGCTTAATGTGGTTCTGCTAATGTTAGAGATCAACTGGAAGTTTGGCTTCACAGCTGGAACGCTGCTTATTTCAGAGGAATGAGTCTTTGATGTGTAAGTGGTTTTCTGTCTGACAGAGAAGACAGAGGAACTCACTTTGCTCTCAAACCACATCACACTTTGACCTCTTTCCTAGAATAATTCCTAGAATAGTAAGAATTAGCAAGTGTTAGGTGATTATTTATGCAAAGCATTATGATTGAGCATAGAGTTTCCTTTACAAACTTGTGTTATGTCTGCAGTACAATGCTTTTTTTCTTCAGAGTAAAGTATGCCCTCACCAAACAATTCAAACCACAGGTGATTCTGATGATCTGGGTGTTGTAACTGTTTTGATGGCTGTTTGTGTTGGGTGCAGCTACCCCTGTTTAAATGCGGAGTGGCTGTAGCTCATCATCTGCAGGTTTTGCCCCGTATCCCTGAGACCTGCGTAGATTCCAAATTGTGTGTTTAACAGAGATTCCTCTGCTGGCGTTAATGCTTAGGGGCTTCAACCTAGCTCCCAGTTTTACTTCGTGAAAACTGGACCTTGGGTTTTATACTTCAATTATAATGGTCTCTTTCTATATGATAATGACCGACTGATCATTAAGCTAGTTCTTTTATTCCTATCTAGCATTAACCTAGTTCCTTTATTCCTATCTAGCATTTATTTCTAACCTGTTACAGTTCTGCAGCAAGTCACTCCTTTTACTATTTCTTCCTCTTTACCTTTCCTTATTTAGTTCTTTCCATGGAAGCAAATATTTCCTGTAGTGTGATATCTCTTGTGATCCCTAGTTAAGATTATGTGAACTTTGTAGGGCAAGATGAGGCTTTTATAACACTTGGTGGGTATTTTGATTCCCTACCCATGTATTTTCAGAATCGTTTGTTCTAACAGCTCTGATACGTAAGGCATGAAAACAGAGGAAAAAAAATCCAGTTTTATAGACAATTCCTGTATCAGTTATCTATGTGTCATGGGCCTTTGGGAGGAGTAATGGACAACACCAAAATAGCAGCATTCTTGGGTTCTGTGTTGTCACATACTTACTAGGTTCAGAACAGTTGAACTCTGGTCAAATATAGTTTTATTTTAGCATATTACAGGACTCAAGAACGTGCAAGTACACTGCATTTGCAGTGGGATCCAGGCTGCTTTCACTTCTCCAGCCCTAAAAGAAAACTACATTGAGCCTTTTGGTAACAAAATCTTACAAACTCCCTTAGGAATATGTGATGGATGTAGCTCTTCAAAATGCTATGTTGACTTTACATCAAACTTATGCAAGGGATTAATTTGGAAGGAGAGCTGAGCAGCTTGTGAACTTTCTACCTCAGGACAGCTGTGCTCTAATTGCATGGTCCAAATTCGTATTTGATTGGATAAATTATTTTTGAGTGCTTTTTATGGATTTTGTTCAAAAAGTGAACAGGTAATTCATCTCAGCAGATAATTCTGCAGAGTACCAGAACCAATTTGCTACAGTTGTATTCAGTTACAGATGAAGCAAGGGAGTAATGTATCTGATTACATAAGCATGATTGACCAGTGAAGCAGACAAGAGTAATTTATTTTGTGTTGTCTCCTTGAATTCTGACAAGACAGTTTTCCTTCAGTTCAAACTTGGCAGTTTTCTCATCACAGAGATTCCTGTACAGACTGATTGACCAGTAAGAGGAATTGGTGTGTTTGTAGAAGCCAGTATGCTCTAGATTCCTGTGAAAAGCAGGTGAGGCTTTGCCTCACCATAAGGGAAGTCCCCTTGCCTACAATCCTGGCTTTTGGAGAATTAACAAGGACTGGTCCTGAATGAAAATGAGGTGTTGGAGGTAACTGTGCCAGGACTGCTGTGGTTTGGATGGGTAGGAAGCTGTTACCCATCAGTAACAAGATGTTAGCTGACTCTTCTTTTTCTCATTTGCATTCCTAGCAATGAGAAATCAGTATAAAGCCATCATTTACTCTTAACAGTCTTTGAAAAACACAATCTGTAATATTTTCTCAGGAAAAAAATTCTACTTTAAACTAAGCTTTTGAGACTTCATAGAAATTTAAGCTGCTTTAGCCAAAAAAAGAGCTTTTGGATAAAACTGGTATTGTTGATGAATTTTCCCCTCCAGAATACACAGCATATTCCTTTTGTGCTAAAAAAAAGGTGAGTATCACAGAATACTATATGTGGCAGCATTGTATAGTATCCAGATACCACTTGCCTTGCATGTGCTGCCTGCTCTTCTTGCAACAATTTCCAAAGAACAAGGTAGGATCCAGCTGCACTCAGTCTTTATGAACACACAGGGAGAGCTGGTTTCTGTTCCAAAGAAGTCGCTATACAGCAAGATCAGTATGACTAAACGGATATTACCAACAAACACGGCAAATGTGTCCAGGTGGAAGTAGAGAGGTATTTAGTGCAGCTAGCACAGCATAACTCCTGGAGTCGTTGGACCTAGCCTTGAAGTTGTGGCACGTCTACCCTCTGAGAGGTAAGAGATTCACTTTGCTGGCTATGGTGGATCGCAGGGTCAGAACTGGTGGCAGAAGGGAATGGAACTTGAATTTTTTACCCACTGCTCTACCAGCAATATCTGCTGTTCACTGCCACCCATCCATAGGGATTTTCTAGGGTGTTTTTCTGATGAGAACTTGAATAAGTGGATACCTGGACTTTTACCTAATTTTGCATAGCTTAACAGTCTCTTCAGGGTCTGCAGACATTGTAGCCCATGCTTTCCTTTCTTGTCAGTTCTTCTGAATAATCAATTAAATCCCTGTTTCAGTACTTTATTTGCCATTGTTCAGCCGGCTTTAGACTTTTCTGGGTTTCTTTCAGGTATATCTTTTCTCTGCATCATCATTTCCTTCCACACCTAAAAACTTAATAAGAAAGGCTCACTGAAATTTGCACACCACTGGAGGATGGTGCTGCACTTGAATGGTGCCATTCCATTATTTTTCAATGGTGTTAGTGCTGGGCTTTTGTCCTGCTTCACACTTCCAAGAGCATGCCCCTTCATTTGGCCACAAGATTCATCTGGGAATGAGTTCAGTGGTAAGGATGCAGAATATGCATGTGGTGCTATCCAGGGTAAGGCTTGGCATGAGACAAGAAAAATACAGCAGTGCGCAAATGATAAAGGAATTAAACAAATATACAGTCCCTATTTTATCATGTATGCCTTGGGGTATGTGCATGTTTTAGCTCTAAGCAGTGCATTGTTTGGGAAGGTACATTCAAGCATGACTAATCTGTATTTGTCTCCCTCTCCCAAAACATTGTTTCATTTGAAATGTTTTCTTTCTCTGCATTTAAATAATATTCTTTCATAATGCAAATGCTATTTTTCATTTTTCCAGAACAATTTGTTGAAGTGTTTCTATTAATCTTTCTATTAGTTAAGCAATTCTATCTGCAATACACAATAGAAACAAATGAACTGGTTTTTTTGAGACAAGCTTGCTTCTTATCCTACAATGACTCATGAAATTTATCCAACTCTCATCTGTATTCCTCCCCCAACTAATAAGTTAAATGGGAGTTTTGTGTTTGTTTTAAAAGACAGCCTGTGCGTACCTCACCAGGGAGCTTGTTTGAACATGGAGTTCACAAGAGGAAAATTCCTTGCCATCACAGTAGGACTGCTTCATTGAGCTTTAAGGAGCTTTGCAAAGTTTGCTCCTTAAGTGAAGAAAACAGCACTGGATTTAATTCATTGTTCACACAGTGATCCTAGTCTAGCGTGCACTTCATCATGATGCGAGAAGGTTTGTGATTCTGATACATTAAAAGACTGCAGAAGGCAGAAACCTTTGTCTTTGGGCCTGTTAATCCTGCAGTTGGAGAGGATCAGGATGTATAAGATTCTACACTGATCTAGGATAAAAATACTTCTATTTTTATTCTGAAACAGTCCTGCAAATGTTTGTGCTGGTCTAAGAAGGGAGTGTGGAGGATGGGTACAGGTATTTGTAGTCAATGTACCTGCTGAAGCCCCATGTGATGAGGAGACACCCTTAGCTGGACCTGACTCCACATTAATGCAGAGAAGGTTGTTTAAAGCTAAAATGGGGTATGGGCTTGCAACTTCATGGTGTGGATGGACCATGGGGTTTAGCTGTGAGGAAATAGACCCTTATCAGTACAGTTCACTGCATGAAAAATAGGCAGTTTTTCTGCAAAACTGTGGATTTTGCAATGGGCTTTTTTAACTGAGCAAAGTCTTCTGGTCATCCAAGTACTTATTTTTGGGGAAATCTGGAGAGGATTGCAAAAGAAGGTTTCCAGGGAGAAGTTTATATCCCATATATCAACTTGTTCCTGTTTGGACACCGTTGTAGTCTAAGGCCTGGCGTTCGGAAGACTTCAGGATGTAATGGAAAGTTAGTAAATCCCCTCTCCGTAATATGGTAATGATTTCTGCAATTAGCCAATAGCACCTAGCTGTGATGAAAGCAGATGGGAGTAGCATAGTGACCCTAGGTTATAAAATGTTAAATTCCCCTGCAATAAACGCCATATTCACCATCCATCACATTGGTGCTGTGGGTTACAGTCCGAGTGGCCAAGGGGGGCCACCGTGCTGGCTTCTGAACCAGGGTGCTTGCCTTGCTTGAAAAGCTACAGGACACTGCTTACAAAACTGCCATGCAGATGTTGGGATAACTGGCACTTAACTAACAAAAGACTCAGGAGATTTATTTTCTAGGAACAATAAAAATTTCACATATAATTATCTTCCCCCTTCACCTTTCCCTAGGGTGGAGGGATGGCCTATATTTGCAGAGGCTGCACGATAGACATGTCTATTCTCTTTGCCTGCCAGAGCTAAAAGCCTCTTTCTCTATAACTCTAAGGCCAGACTATCTATGTATTCCCGTTAAAAGGGTTTTCGAGATTTTGCAGCATTTCTGTTTTCCTGGAACTCTCCAAAGCAAGCATGCTTCTGTGAATGGAGTTCTTGATAGGTGAACCTGCAGAAGTACAAGTGACTCTGATCTGTACAGCGAAGGGTTAAGAGAACATACATCTGCAAAACTGAAAGATGAAAGTAACCTAGACCATTAATTTCACATTTTCTTATGGAGAAAAATATTTTATCAGATACAGCATGTGGAAGCAAGAAGAAAAACACCACCACTGGCAGAATTGGGAAGTTGAACTACGTGTTGAATCTCAAGAGATTGAAGGCTCTAGAGGGTAATTTGTACTCCTGCCTTACAACTCAGGCAGAATCATGATTGCAAGTGCAGTGAGCACCAGGAGCTTACATGAGAATTCTGCCAGAAATATATTGTGCACCTCTATGAATGGGCAAGGAATGTCTTTAGTTTGACAGGTAATATTTACTTTCTCCAATCCCATCTGCAGACAATTGCAAGAGAAAAATACTGTGATTCACAGCAGGCCAGTAGGCCAAGTGAGAATTTTACATCTGACAGAGTGGATTTCAGCTGGCTTCAGTGAATGTGGTTGAATTGGCTCTTCAGCAGTAAGACTGACCTAAGTGCATGTCAGGAAGAGTTTTCTTTTGGGTGGATTTTTCTTGGCTGTTATTGACAGCTTTCCTTAATTTGATTTTCATGAGTGATGTGTTGATTTTACATAGTCCTGTGCACAAGCTGAATGTAATATTCCAAATTTAAAACCACAAGGTAAACAAATTCCCAGTGCAAAAGGCAGTCTCAGAGACTTCCAGAGCTGCCTCATAATAAAAGTAATTTCAAAGTAAAAATCTGTGTGCTAAAAAATATTTAACAGAAAAGTAATTTAAGCAGTGTTTTAGTGCATGTAAAAAATCTTGGTATCTCCCAAGGGTAAAACTCACCTCTGGTTGTGTAATGTTAGTTCCTACCTGAGAACCTTCTTTCCCTTCCCCCTTCCCATTGGCTGTGACCTCCCTGCATCCCCTAATCACCCCTGCTCCCTGGTATAAGAGATAAGACCCAGAGCATTTCGGTCTCTCTCTTGTCCCGGATGGACGACAGACAATAAACCCGGGATTATTCCAGCAAGTTTGAGCCTCCTGTGTCTAGATACTTTGAGTCCGTGTTGTATCCACTCCAGGACCCCCTCCGCCACCTGTGCCCTGAGACCAGCAGGCTCCCACCACGGGGGGTGGGTCAGAGGGGTCCTATCGGGGAGAAAGCAGCATGTATTTTGCAGTTTGATGGTGTTCCATACAACACAGTATTAGTTTCTTGTTCATGTGTAGGTCTCTGCTCATTAAGTAAGATGTTTACAAAGTGTAGGGGCTGTTTAAATGCTTTAGGGGATGAATATATTTATTATGGGCTGATAATCCTTGTAATACTTGTAATTTTTATATTAAAATTTACATGGATTACATTCCAATGAGAAGCATGAAAGTGATTACTAAACTGTGGAAATAAATGCGTTAAAACCATAAACAGTGAAATAATCCTCTAAGGGGAAATTGCACCTCTTTCATTTATAATTGTATTGTTATTGGCTTTGTTTTAGTTCAACTTTTGAGTCAATGCTTCCATGAAATTCTCATGACTTGCCTTCCAAAATGACATCAAAGACAAAAGGAGAAAAACAGTCTTGACAAAACCAGGTCACTACATCAGCAAGAGCAAAGCAGCTCTGCTTCCCAAATCAAAGCCTTACTGCAGGAGTACTGCTGTGCTCCCATTAGTGTGTCACAAGTGCCATTCTCGGCAGTGAGGGACCAAAAATTGTCACAACTTCCGAAAAAAGGCTGAAGGCTTTGGCCAAAGCCTGGTGCCTGTCTCCTCAGAGTGCTGCTACACTGAAATGAGGATGTGAAGGTCCTCAAGGTATCCCTTTTGGGGGATGTCCTGGTGCTAGCAATACTTTGTAGCCAGGAATGTACAAGGAATGAGGGGGAGTAGTGAGTCCTTTGTGCCTAAATCAAGCAAAAATCCCAGCAAGGGATCTGAGGTGTTCTGTTGCATTAACAAGCAGATGGGACTCAGTTTGTTCATGCAGAAAGAGCCTATTCTTTTTCACATAATTCATTTTTATATAGTTTTCACAGATCTCCTATCCAACTCTAATTGGTTAGTAGTTTTCTTGCTACTCAATTCATTGGTTATTAACAGGCATTTTACCTTTCCATCAAATCTCTCTATTGGATTGCTTCACTGATTCTCAAGGGACAGATCTATTGTTTATGCAGTTGCAAACGTATTTTTCTTATTAGAATAGGTTGTTTTGTTAACTGACTTCTCATTCCTTTGATTCTTTCTTCTGGGAACTCTCAGGCTACCTGGTAATTCATGACAGCAAGGCCTGACTTTCTATGACCTTTTATAATATCTCTGCCTGTATGTGACAGTGTTCTGCCAGCCCTGTCCTTCCAGAGGTCCTTTTGTAGTCTTGGCCAAACTCCCAGGTGTGAGGGAGACTAAGGGTCTTCTAAAGGATATACATCTGGGCTGTGAGGGAAATGTATGGGCCAGAAGCCAATCTCAGTCTGCCTTCACAGCAAGGAACTGTCAATAAACCATCATCTCCCTCTCCTGCCTCAGTTCATGTGTATCCCCAGAAGAGCTGTCCATCAAGGGACAGACAGGGGGATTTACATACACACACAGCACCATGCAAACTGCTTTGAAATTGACATTTTGTCAAAATAACTGTCTGTCTGCAGTGGATGGGACCTAGAGTGGATGGGACTCAGGAACAGGACTCTCCTCCTGGATCCTGTGTGGCTGTATCATCCAGGCTTTTTTCTTGAAGGGACAATGTAGTGTCTATAGCCAAAACTTAGTGAGATAATTATAGCTGGCAGGGCTTGGTAATTAATATCTAGTACAACCTACTGCAAAGTACTACTGCTTTTACATGTGTTTTGTGCGAAGTGGGAGTGCTGAGGCATGCTCATTTGCTGCTGTCTGACAGGGAGAGGGTGACAAATCTTAGAGGAAGATAGAAATATGCTTCCCATCTTTTGGGGTTTTAATTAAATTAACTGCAGTGGCAGAAATATCAGAGTGCCAGGGCTTTTCCTCTGACTGAGCAAGCACATTGCAGAGAGGAAACCTGGCTACAGGAAGCTCATACAGGTGTCTGTGCTCAAGAACAATATCTGTTCTGGCTAACAAGCATTACTCTGTGTTGCTGATTTACTTAGAGACCTTCAGCTGTGTGGTGACCATGTGGGTGCAAGGATTTGGTTTTTCGACATGAGTAGCAGTTACAGCATACTGTCTCTGGCAGGTTTCACTAAAGCCATCCAACAGCATATGTAGCAAATGCTAATGGAAGCCACTTGGCACAAGCTTTACTCTTCCTATTGAATACCTCAGAGATTTAGCAGAAGCAAAGACCTGTTCTGGGGCTTGGAATGTCACAATGCCTCCTAACAGAGCTACTAATGCCTGCTGAAACCTGGCGTCTGCTCCTGCACTTGAGATCCAGACTTTCCCTGGCTGCACTTTTTTTGGCAGAGACATCACTGTTTCCAGGTGATATAGCTCACAGAGGGGTTCAGATCAGCTGTCTCTCCCCACACCCTTCTGATGCCCTGCAAGTGATGCAGGGGCACACAGAGGAGGCACCTGGGCATAGGTGGGTATGTGTCCTAGGAGAGGCTGTGATGGTACAAAGCAAATGCAGAGCACAAGCTGGCATCTGCCCTAACCCAACAGGTCATCCAGAGAAAAAAACTAATCAAGGAAAAGAGAAACTTTTTTTTTTTTTTTTAATATTAGGAAGACCTGCCTATCTTTATCTCCATGCAGAACAGATTAATTCTATCACCTGTGACTTTTCTGTGTAGGACTTTGAGCAGAGCAAGCTGTTAATAATGACTAATAATGACTGAGTTGCGTTGGGATTTAAAATGGAAATTTTGCTTCTTTGTGTAAATAGGAAGTAATGGGGTAACATGTAGGAGGTCTTTAATCTTTATATTTATTACATTTTGTAGAATTATAATTTTTTTAAAGTTTTTTGTTTTATCTTGAGCACTGACAAAGGTAAGCAGGTAACTGAAGGTACACACTTTAATGGGGCTTTTTCCTGAATTCATCTAAAGCCAAGCTCTGACCACAGCCCCACCCTCACATCTGCATTTCATAAGGGTATTACTGCTGTAATTAATAGGACTTGTATAACAGTACCTAATTAAACTCTGATCATATAGTGTAAATTTAACTTGATTATCATTAGCCCCAGTGAACTCTGCAGGAGATTAATTCTGGTGATGCAGTCAGTGCAGAGAGCAACAGCAGGAGCTCTGTGGATGACCAAAATATTAGTGAACAGCAATACTCTGCACCTCCAAACACTGCAAGGTAGGTCTGGGTACCAACAGTAGCACTGGTGTCAGGGAGGGGTCTGCACTAGGACAGGAGTCTCCCCATTTTCAAATTGCTTAAAAGCCACTGGAATTCCAGCAGGCTTGTATGGTGCCATTCTTAAAATCACTGAATAAAGAGCCTGTGAGAGGATTATGGCTTACATAAGAGTTTTATGTCTGTCCTAAAGCTACAGCCCCTATGCATTTGTGCACTATGTAGGGTGTCTGCCGGTGATTCATGGACACCAGAATGTCCTGAATGAATATGAGCCACATTTTATTTAGAATTATTACAGATACAGGACCTAGTCCCAGTCTTAGGAAAGCTGGTAAGGTTTAATCTGTGGGAAGAGAGCAGAGGCAATAATGTTGTATTTCTTTATATTAATTCCTGCATGTTAAAATGCTGTATATGTTGCTTCTGCACATTATGCTGGAGGATTCTTTCCTTAAAAAAAAAAACAAATGAGCCTTTGGTAAAATAATGGGGAGTTTTCTGTATGTAGTCCCAAAGTACAGGGCATGGGGTTTGTCCTGTCTTTGGCTGGATCTGTTTGTTTGCTGCTAATAATAGTTTAATCAATGGGACTGCATATTCTCTGTCTGACAGTAGCCCAGAAGACACAGATGACAGCAAAAAAAAGGGTTTTTGTATGTGTCATTTTTTCATTCTTTTTTGTTGTTCTTGCTTAATTAAAAGCAAAGAGAAAGTTTTACTCCTGTTTGCATGAGTGGTCACATCAAATGGTACAGGAAAATCTAGGCCAAGCTGCTTTCAGTGGGCTAAGGATCATTATACCATTGCACTGCTTCCTTTCATAGTAGCAGTGCCTCTTAATAAATGTCAGGCACCTTTTGAACTTTCTTTGAAACCATTAGTTTTGCTTTCCACAAGTACCCTATGACCCCCCCCCCCCCCCCCCCCCGCTCGCTGTGGCATAGCTGTTATTAGGAGATGTGTCCATGTGGGGTGGGAAGGAGAGGGGGGTGCATCCTCACTGCCTGCAGAAATGGTGCTGGTTATATAATGCTCTTGCTGGGTAACGAGGTGAAAATCTGTCAATTCTTCTGTAGGAGCTTTCAGAGGGTTTGGGGTTGCTGGCTGGCTGAAGGGTGGGTCAGGGACGTGTTCCTTGGTGAAGGACGTGTGTTGGGGTGCACACACAGGTGTCAGTGTGTACAGTGCTGAACAGGGGCTGCAGCATTAATGATTGAGATGCTGGTGCAGGCAATGGTACATCAAGCAAACACAGCCACTCAGCATCTTTCCTGAAATAGATCATTTTAGGGTATTGCTACTTTGTGAAGCAGCTCTGTAATTCTTCCATTTTTCTGTTTTCATCTAACATGTCTCAAAAGCAATTAAAAATAAGCTATGCTTAAGCCACAATGGCCTTTCCTTTAATAGTGGTAATAATACTTTGTGAGAGAAGGCTGTGCTCAGGAAGCAAAATGCTTTATATCAAATGATCCAGGATGCGGATACTATTCAGAATGTAACTTGCTGTGGCTTTGCTATTGTTCTTTGTATTTCCTATTGTTTCTTGCACTTGCAGACTTGTACCTGTTTGCAGCACAGTTGCTTGTCTGAGTGCAAATGTTCATGTTGACTGATGAGTGCAAGCTGTATGATTGTGTCCACGTGTGCTGGATGTGCATGTTTTAAAACTGTTTTAAGACTAGGGCCTTAGGTCTGGATGTGCTTGCCACTGTCATGGATAAGATACTCATATGCGTAGCACTCTTGTGGAGCTACTGTCAAATGTGTGTCTCAGAGCAGAAAGTAATCTTGGTTTGCAACAAGATGAATGAAAGGAATGCCTGAGCTTTTTAAGGTATATATTTTGGAAACTGTGTTTGCACTGTAAGTACTGTATATGCTCCAAATACCTGAGAGCTACTGGGGGAACTGATTCCCTTACAGAGACAGAAGGACTGTGCATCCACAGCACAAGCAGCTGTGAGCTAAAAAGATTCCAACAGCAAGAAACTAAGCCCAAATGAACCTAAGTAAGCAAGGGATCTGAATTATTTGCAAACAGAAGAGCTTGTTCCTGAACAGTCAGATATCTGAATGCGGAGCAGCCTCAGGCCATGGGACTGGCATTGTGAGGGTGAGCATTGTCCTAAAATGAACTGTTCAACAGAAAAGTCAGTTGGTATGAGATACATGCTCATATTCCACTGGGACCGAGAATCTCTTATACTCAATTTTTAGACTCCTTTTTTGTTGCCATCTAAAAGGCACTTGCTGTCACAATTCCTGTCACTTTGGCTTTTGCATTTGTTCCTTGTGATATTCAACTGGAATAGCAGCCTGCTAGGGCCCACATCCCATATCATCTTTGTTCTCTTTCTGTTGCTGTGCTTGAGTCCAGTCCTATAGATATGGCTGGTCCCTGACTGGTTGTGTAGCCTTTGTGTGAGGAGATGGATGTAAACACAGGGGCTTAACCTGAGGACAGTCTCCCACTCCAGACTCTAGGAGTCCGAGTCCTGGCACAAGGACTGATTGCCACGCTGGGGTCCTGGGTAGTCAGAAATGTGGTGGCCACTTCTTTTGCATCTCCCCATTTCTAGGGCTTCTAGTGTGTTGCTAAAGTTTTGCAGGGAGCAGCTTCCTGATGCTCTGTACTCCCACCCAGGAGGGGTGTGGAAGGGGCAGCCAACCCTGTCAGCCACAATGTCCAGGACTCAGACCTTGGGAGGGAAAATGAGCTAATGAAATTTCATCTTGGTAGCAGGTGTGTCATATAACAATCTTTATACCACAGGAGGTGCTTCTCCGTTCTGCAGAAACACCCTGTCACTTGGGAGGACATCACTGGTGCCCCCAGCATGGCAAAGACAGCAATGGGGTTAGGCCTTCCCATGCTGCAAGCTCTCAGGCACTGCATACATCAGTGAAGATAGGTTGATTGCCATAAGTGACTATAGGTAGAGAAATGTCACTCTGTAGATTTTCATGTGATCACTGAGTGGCTTTGTAACTTTTGCAGCCCCATAGCTGAGCCTGCAAGCTCCCAGTTGCTGCCTACAGATGGTGAAGCCTTGCCCTATATATCAAGCAGACTTGTCTGTGCATACACCTGTGTTTAATTACCATTATGAAATGGTAATAAAAAATCTAAAATATCATTACAATGTAGTATGGGGCTGGGATTTGCAGTCTAACTGCAAGCCTGTTGGCAAAACCGCTCCAAGTTTGTCTGAACTCTACCACTGGACAGTAGTTGTCTTCCATGAGCTGCTCTCTGAGCAGGCTGATGTGGCTTGTTTTATTTGTCACTGACTTGGTGAATATATTGGTGTCAGCACCTCTTCTAAGTCTTTCCTATGGTGGAAATTCTGCCTGGTTAAAACTACCAGCAGGATGCCTCAGCAAGAGCTTTTGCTAGGCATGCTTTGCCCAAGGAGTAACTTCCTTCTTGAAGGATAGTTATTTTGATGTAGACAAGGGTCATTAGGACTGCGCTGACTCCCTGATGTTGGTACCCATTCTGAGAATGGGTGGTGATCACACCCAAAAGTCATTTGATGCACTTTGCAGTAAAATGACTCTCTGGTGCTTATAAACCTTTCAGGGTATTAAAATGATCTTAAACCCTATTGTGTTTCTTGCTTTAGCTTGGAGCTGGCCCAGATCTGAGTTTGACTGACAACTCAGCTACTGCTTGCAGTTTAAGTTCCTTGGGATGGGGTGATGGATCCCTGCCCTCTCCCAGTCCTGTCTCCCTGCTGCCTTAGGTGCAGGCTGAGACTTCAGAGTTTAGCTCCAAGCTGCACCTGGTGACAGTCTCCACCCGCAAACCTCACCAACAGGATCAGAGCCACGTTTCTCAAACTGATAAGGAGAAAAAGGCTTTTAATTTTTTCCTTTTATTTTTGGGGAGAAGAAGACAAGAATTATTTCAAACATTCTAATAAGCCCTGAAGTAAATAACTAAATGTTCTTCCATTTCGGTGTAGGTCTTGGAAAATTTCCCAGGATGTCTTTAAAGAGCTCATTGTAAAATAGTGGGATGTTCTTTTCCCACAGGTGTATGTTAAAACAAAAGAATTTCACTTGGAGTTATTACAGAACTACCTGGTCTTGGGATTACTGTGAGGAGCTTTGGAAAGTCATTCACCTGAGCTGCATTACATGAGAAGTGCTGCTGCTATGCAGGTCCATGGTTTTTATAGCAGGAGAGACAGAGGTTCAGATCATCATCTTGCCTACAATGGGAAATTGTAGGGGTTCTTTTTCAGCAGTGAAATTGGTTCTGTTCTTTAACTTGAACTTTTTAGCATAAAAAGGGAGGCTTTACTACAAATAGTATTGTTTGCAACAACCTCATGAACTCTGCCAATTTTTTTTTCAGGAATCAACAGAGAATTACTTCCAAACTTGTTTTAACATTGTAACTCTAACACCTGTGCATGGGAAGCAGACGTTTTCCTCTGTTTCCACCCATCTTTGTCTACCTGGAAGAGCAGTCTGGCCTTTACCTGCTGCCACAGAGCACCTTGGGGAAAGTGCTGAACACTGTCAGGGAAAAGAAGCACTGATAGATTCCTTAGGGAGCTGAGCCTCAAGGCAGACCAATGAATTGCATTGTTTTCACTGACTCAAGTAACCTTTTTATTAGATTACCGTTCCCTTCTCTGACTCAGGGACCAGAGTAATAAGGGTAATGAAGGATAAGTAATAAAGGCAAGCACAGATGCGTATCTATCCTAGCCCTTCCAACTTGCCAGTCCATTGAACCTGTTTGCTGTTTGGACCTCATCTTAGAATTCCATTTTGAATCTCCATAGGTGTGTGAATTGGGAACTCCCCTGCTCAAAGCCCTGCTTCAGCTGTATGGAAAATACTGTGCCAGGCTGTATGGTTATTAATAAGCTGATTTTCTTAGAGAATGGAACATCTTGTCTGAGCTCTTGTGGCAGGCAGGCTAATGATATTGCACAGCAAGAAACTGTCACTTTTGCTAAATCTGTTGTATTGTGAGCAGTCTTCTTACAGCATACTGTGAAGGTGTCATGGGGTAGCTTTACCTTTAAAGCAAAGCTGAGGAAAGAGGGGAAGTTAGAAGTGCTGATGGCTGATGAGGGTTCTTCCTCCTGACCAATTATCAGTCATTTCCAAGAATTGACAGCAGTTTAGGCCATTGAAAAGTG